>NC_138770.1:309513892-310073892 GCF_965119305.1 Pelophylax lessonae
TTAGACTTTTCTAGCTCCTGAACGCTTTTCACAACATCATCCTTGGAGCTGACCAATTCTTCCATTTCTGTACGCAGCTGTTTAACACTTTCTAGTTCAGCCTTACACTCTAGAGCTTCCTCCAAAGAGCGAGCCAAGAACAGGGCTTTGCTCTCGTTAACACGCACCTCCGTTTCTGCACGTGCGCGTTCTTCTGCATATTTTGCAGACACAGTCTTCTCTTCACCAAGCATCTGATCAAACTTCTTTTTCACATCTTCAACACACTGTAATGAACCAACGCTTTCTTCCATGCGTTTTTTCATATCCGCTATCTGAGCTTGCAATGTTGCGACTTGCTCTGATAGGTTTTTCTTTGCTTCCGCCTCCTCTTTTAATTGTTCCAGGAAGCCATTTTTCTCATCTTCCATTTGTTTGAGCTTTGTGCTAAAACTCAGCCTTTGACACCTCTCTTCCTGTAAGAGTTCCTGCGTGTCTTGCAGCTGCGATTCCAAGATAGAAAAATCTTCCGCAATTTCTCTAGATTTGCTGTCTGCTTGAGAAAGCTGATTTGTAACATTGTCCAACTCAACCTGCAGTCGGTTTGCCTTCTCTGACAGCTTAGCACACAATCGGTCACCTTCTGACACCTTGACTTGCGATTCCAGAAGCTGTGCCTCTACTTTTTCCCTCTTATGTTCACAATCTTCTTTTCCCTGCATAAGAGCCTTCACCTCATTGGCTAGTTTCTGGGAATGAGATTGTAATTCTGCCACACAGGCTTCTTTCTCCTTTAACTGCTGCTGGAAACGTTGGGCTTCACCTTTCCAACTTTCACAGTCTGCACGTAATTCATCTACCACATTGCTCAAAGTGGTGAGCTCATACACAGTACTTAGTAATTTAGCCTCTCTTTCACTTTTCTCGTTGTCGCTGAGAGACAATGTCGTTTTCAGAGCGACATTCTGTTCCTGCGACTCCTGCAGGTCTATTTTTGTAACTTCCAAACACTGAAGACTTTTTTCCAGCTGAGTACGCAACTCCAACATATCAACCATACTTTGCTTCTGCAAAGTCTGAATTTCACTTTCCTTTTCCATGAGGATGGTATTTTTCTCCATTATAGTCTCTCTGCGTTTTTGCAACTCGACCAAAAGAAGAGCAGTGGATTCTTCCCACTGTGACACATGAGACTTGAGTAGTTCATTCGTTTCCTGCAAGTTTCTATGCTCCATTTTAAGCAATTCCAAGGCTTGTTCCTTTTCTTCCATTTTCCGTTGCAAGGCATCCAACTCAGCCCTGCACACATACTCGGTTTCCTCCAAACCGATGGCCTCCATTGGCTGCTGGCGTCTCTGTTTCCAGCCTGCCATGCTCTCTTGATGAGCCTTTTGTTGAGCTGCAAAGCTCTGCTGAAAATCCGCATTTGCCTGCTGTTGAGCTGCATTTGCTTGCTGTTGAGCTGCATTTGATATAATCAGATGTTTCAACATCTCCTCCATTTTGAGCTTACTTTTCATCTGAGCACACTGCGTCTCCATAGCAGTTTCATCAGTGTTGCTAGGGACAACAACCTTCCTCTTTAGTAGACTCTCTTTAGGCATGGATGGGGCTGGTTCAGACGGCAACATCCCCTCCATCCATAGAATCCGGTCTCTCATTTCATCTATCTTTGCATTTTTCAGGCGTTTGGACCGCCCCATCTTCAATAACTCCACAAACAAATTTTTCACAGTCCAGCAAACAATTTTCAGACCACTGTCTCTTCAACACATGTAGTTTTTCTCTCTCTTGCAGGATCTCTTTTCCTGCCCACACAGTTTGTGCAGTCACTTGCACCAGACACAACAAAGTTCATCAAATAATTTTGAGACCGCTGTCTCTTTAAAACACTTTTTTTTTTTTTTTTCTGTCAGGATCTTCTCTCCTGCACACATAGATTGTGCAATCTCATGCACCAGACAAAGTTCATCAAACATATGCACTCCATTGCAGGGATCTCTGCTTATGCCCACTGCATACCTCCACCATATGTGAGGGATTAGCTCGGTGGCGGGTGTGGATGACCCCTTGGGGGGTGCGTTTTCCCAGAGAGGTAGCCGACAAGTGCTTGCAAACAAACAGTGTGGTTTATTAAATGGTGTTTTCTTCACCAGGCTGTATGCAGCAAAACATCCAAAATAAAATAAAACAGAAAATAAATCCTTGCCTCTGTGGGCGGCTACCTTCTCACAACTGGAACCTGCCTAAGTGTCTGTCTCCAACCTACCGTCGGGCAGACTTCCTTGTCCTACAGCGGACACTCAATAGTCCTTTTATAATAGCTTCACAGGGCAACACAGTCCTTTTGTTTCTTTCACATCAACAGTTCGTCTTCTCACCTTTGAGACGTATTCACCCTTGGTTACCGTCCCGGGCACACATCACTCCGGGGGGTCTTCTCCCAGGCCCACACATCCTGTCGGGAGGCACACGCTGACTGTCCTCCTGCTCCCAGCCCACATGGCTTCAGGACACAGCTTCTGGAGGCAGCAAACAATAGGAATTTCTCTGAACAAATTATAGAGCCTTAACTCCCTCATTCTGAACAGGTGAAGGCCTTTCAACTTCCTGCTGGCTAGCTCTGTAGCCAACACCCTAAACCAATCAATGGACTCTCCAAATCAGGTAGAAATGTATCTCCTTCCTGTGACTACATTCCCAGATTCAGCCGACTTCCTGTTACAATATATATATATATATATATATATATATATATATATATATATATATATATATATATATAAAAGCAACACTAATATGGCTTCTCCCCAAAAATGAAACATTGTATATGTGTGAAATTAATATATTTTTGGGATGGTTAGATATAGAAAGTAACAATAATATATGGGTTTTTGCATATGCATATATATATTGGTTGAGTGGGGAGCCATATTAGTGTTGCTTCCTATATAGAGCCACATTACACTCTGAAAAATAGCAGTGTTTGAGCTTGCAAATCTGAGAATTTGAAAATTGATTGAGCATATGCTGTGGAACCCCAGAACTCAGAATTCAACAACCCCCCCAAAAAATATATATACATATATATATATATGTGTATATATATATCCCCAAAATGTAATTTATATATTTTATTGTTTTTATTGTTTTGTTTTGTTTGTTAGCCATTACACTTATTTATGGATTCATAGCTCACCAAAGTCCGCACTGGGGGTACCAGAAGCATTTGATCACTGCACTGCATATGAACTTTGCCTCTATACCTGTCAGCATTGAGTACAGTCCTTGTATCTCATTTTGGGACTGTTACACATTAATATCTTCACACTGATCACAGTGTATATATTTGGCACTTGGAGCTATTTATTACTATCACATTTGTCACTGTTAATTGATTTTTTTCCCGTTGTGCAACTGAAGAGTCGCAGTGGTTTGGGCACTTATTTACTATTTACTTTTATATGTATTTTTTATTTCTTCCACTCTTTCAGCACTTGGAACTATATGTTATGATCATCACCTTTTGTCACTATTAATTGATTCATTAATTTATTCCGCTGTGCAACTGAAGAGTTGTCTTATGGTTCACTCTTCATAAGGCACTTATTCTTTTTTTCTTTGTTTTTTTTTTTTTTTTTTTTTTTTGCATTTTTCTCTTTTTCTTTGATCACTTGATCGGAATTATAGCTTTGCAACTAATTAAATCACAGTGGTTCACCTTGCACAGGATATTCACTCACAATTAATTCATCTTATTTTACTCATATTGATCACCTTTGGATCACTTAATTGCACCACTATCATTCTTCTTTGATATTTATTAGGCACATGAGCACTTTGATATTTATTTTTGAAGATTGATGAAGATTTTATAGTATTTATGGTATCTACTTTTATACGTATATTTATGGTTCACCAATTTTAGAATATTTGCGCTGATTTTCTATTCCTTTTTTACACATAAGAAATGCTTTCAATAGGCTGGTCATACATGATCCAATTTTCTTACAATTTTCTGTCCAATTTTCTTGAAATTTACCTTCAAGTATGTAGTAGAAAGGCCTGCCTAATTGGATACAAGTGAAAGTGTTGTTTAGCTTTGACCTCACATTATGTGGTTTGTGGTAAAACTATCAGAAAATTGTATAACAAAAATTGAACATGTATGGCCAGCCTAATAGGCCATACACACTATACAATTTTCTTTAGATTTTTCCTTCAGACTTACCAAAACCATATAATATGAGGTCAAACCTAAACACTTTCAATTTGTATGCAATCAGGCAGGCCCTTGCACTACATAGAAAAGGTAAATCTAAAGGAAATCTGACAACAAAAGTTGTATAGTGTGTATCCAGCTTAAAGGGCCATACACACTATAAGATTTTCTGAAGACTTTTTCCTTCAGATTTACCTTTTCTATGTAGTGCAAGGGCCTGCCAGATTGCATACAAATTGAAAGTGTTTAGGTTTGACCTCATATTATCTGGTTTTGGTAAATCTAAAGAAAAAAATCTTCAGAAAATCTTATAGTGTGTATGGCCCATTAGGTTGGCCATACATGTTCAACTTTTGTTGTACAATTTTCTGGTAGATCTACCACAAACCCCATAATGTGAGGTCAAAGCTAAACAACACATTCACTTGTATCTAATTAGGCAGGCCTTCGTACTACATACTTGAAGGTAAATTTCAAGAAAATTGGACAGAAAATTGTAAGAAAATTGGATCATGTATGGCCAGCCTAAAGCCCCGTACACACGCAACGATTATCGGCCGACCGATGGTCCGTCTTTTGTCCAGAGTTGTGTTTTGTTGGTTGGAATGTGCCTAGACTGCACACAAATTTTCTCGCCCAACAAAATTCTATTTCAGAAGTGATGTCATGTGTTGGTTTGCTTTCTTTGTGTTCTTTCTTCACTGAGCATGCCCAGACTTGCTCATCAGATTTTTTCCCTGTCGAAATCTGTACTGACTGCACGAAAATCGGCCGTTATGTTGACAGCCAACAAAAATGTTATAGCCTGCACACCAGATTTTTTTCGGCCGAAAAGTTGGTTGTCGGAAGCATCATACTAACAAGCCGAAAATCGGCAGATCGGACGTTGGCCGAAAAGTCCCTGCCAATTTTCGACGCGTGTGTAAGGGGCTTTAAGCTGGATACACACTATCCAACTTTTGTGGTTAGATTTCCTTCAGATTTACCTTTTCAATGTAATGCAAGGGCCTGCCAGATTGCATTCAAATTGAAAGTGTTTAGGTTTGACCTCATATTAAATGGTTTTGGTAAGTCTAAAGGAAAAAGTCTTCAGAAAATCTTGTAGTTTGTATGGCCCATTAGTCTAAATGAAAAAGCCACTTTGTGCTCATGCTGAGATTATTGAAAGCATTTCTTATGTGTGTTGACTTGGATCATGGATGGCCAGCCAAACACTCATTCATTAGTGAACTGGTGATTTTGGTTTAGGAACCTACAGACCCAATTAATTACTTTGCTGGGCGTTTCCTATACTGGGTGGGTGTAGTTTAACCAAGGTTATATAAATGGATGATTAAGAGCAGTTCATTTGGCCTATGGCAGGGCCACATGTCTTTATGTCCGAATTTGCTTTTGGGGTGGGGGGTTTGCTGGCATGCCTAAGTACCCATATTGCAGTAAGTGTATTTTGTTGGATGAATACTTTTCATGCTCTAAATGTTTGGTATAGTTTTTGTAAAGTGTGTCTTTATGTACTCTATACATGTGTTTTTTGTGTAGCTGTTTGTTCTACTGATTTGATGGTATTTAAATGGAAAGGCAGGCTCATGCAAACAATAAACATAAAAGTATGTTGGGTATGTTTTATGCTTAATACTAAGGTGTCTACAACTTATTTTGCTTGACTTTTGGATATTGTAAGCTCTATCCATCATATGTTGTATCTTTGCACTGTAATTTGAATAAAGATTACTTGATATGGGGGTTTTGGGGGGGGGGGGCATTTTACATTTCACATGCCTGCTTGAGTGATTAATGATGTTTTATACATGTTCAATAAAGCTTATTCATTTGTACACAGCTCCTGGTTTTTTGTTTTCTTTTCTTCATATTTGTCTGGATGTAATTCAGATATCTTTTGTGTCTATTGAATGTAATCCATTACTTGTATTTTTTGTGTGTGTGCAATGGCAGTACAGTATGAACATGGGTAGGGTTTCTCCCTTTACTCCAGCGAGGTGTGTATGGTGGGGGGGATGGGGTGTGGGGGAGGAGGAGTGTGTGTGTGTGTGTGTGTGGGGGGGTGTGTGTGTGTGGGGAGGGAGGAGGAGTGTGTGTGTGGGGAGGGAGGAGGAGTGTGTGTGTGGGGAGGGAGGAGGAGTGTGTGTGTGGGGAGGGAGGAGGAGTGTGTGTGTGGGGAGGGAGGAGGAGTGTGTGTGTGTGTGGGGGGAGGAGGAGTGTGTGTGTGTGTGGGGGGAGGAGGAGTGTGTGTGTGTGTGGGGGGAGGAGGAGTGTGTGTGTGTGTGGGGGGAGGAGGAGTGTGTGTGTGTGTGTGTGTGTGTGTGTGGGGGGGGAGTGTGTGGGGGGGCTAAATTGTAGGAAATAAAAGTGTGCATGTATATATTTAGCTAAAAATATATATAAATTAAGGAATAATACAAAATTTCCATTCAGCCTCTGTGGATGAATGTAACCAAAACATTTACTAAAAAAATCACTAAAAATGATTACTAAATAAAAGATTGCTACAGCGCTCACTCACCTTTTAAGTTGGCCTAGGTCAGTGATGATGAACCTTGGCAACACAGGTGTTTTGTAACATTTCCCATGATGCTCACCTACACTGCAGAGTACATGAGCATTATGGAAAATGTAGGGCAAAAACATCTAGGGGGGGGGGGGTTAAGGGTTATCATCACTGGCCTAGGTAAAACATTTCCAATACATTTTAGTTGTCTGTGCGCACCATTTTTAAAATAAAGCCAAATCTCTTTACAATAAATTGCAAATGGCACATTGGCGTTCGCCCTGGACCAGAAATGACACCAAATTGGCTTGCACACATTCCAGCAAGTGGTCACAATCAACTGGCTAATCATGGTGAGGGCCACTTTCAGCTGTGAAGAAATGGCATTCATATGCAAAGTAAGTGTGTGTGTGTGTGTGTGTGTGGGGGGGGGGGGGGTCTGTGCTTGTAATCAGAGCATTGATTACCAGTGTAGACCCTTGGGGGATGCCACTAGAGCCACCAGAGATTGCTGACCCATGGCCACCAGGAATGCCCACCCATGCCACCATTGATGCCAATCAGTGCTCAGGGAACCTGTTAGTGCCCTCCTCATCAGTGCTGCCCATCATTACCATCTATCAGTGCTGCCCACCAGTGCCAATCATTACCCATCAGTGCCACCTATCAATGCCCATCAATGCTGCATATCAGTGCCGCCTATCAGTGTCCATCAGTGCTGCATATCAGTGTCTCATCAGGGCCTGCCAGCGCAGCCTCATCAATGCTCATCAGTGCAACCAAAAACATATTGATTTACCAAATTTTATTACATAAACAAAAACACATTTTTTTAGGGGTCAAACATTTAGGTCTTCTTTTTGCCAATAAAAAAAAAGAACCTTGCAGTGATCAAATACCACCAAAAGAAAGCAATATTTGTGTGAAAATAATGTCATACATTTGTGTTGGGTACAGGGTTGCATGACCGCGCAATTGTCATTCAAAATGCAACAGTATAAAAAGCTGAAAATTGGCCTGGGCAGGAAGGGGGTGTAACTGCTCTGTAAGGAAGTGGTTAACTATTGAAACCTGGGAATAAATATTCCATGGGTAATCATGCTCAGCTCAATGGTTTAATGGTTAGTGTTCCTGTCTATAAACACTGAGAGCATGAGTTCAAATCCCAAGTGTGCCATCACCTCCTTACATTTTAGACAACTGTAAATAAATATTGAAACTTGGCAAATGCATAATTGCACCCTGCACATATGCATGTCTGTTTCTTGAATATACATGGCCATTGACATGCAATTTTAGGTGATGTAGCCAATGTATTACTATGTGGCCCAAAAAAATAATGACACACAACTGTGAGCACACAGGGTGTTATCATGGTTGGGCCTTTAACTCATGACCTAGCAATCTTTGTCTATGAGCTTAGCCCACTACACCAAAGTGCTGAATACAATCAGATATGCCTGAAAGTTTCAGATGAATAAAGAATGAAGATTGCTAATTAGACAGCTGTGTAGTCTGCTATTAGTAAATCTAAAGGTTAAAACACATAAGATACATAACTATACCTTAAAATTAAAATAAACCATAATAGATGACATTGCTGTGTAATAGTGATTCGGAATAGACAAATTTCCTTTTATGAAAAACACAAAGGGATTTTGGTTAACTCCAAACTCGAATTCAGCCTAAGTTAACTCCAAACCCGAATTCAGTCTAAGTTAACTCCAACTCCGAATTCACTAAAGCACCTAGTTGAAGGTTTAACTCCAGCCACTTACCTAATTAGGATGCTAATGAGTTTAGGCTGGAGTTATTTCTGGAGAAGTGAGCAGCTCTACTCCAAACTTATAGTGAATTAGGCCCTTAGTGTCAGATTTGTCCGCCACAATGTCGCAGTCCCCCTAAAAATCACTGATTGCCGCCATTACTAGTAAAAACAATAAAAAAATACAAAGTCCATAAATGTATCCCATAGTTTGTAGACGCTATAACTTTTGTGCAAACCAATCAATATACAGTTATTAGGATTTTTTTTTTTTTTTTTACCAAAGATAAATTGGCCTAAATTGATGAAAATTTTGATTTTTTAATTTTTTTTTTTATTGGGAATGTTTTATAGCATAAAGTAAAAAATATTGTTTTTTTTTTTCCAAATTGTGTTTTTTTTATTTAATGTAACGCAAAAAATAAAAACCGTAGAGATGATCAAATACCACCAAAAGAAAGCTCTTTTTGTGGAAAAAAAAAAGGACATCAATTTTATTTGGGTACAGCGTCACACGACCGCGCAATTGTCAGTTAAAACAACACAGTGCCATATCGCAATAAATGGCCTGGTCATTAAGGGGGTAAAACATTCCGGAACTGAAGTGGTTAATTAACAAGGTATTTACCAATTGGTAGATATTAGATCAGAACCATTTAATTTCTGGGCACTCCCACAAAAATGTTCATGAGAGTACACTTTCATAAATAAACAGAAATTGACTGATGTGTTTTTCCTAATCGGAAAAGACTGAGATGTTCTGCAAGGAAAGGCACAAAGAGTTTCTCCTTTTCAGTATCGCATGCCCATTGAAATAAAGGTAAAAAAAAAAACAGATCATAACATGTTGTTTCTAAAAAAGACAAAGATGCAAGAATACCCCCACTGTTATATTCTGTGCGTGATGTTACCTAAATGAAGCTGTAAGCATAAACCTTCTTCAGTGATAGAAGTCCCAACAATGTTGTTACCCAAAACCGATAAAAATACTGAAGATTTGTTTCACAGCTTAATGTGAATAGTAATATATTTTTAATATATTAGCACAGTTCTAGAAAATGGCCTACTCAATGTAACATTTGCTTGACAGAACCAAACCACATAAGCCTCACATCTGGAAAAAGTACATTTTTGAACAAAGACTTCAGAAAATATCTACTAAGCACAGATGGATTTGAAAGATGGCTTTATGGTGTCTTTCAGCATACACAAGTTTTTTGACTCAGTAGAATGAGGTTATCTTTGAGCAAATATCTTAAAACTAACCCAATTTTTTACCTTTAGCAAGACTTGAATAGAGACAGTTCTGCTATTTTTCCACTGTGAAGGGGTATAATAAACGGCTGTCCCTGTTATTTGTGATTGCTGAGGGATAAAATGGGGCCAACTGGAGAAAAAAAATGTGCCTTCGAGCTAATGATGCACTTGTGGGGGGCGTGGCTAGGCTTAGCATGTGAGAGGATGTGCACTCCTGTGCTCCTGCTGAAGACTAGCTTAACAATCAGCAAAAGAGGCATCTCCTGGAGCTATTTTTGCCCGCAAATACCTTCTCACGGAGCAGCTCACTGGCGGAAATGACACTGCAGCATCACCCGATTACCAGGGCAATGGCAAAAGGGCTGAAAGACCAGTGGTGCCGGATCCAGGCCCTCAAGATGGCACCGACCCACTCCCATCCCATTCCCTGACCAAAAACAGGGGCAGTGATGCTGCGGAACAGCTGGAGTACTTTTCATGGAGTGTGGCCCTGATTCTCTCTACCAGCAGGATGGCCTCTGCAACATCAGGAACGATGGACACTGAGAGAAGGCTGGCTGTGTCACTGAGCAAGGTAACAAAGGGAGATGGTGTGGTGGAGTGGCTGGAGGCTGAGGGAGGGGTGAGTAAGAACTGGGCAGCTCTTAGTCAGTAGGGATGAACGAACGGTTCGGGTCGACCATCGGTTCGACCCGAACATTGGGTGTTCGAAATTCGGCCGAATTCCGAACTTTTTGCGGTAAAAGTTCAGAATTCGGCCACCAGAACCGCCCAAAATGCAATGGGACAGGAACTGGGCTTTAAAAGCCCGTGATTGGCCCAGAAACATCAGTAAAAGCCGATTGGAATGACTAGGGGGTCCAGAGGCCAATCAGGAGTGAATACGCCCCCCCATACGCCCCCCAGTATATAACATAGCTCCGCCAAACCTCTAGAACTGTAATAGAGAGGCTGTGGAATAGAGTGGAAGCATTTCTGTTACTCCTGCTGCTCCAGTGTCATTTTGCAATTATTGGTGTGAGTAAAGGGATATGCAGTGTAGTTAGGGTACTATATACCACTATAGTTAGATTCAATAATCTAGTTTTTGTAGGGAAAGTTTTAAGTGTCAGGGTGACCGTATTGTAGTTTAGGGTGAACTGACTCTGCTATGCCAGGGTGACCGAACTCTTCCATGTCAGGGTGACCGTATTGTAGTTTAGGGTGAACTGACTCTGCTATGCCAGGGTGACCGTAGTGTAGTTTAGGGTGAACTGACTCTGCTATGCCAGGGTGACCAAACTCTTCCATGTCAGGGTGACTGTAGTGTAGTTTAGGGTGAACTGACTCTGCTATCCCAGGGTGACTGAACTCTTCCATGTCAGGGTGACCGTAGTGTAGTATGTAGTTTAGGGTGAACTGACTCTGCTATGCCAGGGTGACCGAACTGTTCCATGTCAGGGTGACCGTAGTGTAGTTTAGGGTGAACTGACTCTGCTATGCCAGGGTGACCCCACTATGCAAATTCTGGGTTAGGGGTATACATATATACATATACACACACACGCATATATATATATACACACATATTTATATATGTACATACACACACACATACATACACATATATTTATATATATATATATATATATATATACATACACATATATTTATATATATATATATATATATATATATATAAACTGGCTTCCCTGTCTACTCAGTTTCACCATCTTAGAGAGTATGTCACTATCATGCGACATGATATGCAGAAAGTGCGGGATCGCACATCTGCTCTGGAAGGCCAGGTGATTGCAAACCAATCATCACGCTAATCGCATTGATGATCTTGAAAATAGACTCAGAAGAAACAACTTGCGCATTCTGTGTGTTCCTGAATGCCTGGAAGGAAGGAACCCTACTGAGTTTATCGAGCAGTGGTTGTTGGCTGTATTTGATAAGCAAACTTTTTCTCCCTTCTTTGCGATAGAAAGGGCGCATAGAATCCCTGCTAGACCCCTGCCTCCGGGCAATCTGCCACGACTGTTTATCCTAAAAATGCTCCACTACAGAGACAGAGACAAGATCCTTTCTTTTGCCTGTACCAGAGAGTAATATTGATGTAAACTGCTCTAAAGTATTTTTCTTCCCGGACTATTCTGTTGAATTCCAAAAAAAAAAGAGCTCAGTGTGCGGATATTAAAGGCGCCTTCGCAATCTTCAGATCCAATACGCCATGCTTTACCCACTAAGCTCCGGATCGTTACAAGGGGACAAACACTTTTCTTTGAAAATCCTGAGGTGGCTGCCACCTGGCGTGACAGAAATGAGCAACACTTACCTTCTACTCTTCACACTGCTAATCCCTCATGATGTGCTTTGGTTTGTGGAGTCGTTCTTTACTTTGGATATACAGTTATTCGGAGATGCCTTCTTCAATACACCAAGCTAGAGGTGTTTGATGCACGGTTATCAACACCCTACTTCGCGTAATTTAAGTTGAAATCCTTCTACATAGATGGAATCCACGCACAGATGAAAGCCTGGATGGACTCATCAACCCCCCATTCCTTCCTGCTGGAACTTGTTAGGCATCCAGAGTTCTGGAATGCGAGTTCGGTTGGGTTTGTTCTCAACTTTGTTTTCTTTTTTTTTCTTGCTTTTTTCTTTCTTTACTCACATGCTGTTCCATCAAGTGACTTCCACACGACCTGGTATATTTCTGGTACTATTTTCCTGGGCTCTCACTAAGGACTGTACTGTAAATCATATGCTTCTACTGATTTTCAGTACCACCACTGTGCAAGAGCAGGATCGGAGGGCACCCATTTACATGTAGCACTGTCCCCAGAGGGCTTGCTGTAAGATTACTTGTTGGGCCTCCTCTGATTACCAGCACACAGTCACTTAGGGTACATTTCACAAATCCCTCCTTACTCCCGATGGCTCGTCACTCAACAAACAGTCCAGGGGTATTGATTTTTAGTGTTTATTTTGGAACTTGGATGGGAGAAAAGATAAGTGGGATACTCCAACTGTAACTATTCACAATGGATAAGGACAACTCTCACTTGGCCTCACCAGGTTGTTTGTGAAAGCAGCTGCACTGCTTGTACCATACTGCCACATGTATGGAAAGGTTTAAATCTCCTTGCTCTTTCTCTTCAGCAATAGAGTTGTTGAATCTACATTCTCTTCAGGACACTCACTAGCATCCCTTTTACTGACACGTGTCCACTGACTCTTTTAGCTGCAGGGGTGGCTCCCCTCAGGTCAGGTCACTTGACACAGATCTGTACTCACTGTACTGCAGAATCAGATCCTCTAGTGTCTCCCCTTTCAGCCAGCTTTACAGGACCTCTGGATTCAGTTCCTCTCTAGCTCTCTCTAAGCCCTCAGGTCAACCACCTGAGACCACATGGCACCTCTACAGAGGAGGAGGCAGCTGACCCTCCCTTCGGGACTCCGCTATCCAGACAAAAGACCCTGAGCACATGTGCTCCTGGCATTTATACAGTATCCTAGCATGCGCTGAGGCACTCTCCTCTGCCAAATCACCAGGGCTGTATCAAACGCCTGTGCACTCATTTGTCAGGTTTCCTCCCACTGTCCAACATGCCTCCCTATTGGGCCAGTGTGAAACACTCTGCAAGCAGAATGATTTGCAACTGAGCACATTGAGCAGACCTCACTAACAGATCCTGCTCTCTGGTAGGCAGAGAACAATATCTATTTACCTGCAATCCCTCTGGTAAGCAGACAGGATTCAAAACAATACTTTCTCTCTCTCTAGCACCTACCTAGGAGGGTGCTTCGTACAATTTTTTTATTTGTGGCTGCTGTCCTCACCTTCTACCTTTTGCCAAATGTTCAAATACGAGAACGGCTAATGAACTTGCAATCTTGTCCTGGAACATTATTGCAGGAATTAGGGACCCAGTTAAAAAGTGTGCCATGTTTAATGCATTGTCCCGACACGCTCCGTCAATCGTTTGCTTGCAGGAAACACATTTAACACATTACACTGTTTCTCTGTTGTAGAATATAATGTTTCCTACCCAGTACCACTTTGTGTATTCTGCATACACCAGATGCTCTTGTATACTAATCTCTTCCAAACTACAGTTTTCCAGCAAGCAAACCTTGATAGATCCTCAGGGCAGATTTGTTTTACTAAAATAGATAAAAAGTAATATTCAGCGCTGAACCCTAAATGAAAAGAATACAGACTAGCAGCTGGACACTCAAGGGCAATCCAATATTAATAAAGTCCAAGTGTCTCTGCGTCCAGTCCCTGTGTCTGTGGGATTGCGCTACTGCGCATGTGCCCCACGGACAGCCGTTGGGACTTGGAGCGCAGAGACTTCGGGGCCGCTGGATGAATGCGAGAGGAAGAGTGGGGCGGGGACAGAGGAGGAAAGGGGCAGGGATGGAGGATGAGTGGAACAAGGAGATATTATTAGAGAGGAGGGGCGGAGGAGGAAATGGGCGTTATCGTAGGTTTCTGAAGAACTGGATGCACCCGACTGCCTCACACGCCCCATAAAGGCTTAGCCTCCCACTCGCCACGCCTACATATCGTTGTCAGCGTCGGGCAGATCGTCATGGTGCACTGAAGGGGGCAGCCGGGGGGTGCATCGGACACCCACCGACGCACGAAGTGGCGGCCACGGCGACCGCAGAGGTGGAATGCATTAGCCTGATCCTGCCATCCACCTGGGGGAGATCCCACGGGGGGATGGCCTAAGTGCAACGGGTGGAGCCAGAGACCCACCCGGCTGAGTCACAGCCCAATTGAATGCGGACAAGGGTGGAGCTTGAAGAGGCCCAGGGAGTCCCGGGCATACAAATCCCAGCATGCATGTAATCATGTTGCCGTGGCAACCTATCAACAACAATGTCTATAAGAAAGGAAAGAGGAGAGAATAGATCGGACAAGTGGCATATATACACTAATCAGCATACAGCAAATAAAATCAGCATACAGCAAATAAAATCAGCATACAGCAAATAAATGAAGGGGATGGCGAGAGGCTCAGGCACAAAAAAATGGATTTTTGTAAGATCTTACCGTAAAATCCTTTTCTCTTAGCTCATTGACAGACGTAGTCCTCGGTGATTCAGCACCTTCGGGTTATGCTGCCTCCACAGGAGTAGGACTAGACAGGAAGTAAAAAATGCTCTGGCCACACCCTAGGGGCAGTCCCCGAGGGTATATCCTCTCTCTCCCTGCTACAGCACATCAGTTATGTCACAAAGCAGTGTTTAGAGAATTTAACCCAACCCAACTCCAAAACAGAGGGGCGGGTACTACGTCTGTCAATGAGCTAAGAGAAAAGGATTTTACGGTAAGATCTTACAAAAATCCATTTTTCTCTATCGCTCATTGACAGACGTAGTCCTCGGTGATTCAGCACCTTCGGGACGTCCCAAAGCAGTACCACAAATGAGGGGTGGGAAAATGGAAATCAAATCCAAATCTAGAAGGCCCAACCGGTGCCAACTAGAAGTTTACAATGCTCATCCTCAATGATGAGACTCAACAGAAAAAAATTTTCAACAGAAAAAACCCTCGAGGTAGACCGCCGGTCTCCTCAAATTGCGGCCTGCAAAACTTTGCGGCCAAATGAGGCATCCGCCGATGCCATCACATCAATCTTATAAAATTTTGTAAAGGTATGTACCGACGACCAGGTGGCCGCCTTACATACCTGGACCACTGACGCCTGATGGCGGAAGGCCCAAGAAGCACTGAGCGCTCGAGTGGAGTGCGCCCTAACAGGGAACGGAGGACTCCGACCCTTAATAGAATAAGCCTGTACCACCGTCTGCCTGATCCATTTGACGATAGTCGCGGCAGCTGCAGGCAACCCCTTTCTGGGGCCATCCGGGATCACAAAAAGTGAATCCGTCTTACGGAACGATTCCGTCGCCTTCAGGTATACCCTGATTGCCCGAACCACATCTAAGGAATGCAACGCATGTTCCCGCTGATGATTGGGCTGAGGACACAAGGAAGGTAGTACAATATCTTCATTCAGATGAAAATCTGAAACCACCTTAGGAAGAAAGGATGGCTTAGGATGAAGCACTACCTTATCCCTATGAATCACTAAGTATGGGGACTGGCATGATAATGCAGCCAGTTTTGACACCCTGCGTGCAGAAGTGATAGCCACCAAGAAGGCCCCTTTCTGGGATAAAGTAAGCAAGGGAATCTCCCTGATGTTTTCAAAGGGAGGTTTCTGTAGAACCGTCAAAACCAAATTAAGATCCCAGGGCGGTAAGGGCGCGCGGACTGGTGGAGCCAGGTGCCGCACCCCCTGGATGAAATTTCGCACCAAGGACTTGGTAGCTAAAGGTTTCTGAAAGAAGATTGCTAATGCTGAAATTTGACCTTTGATGGTACTCAAGGCTAGTTTCTGCTCAACCCCTTTCTGCAGAAAAGCCAGTATTCGGGTCACCGAATAGGTACGTGGAGGAATCCCTAAAGATTCGCACCACGCGATATAAGTCTTCCATGTGCGATAATAGACCTTGCTGATAGTCGCTTTCCTTGCTTTAATAAGGGTAGGAATAACTGAAGCTGACAACCCTCTGTCCTTCAGTACCTGGGTCTCAATGCCCAGGCCATTAAAACCAGCGACTGTAAAGCATGATGGAAGATTGGTCCTTGAGACCGCCGACACTCCCTGAGACGAAGTTTTCAAGGAACGTCCGCGACCAGTCTGTCCAAGTCGGCCAGACCGGCTAGACGAGGCCAGCCTAGAATTTCTAGGACCACTGGCGTTGACTGGATCTGACCCAGGCGGCCCTAGAGCTATCTGGTCCCGATCATCAGTCTGCTCCTTCTCTGTTCCCACACATTTATCAGACACCTGATTCCTATCCGGAATGGTGATTTCTTCTGGTTGAACCTCCGGGACCGAAGTCACCTGGCTAGAGGCTTCTCGGGCTGTCTGTTCAACCGGATCCGTTTCTTGTGGGGAACTGAGACTAATCTTTGGAAAAGGTAAAGAAAAAGATCTGTTCAGGGAACGGTAACTGCCACTCCCTGTAGTACTTAAATGTTGGAAGGGAAGAATCGCACCGGTAACAGTGATCGAAGCTCGACCTAATGCCCTGAATACCGGTGAAGACGTCCCCCCACCCTCAACCCGGGTGGGGGCGCACCTTCAGGCTGTGTAATTCTTTGCTTCGGGTTTGGCTGAGTCGGTCTTTTGTTTGTCCGACCAGCCCCTTTTGAACCCGCCTGGAGGAGCCTTGCCTTTCCCGCTTGTTCCAGCCGGGCGTGCAAACCCTTTATGGGCGGTAAAGAAAGGTCCTCGCTTGTTACGAGGTCCTTTAGCTCTTGCCGTTTGTGGCAAGAAAGTGCTCTTGCCCCCAGTGGCATTCTTGATGATCTCATCTAGAGTGGCACCAAATAGGCGATTCCCCTGAAAGGGGAGATTCGTCAAGGTCTTTTTGGAACCTAGGTCTGCTCACCAGCATTTTAACCACAGCACATGTCTGAGGATTACCGCTGACATAGATGCTTGCCCTAATAGGGGAGTAGTATCCAAGGCTGCGTCACAGACGAACTGTAGTCCTTGTATAATCTGTTCCATTAATTCAGATGTTCCCTGGGGGATATCTTTCCCCCTCAGGTCTTGGCGTACCAATCTCGCCCATTCCGTTAGTGTCTGGGAAACTAGACCAATAACAATTACTGGTCTAAATGCTGACCCTATCAGGGAGAAGATAGTGCGGGACTCCGCTTCCACCTTTCGATCCACCGGATCCTTAAAGGACGAAGTGTCCTCCACTGGGATAACCGTGGCTTTATTCAGCCTGGAAATAGGTGGGTCCACCACCGGTGGAACCGTCCATTTCTTGATGAGGGATTCCTCAAACGGATAGCGTCTATCAATACGCTTGGAAATAGTAGAGGTACGCTTAGAATGCTCCCATTCTACCTTAATCTTATTATCAAAACACTTGGGTACAGGAAAAACCTTAACCGTTTTGATGGGCTTGTTAGTACCAAAGGGAATCTCTGTTTCAGTTACCTCTGCCGGTAAAACCTCAAGTCTTAAGGTTTCCCGCACCGCCACAACTAGTGCGTCCACCAATGCTTCTTCCCGAATTATGGCGGAAGAATGAACGTCCTCCTCACTGTCTGAGGGAACTTTACCTGAGATAACAGCCCTTGCAGAGGGACCTGCAACTGCAGTGACCATCTCTGAATCTGAGTCAGAGGTGTCAGATGATATAGGGGTAGGCGGGGGTCGCTTTCTTGACCCACGTCCCTGGCAGGCCGTCTCCACCCGAGCCACCAAAGACTCCAAAACTGATGTAAATGCGTCTATACTCTGTGCACCGGCGGGTCCCGTAGTCCCCTCGAGGGAAACAGGTGGGGGTGCTTGTATGGCAGGGTCCATGATAATTCCAGTTACTATCCGGAAATTTCAATCCAAAAATAAAACTTTTTTTTTTTTTTTTTTTAGACCCCCAGCGCCACAAAGCCCCTCAGTGTTAGCTGCTTAGGGACCCCTATCGAGCGAGAGAGAGAGAGAGAGATCGACCCCCAGGCTCACCACTTGATGCTCAGAGTTTTCCACTGCACTTGTCTCAGCCCTGTCTGAAACCGACAGGAAGTCTCTTGGCTGGCTGCCCGGGAAGAAAGGAGGCGGCTCCGCCCCTCTGCACGCCTTCCGGCGCCTCCCCTAGCTCCACGAGGTGTTTGGGACACATCAAACATGGCCGCCCCCATGCTGGAGACACGAGGCTACACCAAAATGGCGGCCTCATGCGATCTAGCAAAACAATGGCGGCGGCTGCACGCAATAGCGGCGTGATCACAACACCTTCTCTACATAGGGATTTAGCCTGGTCGGCGGTACCGAACCCTGGCGGACTGCATGGCCATCGGAAGGCCTGCTATTGCTGGAGACCTGATTAGGGAGACAGTCTACATGTCCGTGGCTTCTGACTGGTAGGATACTTATTATATCATAGCAAGATTGCAGTACTGTCGCTGATTACAATCTTTTAAACATTTTTACAATTAGATTGTCAGCTCCCAAACCAAGCCTCCTGGCTTTTTGCACACAAAAATCACACTCAAAATAGGGGGATCTGTGCCATGTTTATAGGATAGAGGAAAAAACTCATCCTTACCATACAGCGAGGGCCCGCGTTCACCACAAAACCGTCAGAGGGAAAGGGGGAACATACTACTCACCATACCGGAACCAGGCGGGCGCCAACTCCTGACAGTACCCCTCTCCACCGGGGTGGGAGGGCTGTCGACCAATCCGGACGCCGTGACTCATGGTCCTTGGCGTTTCAGCGAGACGTTTAACTCGCAGGGTCAGTCCCCGTCCAGTGGGACTATGTCGCGGCCGACCCAGCGCGGAGCTATGGCCTGCACGCGCTCGTAGGCTGAACTGGGGTGACCACTGGATCTCAACACCCAGCCCGTCGCCCAGTTCAGCTTTCTTGCTTGAAGATCTCACAGGAACACTGGAGGAAAAAAAAAGCTATCTAAAAATCTTTTTAATAAAAAAATCCTGCCAGGACCGAAGATCCCAACAAGGTATCTAGGTCCTTACTCCTAACTAGACAGAAAAAAACTGATGTGCTGTAGCAGGGAGAGAGAGGATATACCCTCGGGGACTGCCCCTAGGGTGTGGCCAGAGCATTTTTTACTTCCTGTCTAGTCCTACTCCTGTGGAGGCAGCATAACCCGAAGGTGCTGAATCACCGAGGACTACGTCTGTCAATGAGCGATAGAGAAATTACCTTGATCATAAAAAGCCTCTAATGCAGTTTTGGTGACATATTACTTACCATTTACAGCATTATCTTACTATATACAGTACAAGTGTCTCTGTCTCCAGTCCCTGTGTCCGTGGGATTGCGCTACTGCGCATGTGCCCCACGGACAGCCTTAGAGACTTCGGGCAGCCGGGCGAAAATGTTACACCCCTCCCCCCCACACTCTGCGTCCCTCCCTCCTCCTCCTTCTCTGCTGGACGCCATGGCTGTCACTCCCGAATCCACAGATCCGCAATCCCGGCCACCTGACCCAGGCTGAGAACTGAGCGCCGAGAGATCGATTGACAGCTCTGGGGAAAGAGTCAGAGAAGGGGGAGGAGCCGACGAGCAAGATAGCAGCCGCTAGATGAATGCGAGAGAAAGAATGGGGCGGGGACACAGGAGGAAAGGGGCAGGGATGGAGGATGAGTAGAACAAGGAGATATTATTAGAGAGGAGGGGCGGAGGAGGAAATGGGCGTTCCCGTAGGTTTCTGAAGAACTTGATTACAGGATAACAAACAACATCATACCCCATATAAATCATATTTTACTATATAAATTGTCTCTGCGCCCAGTCTCTGCGTCCAGTCCCTGTGTCCGTGGGATTGCGCTACTGCGCATGTGCCCCACGGACAGCCGTTGGGACTTGGAGCGCAGAGACTTTGGACGGCAGGGCGAAAATGTTGAAGCGGCGGGTGTGCGTGGGCACACAAGAGCCACTCGATCAGTTCTGCGCGTGTCCCCGATGTTGCTAGGGCAACAGGGACGCTATGCGCAGAGCTGGCTACGTCATGCGGCTCTCGCGTTGTTAGAAAAAAAAAAGAGATAAGCGAGAGCCGCTCAGTCAACTCTGTGCATAATGTTTGCCCACATATGTTCTAGTGCCCATTAATTTAACGGGCTTAATGTCTAGTGTTACAATAAGTCCCATATATACTGCAACAAAAACACAGAAAAATAAAGTGCAAAAAAGGTGAAAGAGAAGAGTCCTTTCTTGTGGATGATGAAAGCAGAGACCCAAAGCAGGCTGGCATACACATGCTTAACACCCACCAGACCAGACGCTATGACACCATGCCCCCAAGCCGGCTCCAGCAAACGAACGCTGTGGTGTTTGCTTCTCTATTGATACTTGAAGAGATATTTTATGCCTGACTGTTTTATGCTTCATGTAAGTGCACTACTTTTTTTAATAAATTTACCTTTCTTAAACAATATTACCCTATGTGCTATTGTCACTCCTTCATACATGTGGATCCTATGTGCCTTATGTGCCCTCCTGTGAGTTGACCTGAGCAGCCATGTCAGATGATCTATAGTGGTCAGATGATCTCAGTGGTCTACAATTGTTTACAAACGCTATTTGACTTCTCCATTCATTTGGGTAGCTAACAGCCTCTGGTAAGTGGCCAACCCCCCCCCCCCCCCTTTTTTGTTATCCCACTGGTGGCTTCTTCTTGTCTGTCGTGGAGGGACTGGCATTTTCATCTGCATGCTGGGACTTGTGGTTCTCCTCTAAACACAAGTTTTTTCTATTCACTTTTTTCTTGCATATGGACTTTGATGGACTTGGTTACACATATTTTATGTAGAATCATGGTTTCACTGATTTAGGTTTCACTTTTGACACATCATTGTAAGCGCTACACGTTTGTTTTTATATTTGTTATCACTGAGTTATTGGCACTGCATTTTGTGATATATACGTACTGAAATATACCGCATTAAACGTGCACTAATGCACTGAAATATACTGCACTAAATGGTACAAAACGCATTGAAATATACTGCGCTAATTGTACACGAATGCACAGAAATATACTGCATTAAATTGCACATAACACACTGAAATATACCGCGTTAAACGTGCAGTAGCGCACAGAAATATACTGCGTTAAATGTGCAGTAACGCACAGAAATATACCGCATTAAACGTGCAGTAACGCACAGAAATATACTGCGCTAAACAGCACTTAACACACTGAAATATACTGCGTTAAATGTGCACCAATGCACAGAAATGTACTGCGTTAAACAGAATGTAACCCATTGAAATATACTGCGTTAAGCGGCAAGTAACGCACTGAAATATACTTTGTTAAACGTGTACTAACGCACTGAAATAAAATGCAGGAAACCTGCCCTGACAAAACAAACTGACACTAAAGTAAAAATGAATGGTCATTCACTACACTCACTGAACTATCAATAGATTCACACTAAAATAAAAATGAATGTTTACTACACTCACACTGACTGAACTATCACTAGATTCACACTAAAGTGACACTAAAGTAAAAATGAATGGTCACTACTCTCACACTGACTGAACTATCCCTAGATTCACACTAAACTGATATTCTGCATTGACATTAGAATCAGAATAGCACACTATAGCACACTAACTCTTTAGTAGCACTGAACAGAGCCCTGTTCTATCTCTCTCCACACTGATATCATACTACAAATGGCCGTTATTAAAAGAATACTTTTAAAGTGTGGGCCAGGACCAAGAGCAATGAGCCATGATGGATAGAGTCATCATTACTTTCTCCAATCATGGCTCTGAGAGTGCTCTGTGCCCTGATTGGGCAAAGCTTTCATTGCTTCAGCCAATCAGGGCTTCCAATGCACTGTGCGGCGGTGCAGTGCATTGTGGTCATTGGGCGGAACGAACAAATGGTCGAACGCCCCGATAATTTGGGTGTTCATCGAACAGGCGAACAGCCAACCTTGGGCCCGAACTCATGCTTGGGCATAACTGTTCGCCCATCCTTATTCCCAAATATTGTGTGTAGGCCTCTGAAAGCATGTTATCTCCAATGTGCCTGCCAACTATCACTATACAGAAAAATATCAGCTCTTCCTGTATGAAAATAATATTGCAACTATACAGTCTCCCTTATTTTTCATTGCTTAAACTGCTTGTGCTACATAAATCCTGTATAATAATGATAAACAAAAAGAGGGAGTCCCAAATAAATCCAAATTATGCAGTAGTTATAACCTATTATTATTATTAAGAAATATAAAGATCATTTTAAAAATTAACTGCTGTTAACTGCTCTAGCTCATTTCCTTGTTTTCAGTATTGAAGACAGTCATCAAAAACTGCATTTAGGTTATCCAGTTAGTAAATCTGAAGTCACATATTTTAGGAGCAGCACCAGCACTAGCTGATGACAACACAAGGAAAATGGTAAGCTACCACTTTGCAGTAGTTAAACACGTGGCTTTACGTCATCCTGGAACAACAGAACATCCTCCAGTTCCTCTAGCTAAGTGCAGCAGAGAAGCCACAGGGACATCACTCTCTATCCTAAAACTAGAAAGATTACTAATATAATTTTACCAGGTTAGTCACTGGTAGGGGACACTGAGGGAGGGAGTGAAAGTAAAGGTCCACAAAAGAAAACACAGGAGGAGGAAGAAAAAAGAGAGATGGAAAAATTAAGCACATGTAGATCTATATCTATACAAACAAGATAAACTATTCTAACCATAGATTTGAGAAAAATACAAATATAAATATGGCAATCCAGAATCACCTCTCGTTTGCTCAGCCATATATCAGTTAGGTTTAGACCATCCTTACGAAGAGCTTGATTTGATGTGCTGGTTGGGTATTCAGGATCAGGTGTTTTCGCGGCACTCATGTATGCTCTCCCACCTCCCAGAATCACCTACATTAAATGAACATTATAAAGTAAAAATAAATGTTCAAAGTAATTTTAAAGAAAACATATTAGTTTACAAAATAAACCAAATATCTAACATCAGTCCTACCAACATTCAAGGATAGCCTTCTTTCATATTTGTATATATAACTAATTTCTTAAAGGGGATCAACAATACTACTAAAATGCCTGTGTGTTTTGTTAAAAAAACAAGTCTAGTCACTGTGTTTCACCAAACCTCATTTGTACTTTGTAATTACATTTATATCAGTGTTGTGCACCAGTTGGTATGCAATATCCTTGCAGCCACTGTTAGTCATGTTTTGAGTCATCTCGTTGTCTGAGTACCAGTCTCTATTGACAATGTGAGCATAGGCCGCAGCTGGAGAGGCATGTTGGACACGAGTCGTTGTCACAATACCCACTGATTTACCTGGAAGAATAAAACCATAGGAAAAACATGAATGACCATATGTTGCAATAAATGGGTGAAAATTTGTAGATGATAAAATTCTCAGCTCACCCAGCCCCAGCTAGTCCTTGTCTTCAATCCTATGTGTGAAGAAACTCTAATAGACCAATAATGTATGTGTTTTAGACTGGAGTGTCTGTTTGCAGTGGTGGTCACAGGCTAGGTTCCCGGTGCAATGGCAAACAGTGGAAAAGTTCACAGGTGCAGTTCTGGTCAATGGTGGAATGTTTTGGTGCACACTGTTAGAATGCGTTGGTTGTGTCAGTAGGAGGAAAAAATCTGAGGAGGGGGGCTATGGTGTCCTGAGAGGCACTAACACCTCTCCTTCATCTGGGTCTTGGATGGGCTGAACACCCCGCTGTTCTGTTCACACCAGAACATTTCGAACAGGGAAAAAGTTCTAGCGAACATGCAAACTCTATTAAAGTCTATGGGACACAAACACAAAAAATCAAATGTCCTCATTTTAAAGGCTTGTATGCAAGTTATTGCCATAAAAAGTAAATGGGGACCTGGGTACTGCCCTGGGGGACGAGTATCAATGCAAACATTATTTTTAAAAACAATCGTTTTTAAAGAAGCAGTGATTTTAATGATGTTAAAGTTAAACAATAAAAATGAAAAATCCCTTTAAATATCGTGCCTGGGGGTCCCCTTAATGTGCATGTAAAGTGGCACATCTGTATGATGTAATGAGCCTGCTGCAGCAATACTGACATTCCGAAAGGAAAAAATGTAATTTAAACTTGCTCGCAGCTGTAATGTATTGTTGGCTCACAGGAATACAGATTAAAAAAATGAAAAAACCAGACCCTTATCCAAGCATGCAGGTCAGGAAAGCGCCCCCCCCCCCTCCTGAACCATACCAGGCCACATGCCCTCAACATGGGGGGGTGGGTGCTTTGTGGCAGGGGGGGCTCTGCCCCCCCACCACAGAGCACCTTGTTGATGGGGACAAGGGCCTCTTCGGTGAATGGGTACGGGTACGATGTACTCGATATCCATTCACAGGGGGGGGTGGGATCTGGGGGCTTCCAGATTCAATAAGCCCTCCACCTGCAGACCCCCACAACCACAGCCCAGGGTTGTCGGGAAGAGGCCCTTGTCCCCATCATCATGGGGACAAGGTGCTTTGGGGGCACCGCAAAGCACCCTCCCCATGTTAAGAGCAAGCGGCCTGGTATGGTTCAGGAGGGGGGGGCGCTCACTCATCCCCCCCTTTCCTGGCCTGCCAGGCTGCATGCTCAGATAATGGTCTGGTATGGATTTGGGGGGGGGGACACCACGCCAATTTTTTTTTTTAATTTTAGCATGGAGTTCCCCTTTAAATCTGTACCAGACACAAAGGGCCTGGTATGGACTTTGGGGGGGACCCCGCGCCATTTTTTGTTTTCTTAAATTTTGGTGTGGAGTTCCCCTTAAAATCTATACCAGATGCAAAGGGCCTGGTATAGATTCCACTTAAATGCAGGGCACTTTCACCCCCTTCCCACCCAGACCAATTTTCAGCTTTTAGTGCTCATTAGTGTCTATGGGAAATATTGGTCAGCTTGACATGGCACTCGCTCCCGGTCTTTAACATTGGCGTCTATGGCAAATATTAGTCAGCTTGACATGGCACTGCTTCCTGTCTTTAACATTGGCATCTATAGGAAATATTGGTCAGCTTGACATGGCACTACTCACGAACTATAAGGGATAAGGACACCAAACTTGGGGAGCACCGAGAGGGGACCCAGGACTACAACATATCCATACATTTTAAAAGTGGAGTATGCCTATTGACTACACTGACTGCACTAAACTGACTAAACTCACTATCCACTAACTACCTGCCTAATCTCTATTGTCACACACTATACACGGGTGCCGTGTAAGCAGCAGCCTTATATAGTGTGAGGTGTGGACTTAGCCCCTTAGCCATGATTGGCTAAAGGCACCCTGCCTTAAAAAGGAAGGAAAAAGCCCCCAGGGGTTTTTAGACAGCAAATGACAATAGGACTATAGGTATATAAAAATATTCATCTTTATTGAAAAATTGTTTTAAAAAACTTCATGAGAATCGGAAGCGTAAAATATGAGCTTTGGTTACAGAACTGAATGGATCATATCAAGTATCACAAACAGATAAAAGCAGAGGACAATAATCAAAAGATCATCACACCCAATAGAACTGACCCCAATGCGTTTCGACCTGTGCAGTAAGGTCTTCTTCAGGGGGTATGTGATGTCTATAAAGAATATTGTGCAGTTAGAAACATAATGTAAAGTCAAATACAATGTAATGGTTTTAGTGTAAATAATCACATAAGTATAAAACTTTACCCTATATGTGATAGATGACTGATAGCCAAAAAGCACTTCAGGAGTAGAGGATCCTCCTAAAAAGGAGGGTTCCTCCCATGTTCCCACAAGGGATGAGTGGGACACACTGGCTTGCAAGGAGTCATAAATAAAGCCCACCATGCGAGGACAAGACACTGGTCTATATCAAAATAGTAGTATTGGCATCCAATGATACTCAAAGGATGATTATAGATAGTTTAGGAAAGTAAGGAGCATTCCCCCATCAGCTAGCGTTCCAAAGCACCCTGCCTTTGACCAATCATGGCTCTGACTGAACATTGTGCTGTGATTGGCCAAAGCATACAGGTCAGGTGCATGCTCTGGCCAATCACAAGCACTTAATGCACTGCGATCATGCAGTGCATTATGGGGCACTCGTCAGCAGGCGAACTTCCCACCGAGTGCCCCGGGTGTTCCTGTGTTCAGTGAACACACAAACGCCCGTTGTTTGAGTCACATGTACATTCGAATCGAACATAAAGCCCATCCTTAGTCTTGGGAAGGGGACAGGCTCTGAGGTGCTACCTTAGTTTTCAGAACACCGACATAAGTATGCTCCTACCTGGGAATGATGTTAAACTTTACCCTCTGACTGTCTGCTGGCCATGTGATATTGTCACATAACAAGGGAATGCAAGGAGAAAGGCAGTCTTGCCTTTACCTCTTTTGCTGGCAATTATATACAGGTAGTCTCAGGTGGATCTAACTACTCGCACACTGCCTATGCAGACGTGAAGTGTTAACATTTTTCAGTTGACAACACTGTCCACCCTTATATTGTTTTGAACAATGTGTCCTAAGCAAGATTGGGGTAGACAGTGCAGTTGATAGGAAATGCATCTTGCATTTCCTTTCAACATACATACTTGCAACTCTTTTCCACCATAGGTGGTCAAGAGTCACAAATCCTGCTATAATTCTGCCAATAAGACAGGGAACCTCCATACTTTGCCTAATTTATATTTAAAGTCCAAAAATAATGATCACCTTTGCAATTATTGGCAGTCATTCCACCCAAGCAGCAATATCTATAATATCTCCATACCATAATTTCCAGTTTTGTGCATGGCCACATTTGTTTGGATCTAACAGGAAAAAAATACTAACAGGCAATTTTTTTAAAAGATCAAATTTGCATAGTAGCCACTCACCCGCTTGCTTTGCTCTGTGAAGTATGGAGGTCACTTCATTTCCGTTGGCACTAGTGCAAACTCCATCCCGCGCAGCTGCACTCACACCCAGCATCCCAGAATTACCCTTTACCCCACACAAATAGGCTGTTCCTGTACCTGCACTGTCCGGAACCTGTGCATCTACATTGTACACCTATAATAACAAAAAGAAAAAACCAACAGGCATCAATTAATTTATTACAATTTTTTGATAATCTTGTTGTACAAGTGTAGCTAGGTTGGCACCTGCGAAAGAAATTGTAAGTTCTGTATATAACTGAATTCTATTTTGTATGCTTTTCATATGTATTGTACACTGCACTCATGCTGCATATAGCACTAATAATGTTTTGATTACATATTTGCATTCTTTCAAGTCCTGATAAGAAATTAGCCTGCCTATGTAACTCCCCTTGTTAACTTAAAAGTACGGTCGTAATATTAATGTGATACCTTACACAAGCTTGTGTATAAAAAACTTCAATTGCACCTAATGAACAGAACAGTTATTTGGAAAGATTCTGAGTGTAGCTTTTTGTGTCTGTTCCCTACTGTAGTAGTTATTATTAATTTGGAACCACTAATTAATATGAGGATAAGAGTTGCCTATCTATAAAATTTTTAGCAGGTGCTTACAGGTGTTAGGGTGTAGATTACAATCAAGTTTTTTGTTGTTGCTGTATGTGGTATTAGCACTGCTAAAATAATGGCATGGGTAACATGTTACTGGTAACCGTGATGTTATTATGTAAATGTCTATTTTACTGTTCTCTGTAAAGTAATGTGATAGTGAATCAGTAGGCTGTCCAGAGATGTAGGAAGGGATTAAGATTGTTATCCAGGGTGTTCATGGCCCGTTCTCTGTGGCCAGTAAATACAAGGGGAAGTAACCTTTAGAGAGAGGCTCTTTCACATGGGAACTAGCAGGAGGCCCTGCTGCAAGATGTAGCTCTCCTAGGTTGGGGCAGAGGCCATTTGTTTGTAGTTCTTCTAGGAACACGTGGTAACCAGTCGGAGTACTGTAGCCAGAACCTGGACTCTAATAAGAGGACTCTTCCTTGCTTAAGAGGTATGACATGGGCAGACTTAATCATCCTGAATTTTCCTAGATAGTTAGAATGAACTGGAACTGCTATGAACTGTAAATAATGTAAACTGTTAACCCTGTACTTGCAAGAGCCTAGAGTAAAAGTTCCTAAGTTACAAAGTGCCTGGTCTAAAGTCTCTCTAAGGGGTGAATGTATGGCAGATGTATCTAAAGCACGGGGCTTACATCTGGGTAAGTGTGCTACCAAAGTTTTCTAAATCGAGAATGCTATAAGAGAATATCTAAGTGCCGCTGCCATTGATAACTGGTAGCATGTTGGTGCTTAAATTGTCGGCATGTGTTCAGCGTGACTGGCAGGGATAATGGTGTAATCTGGTAGTGAGGGGGTGTCTGATGTGACCCCCTCCATAGAGGCCAATGCCCCTATGTAGCTGGAACCTGACCTGCATCACAGAGCTGCTATGTATCTAGCCATATGTCATGGGGGAGAGAAGTGTGAAGAGGATCCTCAGTAGTTGGCTTAATGCTGATAGCATGTCACTGTTTGTGAGGTGACATCAAAGTTTGGCTAGAGAGTGGGATACAGGCTGTGTGGTATCCCCCTTAAAGTGCTGCCCTATGAAGGAAGACAGTGTACAGTTGGTCTAGTGTAATAAACAAGCAAAAAATTGGGGGAGCAAACCCTGAACATGTATATCTAAAGCCAGTGCAGCTATGGACCATGCAACATGTCTATTAAAAAAGAATAGCGCACACATGCAAAAGAAATGACTATCAAATATGGAGACAATCCATAAATAAAAATGGGGATTTAGTCCCACCATATGGCCATATCGTGCTCAAGCCCACCACTGCGTCAAAGTACCCCATTATCAGTGGGTCCTACACTATCCATAAAAAAGGGGTGAATCCAGCCTCTCTTACCCTTGGAGACAACACTCCTTGCTGGGAAAGATGTGCTAATGCACTACAGGGGACTCCTCCTATATCTACTTGATAGTGGACACCAATAGAGTACAGGTGTGTGTGGGGGGGATGGGATGCTTGTTATGGATGATATGTTTCTTTAAATGCAACTCTATGGTGCATCTCTGTTGTACTACTTCCTGTGTTGTGTTTCCTTTTCCTGTTGGTTTACTTCAGTAAAGCATGGCTTCTGTACAGTAATGGCTTGTGCTGTCTCCTTCCATATATCACATCAAACATGGTGTCAGAAGATTTCTGGATCCATACTCCTTCTACACATTTGATGCTGAGAGCCTGCTAGCCTTGATGTGAGTGTTCTTAGAACTGATTGTGCTTTCTAACACTTGCAGTCCTGTCCTGGATACTGAGTATTTGCAGCAAGGAGAACAGCATCATGGCAGCTAACAGCATTCCACTGCCTGAGACAATGAGGGTGAGTGGAGATGTCAGCAGTAACTGGGACAATTTCAGGGCTGAATTTGAGGACTACTCCCTAGCCACAGGGTTGAACGAGAAGCCTGCAGCAGTGCAAGCAGCCACACTGAGGAGGGTGATGGGCAGTGAATGCCTCCATGTGTACAAGCATAATCTGAACCTCACAGAGGAGGAAAAGAGTGACACCAAAACCATTCTGAATGCATTGGAAGCTTTCTTCAGACCCTCTAGAAATGTCATTTATGAAAGATATATATTTGGCTGCTGTGAGCAAGAAGACTGTGAATCAATAGACAGGTTTGTCACACGGCTAAGAGAAAAAGCTGCAAGCTGTGAGTATGGCTCTCTGAGAGATGAACTTATTCGTGATAAAATAGTTTTGGGTATCACCAGTGAAAGCACACGTCGCCACCTGTTGAGGAAACATGATTTAGATCTACATGCAGCAATTGAGATATGTCGCACTGCAGAAATTACTGACAAACATATGAAAGCTATGGAGCAGGATAAACTGGTTGACAATATCCATGCAGCCTCTAAACAACAGCAAAACTTCAGAAACCACCAGCATAAGTTTCAGCACAAGGGTCACCTACACAACTCACCTGGGAGGAAGCCTGCATCATGCAAGTATTGCGGCAATGTGCATGTACAAGAGAAAGAAAAGTGTCCTGCATATGGGAAAATTTGTACTGCATGTGGTAAACCAAATCACTTTGCAAGGGTGTGTCTCTCCAGTAAAATGGAAGCAAGGAAGCTGCACATAATTGAGCAAATATCCGATCCGGAGGACGCACACCTGCTTAGCACTGATATGGTTTACTCCTCAGAATGCATTGGTGCTGTAAACACAAAGGGCAAAAAATGGTTTGTAAACCTCAGATTAAACAATATAATCCAACCATGCCAGCTGGACTCGGGTGCAACGTGTGATGTCATGAGTATAAAGGACAAAATGAAACTGGCACCCAGAACACCCCTTCAGCCTAGTAGCACCAAACTAAAATTGTATTCAGGGGAACTAATGGAATCATTGGGGCTATTCCAAACAGAATGCAGCATACGTGATTGTATACACAAACTGAACTTTGAGATTGTAGACGCGGATCAGCAACCTCTATTATCGGGTTCAACATGTGAGCGCCTTGGACTGATGCTGTTCACCATTCCTGCTGAGCTACATAATGTGGATAAGCAGCCTGCAAAATCTCTGACTAGGCCACTGACAAAACAGCAAATTCTTCACGCCTACAGTGATGTGTTTGAGGGCCCGATAGTCTCTGTTCCAGGAGAGGTTCGTTTTGAACTGGATCCTACCATTCAACCTGTACAATGTGCCCCTCGCAATGTGCCTATCGCCATTAAGCCACAGGTTAAAGCTCAACTAGATAAATATGAAGCTGAAGGACATCTAACTTCAGTATCAGAGCCTACAGATTGGATCAGTAACATGGTCGTTATCAGAAAGCCTGAGAAGATCAGAATATGCATTGATCCCAAGTTTCTGAATATGGCCCTGAAACGGTCACACTACTTAATGCCAACGCTCGATGATATTTTGCACAAACTTCCTAGAGCGCGTGTCTTCACACTTGTTGATGCTAGAGATGCCTTTTTGCAGTGCAAACTGGATGAAAGGAGTAGCTACATGACCACGTTCTGGACTCCTTGGGGCAGAAAGAGATGGCTCAAACTACCATTTGGAGTCTCTGTAGCACCTGAGGTATACCAGCGAAAGCAGCATGAACTATTAGGTGGTCTTCATGGAATTGAGCCAATAGCTGATGACATTCTTATAGTTGGCTGCGGTAATACTGATAAGGAGGCTGTGCCTGACCATGATGAAAAGTTAATAGCGCTACTGGATCGTTGTCGGCAGGTGATGCTGAGGCTTAGTGTAAAGAAATTGCAGTTCAAGGTGGGAGAAGTTCGTTTCCATGGACATATCCTGTCTTCACAAGGCTTAAAAGCTGACCCGGATAAGATTAAAGCCATTGTGGACATGCCACTGCCTGCTGATGCCAAAGCGGTACAGAGATTTATTGGCTTTGTTACATACCTGGCAAAATTCCTCCCACACTTATCTGAGGTGTGTGAGCCATTACGACGACTTCTGGACAAAGATGCAGTTTGGCACTGGCTTCCCAAGCATGACCAGGCAGTAGAGGACATAAAACGCTTGGTCACCTCTGCCCCAGTGTTAAAATACTATGATGTCACAAAGCCTGTTACGATACAAAGTGACTCCAGTAAAAATGGTCTAGGTTGTTGCCTTTTGCAGAAAGGTCAACCAGTTGCATATGCATCCAGAGCTCTTTCATCAGCTGAGCAAAATTATGCTCAAATTGAGAAGGAATGTTTAAGCATTGTATTTGCTTGCCAGCGTTTCCATCATTATCTTTATGGAAGGGATTCAATTACAGCTGAAACTGATCACAAACCTCTGATAACCATATTCAAAAAGCCCCTTTTGTGTGCTCCCAAGCGTTTGCAGAGCATGATGCTTACATTGCAGCATTACAACCTCAATGTTGTCTACAAGCCAGGATGTGATATGTATATCAGCGATACCCTGAGCAGAGCTACGTCAGATGATGTGGCACCTGGAGGTGAGCATGAGCATCGTACAATTTGTCTGCTGCAACGGGAACAAAATTTCTTTGCTGATATCAATCAAGCGGACTATCTTAATGTCACAGATCAGCGATTACATCAACTCATACAGCACACTGACAGTGATGCAACTTTACAAGCTTTGAAGTCTATTGTTTTGAGTGGGTGGCCGGATGTAAAAGAGGCAGTACCTGGAATTGTAAGGGAATATTGGTCCTTTAGAGATGAGATCAGCATACAAAATGGTATCTTGTACAAAGGTCCAAGAGTCATCGTGCCGAAGTCACTGAGAGCAGAAATGTTATTGCGCATACACTCCAGCCATATTGGTGGTGAAGCATGCTACCGACAAGCTCGTGATACCCTTTACTGGCCCAACATGCATGGTGAGATCAAAGACTTTGTCAGTAATTGTCCCACCTGCAATGAATATGCCCACTTACAACAAAAAGAAACCATGATGTCACATGAGATACCTACACGTCCGTGGCAGATTATCAGTATGGACTTATTCAACTACGCAGGCAAGGAATACCTGCTATTAGTTGATCATTATTCAGACTTCTGGGAAATAGACCTTCTTCCCGACTTATCCACGGAATCTACAATTAACCTCCCTGGCGGTATGATTCTGTCAGGAATTCTGTTCCAAAAGCGGTACAATTCTTTTCATGGAAATTTGGCGTTATGTATTATAGGCCTACAATTCTTAGTAATTACTGACTTAAACCTGACCAAAACAAGAGTCTAGTAGACATCTCAGATGTGATAAATTTGAAACACAAACAAGTGAATTATAATCTAATCAATAATATTATTTTATTATTTAATATATAATATATATAATAAAATTATTGATTAGATTATAATTCATGCGTTATATATTATAAATATATGTGTGTATATATATATATATATATATATATATATATGTGTGTGTGTATATAGATATATATATATATATGTGTGTGTGTATATATATATATATATATATATATATATATATATAACGCATGAATTATAATCAAATCAATAATATAATTTTATATATTTTTATATATATATATGTGTGTGTGTATATAGGTATGTATATATATATATACATATATATATATTTGCATATATATATATACATATATATATATATATATATATATATATCTATATATGCATATATATATATATGCATATATATATATATATATATATATATATATATATGCATATATATATATATATATGCATATATATATATATAAATATATATATATATATATTTATATATATATATATATATATATATATATATATATATATATATATATATATATATATGCATATATATATATGCATATATATAATATAAAATGTGTTATGTGTTTTGTGCAACGTTTTTTTTTTTTTTTTTTGAATTTCCCTCCCTAGTTCCGCTCCCATGCAGCATTGCTGCTGCAGGGAACGGAACTAGGAAGTCCTCCTACCGACAGACGAGCGGCGGAGATCTCACTGGCGGTCACAGCAATGAGAGCTCATCGCTGGATCGCCAGGATAAGGTAAGAGAAGCTCCGCTGCGCTCTCTGCAAAGCTCTGCCATTCACCCCGAGCGTGACTCGGGGATACCGCTAATAGCAGAAAATTCCTACTCCGAGTCACGCTCGGGGATACCGCTAAGGCGGTTAAGAGGTGCAAGGCACAGTTTGCACGTCATGGCCAACCAGATACAGTGATCTCCGACAATGGCCCTCAATTTGCAAGCCTACAATTCAGAAAATTTGCTACTGAATGGGAGTTTGAGCATGTTACCTCCTCACCCCGTCATCCACAGGCTAATGGCAAAGCAGAATCAGCTGTAAAGATTGTTAAAAATTTATGCAAGAAAGCACAAAGTGATGGTAAAGACCCATGGAAAGCCATTTTACATTGGAGAAACACTCCAACTGAAGGCATGGATAGTAGTCCGGCACAAAGACTTATGTCAAGGAGATTGAAGACCTCCTTACCAGTAGCAAATAGGCTGCTTGAACCCTCTGTCATACAAGGTGTCCCAGAAAAATGAAGGATTAAGAGACAAGTGTCTAAGGCACGATATGACACGTCGGCCAGAGATTTGCCAGAATTGAATCTGGGGGAACGAATCCGTATGAAGCCATTGCCTGGCGATCGTACAGGCCGTTGGAGAATAGGTACTTGTCTGCAAAAGGTGGAACCCAGCTCCTATCTTGTGGGCGTTGACGGTACTCGTTATCGCCGCAATCGAGTGGATTTGAGAGTGGCAGAGCAGCCTGAATCTCAGTATCCCGTTGGTAGTTCAGACTCACCCAGTATCACAAGGACATACTCACCCATTGACAGTGAGGAGTGTACAGAGACACAGCCTCATACCAGCGGCAATGACAGTTCTGGGCAAGCAAGTATGCCCGACGACCGTCAAGCGCAGAGCATACCAGTACCTGATGAGAGAAGCCCAGTAAATTCAGAGGCTAAAATTCAGGCTAAAGGAATCCTTGCACAAGGGCCAGTCTTCACCCGTAGTGGTAGATGTTCAAAACCACCTATGAGACTTAACCTATAGAATGTGTTATTACTGTGTCTCTATCGAATTTCACATGTTCATTTATTAATACTAAAAGGGGGAGATGTTATGGATGATATGTTTCTTTAAATGCAACTCTATGGTGCATCTCTGTTGTACTACTTCCTGTGTTGTGTTTCCTTTTCCTGTTGGTTTACTTCAGTAAAGCATGGCTTCTGTACAGTAATGGCTTGTGCTGTCTCCTTCCATATATCACATCAAACAATGCTCAACCTCAGAAGTCTGGTCAGACCGAATACATAATAAACAAGCAAAAAATTGGGGGAGCAATCCCTGAACATGTATATCTAAAGCCAGTGCAGCTATGGACCATGCAACATGTATATTAAAAAAAAATAGCGCACACATGCAAAAGAAAAAAAGGGGTGAATCCAGCCTCTCTTACCCTTGGAGACAACACTCCTTGCTGGGAAAGATGTGCTGGATTCACCCCTTTTTTATGGATAGTGTAGGACCCACTGATAATGGGGTACTTTGACGCAGTGGTGGGCTTGAGCACGATATGGCCATATGGTGGGACTAAATCCCCATTTTTATTTATGGATTGTCTCCATATTTGATAGTCATTTCTTTTGCATGTGTGCGCTATTCTTTTTTAATAGACATGTTGCATGGTCCATAGCTGCACTGGCTTTAGATATACATGTTCAGGGTTTGCTCCCCCAATTTTTTGCTTGTTTATTATGTATTCGGTCTGACCAGACTTTTGAAGTTGAGCATCCCATCCCCCACACACACCTGTACTCTATTGGTGTCCACTATCAAGTAGATATAGGAGGAGTCCCCTGTAGTGCATTAGCACATCTTTCCCAGCAAGGAGTGTTGTCTCCAAGGGTAAGAGAGGCTGGATTCACCCCTTTTTTATGGATAGTGTAGGACCCACTGATAATGGGGTACTTTGACGCAGTGGTGGGCTTGAGCACGATATGGCCATATGGTGGGACTAAATCCCCATTTTTATTTATGGATTGTCTCCATATTTGATAGTCATTTCTTTTGCATGTGTGCGCTATTCTTTTTTAATAGACATGTTGCATGGTCCATAGCTGCACTGGCTTTAGATATACATGTTCAGGGTTTGCTCCCCCAATTTTTTGCTTGTTTATTATGTATTCGGTCTGACCAGACTTCTGAAGTTGAGCATCCCATCCCCCACACACACCTGTACTCTATTGGTGTCCACTATCAAGTAGATATAGGAGGAGTCCCCTGTAGTGCATTAGCACATCTTTCCCAGCAAGGAGTGTTGTCTCCAAGGGTAAGAGAGGCTGGATTCACCCCTTTTTTATGGATAGTGTAGGACCCACTGATAATGGGGTACTTTGACGCAGTGGTGGGCTTGAGCACGATATGGCCATATGGTGGGACTAAATCCCCATTTTTATTTATGGATTGTCTCCATATTTGATGGTCTAGTGTAATGTCGCTGTAAAGTGAATGAGACACAAAGAGTTCAATGTTCTACAAAGTGTGCCTGCTTCTAAGTTGGAGATGTTGCCTTAATGCAGATTTCTCATGAACACGGCCTCTGCCTGCATAGTTGTGCATTAAGCCCTGCCGCCCCCCCCCCCCCCATACACACACACCCTGCCCATTTAAGGGGGTGTGTGCTACTGCACGGCTAGGAAAAGGCTATATAGCCCTTTAGTTTCTGTCTCCTGCTGCTGGATAGGACAGGGGACTATGAGATAAAGAGGGGCAGTGTTAGGAGGCCTTGGTTTGACTAGAAACATCTGTGTAATAAAGCCCCATGCACTACATTCAGATAATGGACAGTGGGCAAAGACTGCTTGGAAGTATGGTCCTTAAGCAGGAACTTAACCCAGGGAGTTTAAGGAAAAAGAGTACTACAACCTCCAGACTGCCAAGGGGGGATTAGGCTGGAGGAAAGAAAAAGAGGAGACACATAGCTTGTAGGATCCTAGTCTGAACCCACCTGAGCGATCCCGTCAGGAAACTGTCATCTCTACTGTACTAATCATAAAGGGCTGAGGCATTCTCTACCCCACCGCTGCACCTACACAAGGGACATGTATACATGTGACTGCAGGGCAAGGAATGCCTTGGCAGCTTATGACTGGCCTATTACAGTGACAGCTTTCTGGCAGGATCACTTAGGCAAGATTGGACTAGGATCCAAATACACCTGAGCTTATTCCCATGTGGGAGTTCTGCACCAGAGCCCTATACTGCTGTGGGAGACCTGTGCTGGCTACTGCGGGAAGAGAGGAGATATGGTGTGAGACACAGGCTGCTGCTGCAAGAGTTTTTTTCCCCTATTTCAAGCCAGTGGTACGGTGCACAAAAACAAAAAATCAAAGTGAACCACTAGGGTGTTTCATGGCCCCCTCCCAAAGGGGAGGGACCTCTCCCTGGCTCCAAAAGGGTGCAAGAATCCTGATAGGGGCAAGGCACACTCAGGTCCACCTAGCCAAATGATCCAGAAGACCACACTCCTCATGATCAGCTGAGAAGCTGACCAATGGGTACTGGGTGGGGGGGGGGGGGGGTCCCTCAAACATAGACCCACCAAGGCAGGGGAGGAGGGAACCCAATGACCACAAATCCTCCTCCTAAACTTCAGGGTAGATACAAAGACCCACACTCTACAATTCTGTGGGTGAAAAGCAGTAATAATTTTGGCAGCAAATTTCGATTTAGTTTTAGTTATAGTCTTTTGACTAAAATGCCATTTTAGTTTTAGTCGTATTTGAGTCTTTTGACTAAAATGCCATTTTAGTCATCTGAATTGTTTTAGTCATATTTTAGTCTACTAAAATCTCCAGTACATTTTAGTCTACTAAAATCTCATACATTTTAGTCAACTACAAATCGAATGGGTTTAGGTAAATTGTAATGCATTATTTAAACATTTCTCTAGAATTTACAAACTAATTACCGTATATACTCGAGTATAAGCCGAGTTTTTCAGCACATTTTTTTGTGCTGAAAACGTCCCCCTCGGCTTATACTCGAGTCAAGGAAAAAAATGTCCTCTCCGACGGGTTTAAGGTTTAAAAATGGCGCCGCCCATCGCATACATGTTACCGCGCACGCGCCGCCGCCACTCGTGTAATTTCGGCTATTCCCGGCGCCGCTCGGGAGAGGCCGGGAATAGCCGAAAGTATACGAGCGGCGGCGGCGCGTGCGCAATGACGTGTCGGCGCCGGGCGGCGCCATTTTTAAAATGAAGGCGCCTCTGGAACAGGTAAGTGAAACAGCTTCACTACCTGCCATGGGCTGCGGGCACACTACGAGGGATGCAGTGCTGCGGGCATGGTCCACATGTACCATGCCCACAGCACTGCATCTCCTGTAGTATGCCCACAACCCCGGATCCTCTAGTACCATGCCAGTACCCTGCAATCTCCTGCACCATGCCAGTACCCTGCATTCTCCTGCACCATGCCAGTACCCTGCAATCTCCTGCACCATGCCAGTACCCTGCAATCTCCTGCACCATGCCAGTACCCTGCAATCTCCTGCACCATGCCAGTACCCTGCATTCTCCTGCACCATGCCAGTACCCTGCATTCTCCTGCACCATGCCAGTACCCTGCAATCTCCTGCACCATGCCAGTACCCTGCATTCTCCTGCACCATGCCAGTACCCTGCATTCTCCTGTACCATGCCAGTACCCTGCATTCTCCTGCACCATGCCAGTACCCTGCATTCTCCTGCACCATGCCAGTACCCTGCATTCTCCTGTACCATGCCAGTACCCTGCATTCTCCTGTACCATGCCAGTACCCTGCATTCTCCTGTACCATGCCAGTACCCTGCATTCTCCTGCACCATGCCAGTACCCTGCATTCTCCTGTACCATGCCAGTACCCTGCATTCTCCTGTACCATGCCAGTACCCTGCATTCTCCTGTACCATGCCAGTACCCTGCATTCTCCTGCACCATGCCAGTCACCCTGCATTCTCCTGCACCATGCCAGTCACCCTGCATTCTCCTGCACCATGCCCGCCGCCCTGCATTCTCACCCTAGGCTTATACTCGAGTCAATGATTTTTCCCATCTTTTTGTGGTAAAAGTAGGGGTCTCGGCTTATACTCGGGTCGGCTTATACTCGAGTATATACGGTATGTACCCCTGGAGTAAAAATCTAATAATATGTTATGGTTTATGGTATTAAGGTTTGAACATGCAGTACAGACACAGATTTAGCCATTGTGATATATAATGTCTTTATAAATAAAACCAAGTTCATAAACAAAAATATTGCTTTTTGACAAACAGAAGTGCAACTTTAAAATAAATACAAATCTCCAAAAACCTGTAAACTCTATTGGTTGTAATGTCATTGCACATATCACCTGAATATATTACCAACATTAGTTATTAAGAAAAAATATAAATATAAAGCCTTTTTCTTATTTTTTTTCTCTTTCAGCAGCTTACCCTTACCCCTTGCCCCTTACTTATGCTTATGCCCCTTACTTATGCTTATGTGGTAGTGCAATAGGCGTTTAAACTTTAATGTGCTATTATTACAAGCTCTGGATAGAATTGTGTTGCCGATTTAGAAATGTCCAGCAGAGTAGTATTAATTTTTATGTCAATTTTTGATTTAGTTTTAGTTATGGTCTTTTGACCAAAATGTCATTTTAGTTTTAGTCGAATTTTAGTGTAATGACTAAAATGCCATTTTAGTTTTAGTCGTATTTAAGTCATCTGAATGGTTTTAGTTTTAGTAGTATTTTAGTCGACAAAATTAACACTGGTGATAAGGAAGGACATGCATGGACAGTGTTTAAATAGAAAATAAAAAGTATAAATGTGTGCAAAATAGCTAGGCCTTGCAGCTTGAAAACAAAAAATGACCCAGTCACAGCCAAAAGGCCTAGCCCATGAGGTGATGTGTGGAAAAAATCAAGAGGTGTTGTGGCCAAGTGCTCCTTCTCACAGGGGGGTTCCAAACCTATTGTGATACCAAGAGTACCCCTTGGTCACCCACCACTCCCAGGAGGCACTGGGTCCCTCAGATTCCTCCACACTAGGGAAGTACTACCGACCCACACCTTAAGTGGTTTGCACTTGATACGGATTCCTTCCCACAAAGAAATCCCTCAGGACCCCCATCATACCAGCAGGGATACTATACAGCTAGTCATTATAGTTAGAAGGCCATAATGATGGTGGGGCACCCCTACTGGACACTGATAAGAACAGATACTGATTACAACAACTTAACCTGATCGTAATATGTTATATCTTATTCTTTGCGCAAAAATTTGTTTTGTTCAATGGATGTTACAATTCTTTGTATTTGCTGTATGACTTATACTCTTTATTCAATAAAATGTTTTGGAAAAAAAAAAAAAAGAACAGATACTATGTTGTTGATTTACTAAAGGCAAATAGACTGTGCACTTTGCAAAATGCAGTTGCACACTGCAAGTGCAGTTGTTCCAGAGCTTAGTAAATGAGGTAAAGCTTTACTTTGCAAAAAGTATCCAATCACGTGCAAGGAAAATAAAAAAACAGAATTTTTCCTTGCTCATGATTGGATGATGGATGTCAGCAGGGCTTTTGCTCATTATCTAACCTCTGGAGAAACTGTTCTTGCAGAGTGCAACTGCACTTTGCAAAGTGCACAGTGTATTTGCCTTTAGTAAATCAACTTGATCTTAGGCAAAAGGCTAAGAAGCTCACAACTCACAAGTGCACAGACCCTGGGGAGGGGTAAAAAAAATAAAAATGAATGGTTGATAGTGTGCCGGTGATCCCTTTGCTTATGGACGTTGTTTGCTGTTGGCAGCATCCCACTGTAGCACCCACCTATGGTCACTTTTGTTCTTTTAGGCAGAATTGTGCATTTCTGGTTCCTATAGACTTCAATAGGAGAAACTGAAAAATGCATGAAAATCACACATTTTTCATGCCCCTTCTTCTCCTCCTAGTAACTAGATTTCCATTGGCCAAAACAAAATGCTAAAGCCCAAAAACACCATAAAATGGCCAAAACAATTTGTGCGCAAGTGAGTGTAAAAAATGCTTTAAAAACACTCACACGCTCAAGTGTGAACCTAGCCTAAAGGAAAGAGGAAATTGTCAGTTTTGCTGCTTGGTATTGTAACTAGTATACATAGTTTGTCGGACAACACTTTTTAAAAGCACAGGAACAAGGGTTAGTATTAAACAATCACTGTTTGTTCAGATGTGCATTTGGAAATGTTTTGCAGTCAAATAACAAAAACCGCTTTTGTTATTTTTATCCGATTATCTTGACTGTTCACGCAGATGCCGTTGGCTAATAACTTTCTTAGTCCAGCAATTAACTTTCCTACATGGATTCATATAGGCAAGCCCTATTTTATGTCCAATTTTCTTAATTTAATCAAAGACCTGATGAAGGGGGAGTGTTTTCTGGCCCCCAAAACGCATTGGCTGTAAACCACTAAATTAATTTGGACTCGTCTCTCACTTGGTTTGAAGCTCCTTCCATTAGTACATGTTATTTTTTTTTATTTATTTTTTTTCTAAATAACAAAAACAGGACTCATAGCCTATTGTGAAAATAACTTTCAAAATGCACTAACACTTTGGTCTGTAGTGTAAATCTCAGACACAGTAGTATTCTTCTAAGATCTGAAAATGTGAAAAAGTTAAAACAGCAGACACAGCCTGTCAGCAGCATGTGGCAGCAATTATCCAAGTATCAGTAGTGTAAATCTGAGATGTTGAATGCATTTTTTAAATTAGAAACCAGAGTACTGCTGGAGTACAGCAACAGAGAAGCAGTTATCAAATGGCGCTTTTCCACTGCATGAAACCGAACGGTTCGGCTCGCTTTTGCGCTTTTCCACTGCATGGTACCGCATGGTACGGTGTTGGAACGGTTCGGTTCGGTTCGGTACGGTACGGCGGCGCTTTTCCACTACATGGAACTGAACGGTACGGCTCAGTTAAACAGTACCACTTCAGTTGTGGTTCCAAGAGGGCCGTACCAGTACCATATCCCACAATCCTTTGCATGCAGCCTTGACTGTTTGTCACTACTAGCCACTGATTGGTCAGGGAATCGTTCTTATCCCACCCACTTTACTTTAGTGGAAAAGCAAACCGTACCAAACCGTACCGAATCGTTCCAACATCGTACCATGCGGTACCATGCAGTGGAAAACCAAACAGAGCAAAGCAGGGCCAAGCAGGGCCGAGTGGAGCCGAGCCGGTACTTGCAGTGGAAAAGTGCCAAAAGTGTACAGTGCTGCGTTACCGGGTAGGTAGTGTCTATTAACTGAAAAGAAGTAGCAATGCTAACAAAAAATGCTTAATTATGTGCTGCTGCCAACACCAATTTGTGTTTCCACAAACAAAAAAAATAATATTTGTAAAAAGTGCTGCACTGCTAGTGATCTACTCAATCATAACAAAACATGTAAACTGTGAACTACAGCAATGATTATGAAATTCAATAAATAAACCTTTACATCAAACCCACTGCCTAAATACATGTGGTGATTCAATCCACAAAAATTGTCTATAAATCCTGTGTACCAAAGAACAGTTCAAAGTAACATAGAAGTGCAACGCCAACAGTCCTGAAATGAGGAAAATCCTCTTATTTTTGGGATGTTTGATGAAATGGGGCGTCGCTACAGGGGGGCCCTCGCCCCTCCCCATATCCACCATCAACAAACTAGGCTGCCAAGCAGTGGCTGAACTGCCAGGGTCTCAGTGAGCGGGCCCTTGCGTTCCGCCACCTAGGGGGGGGTGCCTGACAATTGTAATGGGCCCCTGCTGCCATCTTAGGCAATATTGGCAGCTCAGGTGAGGCATAACGCATGGCGATAGCCAGCACAGACCCAGGCTGTGTAAACCTCAGCCTCTGAACTGGAGGTATGGATGAGATGAGGGGGAGGGGCCGAGTGAGACCAAGGGCAGCAGGAATGCTATTGAGGAATCCTGCAGCCACAGTGAAAGGTAGAGCAACGTGCTTACATGGTTCTTATTATACAGTCCGTTGACTGTACATCATGGATTCCGCAGGAGAGATGAAAACATGAGGACATAATGGGGCCATAGGGACAGAGCAAGGGACATAGAGAGATAGAGACAGAAGGGGACACGGGGGCAGTCACAGAAGAGTACATGGGGACAGAGCAAAGGATATGGGGACAAAGTATAAGAAATGGTGATTGGTGAGATGGGGACAGAGCAAGGGAGATCGAAGCAGAGCATGGGACATGGGGAGATGGAAACAGGCAGAACAGAGGAGATTGGGCATTTAGAGCAGGAAACATAGGCAGATGGACAATTACAAATACCGTAGTTTGTAAAAAAAAAAAGCACTTTCCTCCTGTCTGTAAATGTCCATAAAAAGAAGAAGAGTGCTTGCAAACTTTATGGCTTCTCCCCGACTCTGTTCTGCACATGTGCAGTTTCAGAGCCGGCTGATTATTAGGCAGCTGAGCTCGGCCTCGTCCAGTGGAGTGGACTGAGTGTATAGGGTACACGGAAATAAATGCTAAATGTGGAGTGCACAGTAGGGTGTGATATAGCGTGTATAGTGTATTCCACTCCCTGCAGTGATTGGACACACTTTTGCAAGTAAATATTTAAATATAACATAATAATAATAAAATAAGAACCACAGGAATCATGATATGACAATAATATATGAGGATGCTGTAAGAGGTTTACAGCACTGTTTACCTTAGAAAGTGCAACATAAGGAAATTTCTCCATCTCCAATATATTTTCCTCTCCAGGCTGCCCTTCCAATTGTCCCTGGTATATACGAGCTGCAGATATTGTGGTGACACCCATTCCTATTACAAAATGTCAAGCAATAAAGAGATGGATGCAGAAAATAGAGACTATAACCATATCACTATTATAACACTTTTATAACAAAAAAATGTCATATTGGTTTTCTTTAGATAGATTAGTAGGGATGGTTTTCAACAGCAGGAACTGGGGGACTAGTCAGGATCGAGGGAAAGATGAATGTAGCAATGTATAGAGACATTCTTGATGAAAACCTTCTCCAGAGCACTCTGGACCTCAGACTGGGGCAAAGGTTCATCATCCAACAGGACAACGACCCTAAGCACACAGCCAAGATACAAAGGAGTGGCTATGGGACAACTCTGTGAATGTCCTTGAGTGGACCAGCCAGAGTCCACACTTGAACGTGGTTGAAAATCTCTGGAGAGATCTGAAAAGGGCTGTGCACCGACGTTCCCCATCCAACCTGATGGAGCTTGAGAGGTCCGGCAAAGTGGAATGGGGGAAACTGCCTAAAAATAGGTGTACCAAGCTTGTAGCATCATACGCAAAAAGACTTGAGGCTGTAGTTGGTGCCAAAGGTGCTTCGACACAGTATTGAGCAAAGACTGTGTATACTTATGTACATGTGATTTTTTTTATTTTTAATAAATCTGCAAAGATTTCAAACAAACTTCTTTCACATTGTCATTGTGGGGTATTGTTTGTAGAATATTTAGGAAAATAATGAATTTAATCAATTTTGGAATAAGGCTATAACATAACAAAATGTGGAAAAAGTGAATACTTTCCAGATGCACTGTATGTATTTTCTTTGCACTTACCATCTCCTAGAAACATGATGAGATTCTTTGCTTTTTTGGTATTGGGTTGCAGTTTGATGGCATTTGTTAATGTTTCCTTGGCCTGATCATTCCAGTACTTAGGTGTTTTTTCGGCCTCTGAAATACAAGCAACCAAAAATCCCATTAGAACATAATATTACTTTTCCAATTTTTTGTTCAATCATGACATAGTAATCCCTAAACCTCTGATAATTACTTTGTAATGCAATTTGATTCTCAAATAATTACATTCATCTTTAACTATATACAAAAAATATACCAGTCTTTTTTTTTTTTGTACCTTAAATCACCATTGTTCAATTTGTCCCCATTGGACCAGTGTAAGTAATACAGTAACTCTTGAACTGAAATGAATTAAAGAGTTCTGCTCTTTGTTCTGGTTACAAAACACATTGTCCTGTCTGTCAAAGCTGGAAAAGGCAGGGACTATTAGGATGGCTATCCTGCTATCCCAGGCATTATTTCTGGGGTCTTGATCAGTGTGACTGAAAGGTATTTCATTTATGAAATCCTTGCCCTGAAAAACAGCACTAGTAACAAGCTTCTCTTCATTTCTACTGCTGATCCATTTCTATAGTGTGTCCCTCGCTGTCTTGCAACTATAAAAGTTGTATAAGAGAATTATCTTTGTTACTGTATTCTAGGATTGCCACATAGGATATCATCCTAATAGACAGAACAGCCCAGAACGAGTGAATATGTCAGAGAGTTCACAGACAGGTGTATTGTACCTTGTGTAGTTCATGTATCTAAGTACAGATCACCTATTTTTGAAGACTTTGAGATTTTCAGAGACAGCAATTATCATATAGTCACCAGGTTCACATTCCTGTATGATAAGAATCTGAGCTATCAATGCACCTAAAATAGCGATTTTATCTATATGGTTTCATGTTGTTTATTCTCTTACTAGTCAGCCACTTGTTAAAGCTGTATAGTTAATAACGCTTTATGTTACATGTGATGTTTACAATGATGTGTTTATCATATAGTTTATTGACAGATTGCTCAAAGTGCCCAATATGGATCATGTTGCTTTTCTAATATCTCATATGTTTTGCCTAGACGTGAACTTAAAGACCTTGAGTGCTCTGTGCTTAGGTATTTTATAGTGTCTGCATGCAATAGTACCAGCCTTTAAACTCTGTGACCCTACCACTGTAGTATCCTGTTCTGACCTTATAGCGTGAGTAAGTGACTATCATGTTATTCACATTAGCAATATTTGACTTCTATTAATGTAAAGAAAAGGATACATTTTTTGACCGTGTTAATGCGTTATGTAGGTGTCAATATTCAAAAAAGAAAAAGTGATATACCCGGAAATTACAGTCCAGTCAGCCTAACATCAATAGTATGTAAAGTATTGGAAGAAATGATAAGGGAGTATATCTAAGAATTTGCTAATTAAGGTCTTTTAGCATCGATGATATGGTATGTACCTTGATAGAATACTTGTTGCAGGAGCACATTCAGGGGGTAGTGATTAATGGCATCTTTTCTGAATGCTCTGGAGTTGTGAGCAGGGTGCCCCAGGGTTCTGTTCTGGGATCAATTCAGTTTAGCTTGTTCATAAACAATATAGAGGTTGGAATAAATAGTTCAATATCAGTGTTTGCTGATGATACAAAGCTAATCAGAGCAATAACTTCACAACAGGATATAGCAAATTTACCAGAAGACATAGTTAAAATAGAGGGATGGGCAGGTGTATGGCAGATAAGATTCAATATATGCAAAAACAAATCAGCGCAGTTAAATAATCATTTACAATATAACCAAAAACTGTGATTGCTGCTAAAACATCACCCAGTGTTTTTTACTACACCTCTACATACAAATACCATATATTTAGATGTAGCGCAGTTCAATTGAATTAACAGAGTTTATTTATTTGGATTGAGCTACATCTAAAAGTATGGTATATAGATGAGGTTCAATGTAGACAAATGTAAAGCAGTGCATTTGGGAGCTAAAAAAATGCATGCAAGTTACATAATTGGGGGGGGGGGGGCCTGGAGGACCTGAGTATAGAAAAGAATCTGGAGGTCGTAGTAGATCATAGACTCAACAAAAGCATGCAGTGCCAAGCTGCAAGCAAGGCCAGAGGACTTTTAGCATGCATTAAAAAGGGTATTTAGTATATAGATAAAAAAATATAATTCTACCACTGTACAAAACTCTGGTTCAGCTACTACTTGAGTATGCTGACCAGTTCTGTTCACCAATCCTCAGGAAAGATGTCCTTGAACTGTAGAGAGTCCACAGAAGGGCAACAAAGCTAATAAGGGGGGCTGGAGGACTTCAGTTATGAGGAATGACTACAAACATTAAAGTGTAACTAAAGGCAAGACTTTTTTTTCATTTTGGAGTGAAGAGGGATTAGAACACCTGTCAGTTTTTTATTGTCTGTCTGTGCCCCCGTTAGGAAGAGTCACTCTCGCTATTTTTCTGTTTACCCTTAAATGGAAAAGAAAATCCTGAATTTTGGGTTGTCACCAGAACACTAATAGGGGTGAAATCTTCCAATGGGGGAAACTAGTTTCAGTGACCCTGTTGACCAGGGCTTTTTTTCTCAGAGAATAGGTACCCTAAGTCACCCCTTGTCTCCACCCCCTACCCTTCTCCAAGTTCTGTCCTTTGTTCCCACCTCCTACCCACTTCCCAGTACTGCCCCTTTAATAGAAAACTGTATCAAGTATCATTTTGTGGTGCTAAGTAATTTGTATGGAATTTGTTAATGATAATAAGAAATGCAGTAAAATAGATCCCCTGCAATACTAACTCCCCAAGTAACAATAGATCCCCGGGCAACAATACACAATCTGCAACAACAGATCCACCCTAGGAACAATAGGTCTCTTACCAGCCAGCATTGGCTGCTGGGAGACCAATTGTTGTCCAACCCCTACCAGCCAGCCAGCAGTTGATCTCCCAGCAGCCAGCATTAATAGAACCTCAAGCAGCCAGCGACAATAGACCTCTCAATCAACAGTAGATCCCACCCAGCAACAATTGGACCCCCTGCAACATAAGACAACCCCAGCAATAATAGACCCCTTTCTCAACAATAGATTCCCCAGCAGCCAATATCAATAGACCCTCCAGCATATCGCAGCACCCCTTGCCATTACATACATTCTGTGTTGGAGGTGTCGAAACTGCGTTCCCTGTGTTCCTGCTGAAAAAAAAAGCCCTGTTGGTGACACATGGGAGTTCCCTCACTTTGAAAGGAATTTCCTCTCATGTCCTGTTTTGGCTATTTGACAGGAAATGAAGGGAAATCAACACAATAGAACACAGATGGCAAAAAATAAAGATGACAGGGGTTGTAACATTCCCTTACTCTATCCAAAATGGAAAAAAAAAAAAAAAAACTTTTGCCTTTATTTTCATTTGAAACTTCCTGACTTCCTTATGTGCAAAGCCTGTGGCAAGGGGGGTGATGGAATATCCATCACCCATCTAACGTACAGCACATAAGAGTCCAAGGCACATATGGACAGATGAGTTGGGGGGGGACAACCCACTGTGACAACTTTCTGTTGGCGGCCATCTTAGTACACCCATGTCCTCACTTCCTGCCCAACCTAGTACACTTCCTGTTGGCGGCCATCTTGGTACACCAGGAAGGTCTAACAAAGGCCTATACCCACCTATTCAGTTCTCCCTGTTCTAAATCAGGATCGATGGTTCCTACCACACTCCCATTCTCCCCGGATTACAGGTCCAATATACTAGTGATGGAGAAACATCCAACTGGGACGACTAACCACAGGTGACAAGGGCACGGCTGATCTAACCCCCAATCCGGCCCCGGACTCACAGTTCCCAGAAGGGGTACCGATGATGTATGTCGCTTTTCCCCCTTCACAAGCAGCGACCTTAATGACAAGTCTGCCTGACCCAGAAAAACAGCCCATGCCTTCTACCGCAGGATAGTGCGGATACAACAAACTTTTTCAGCTGCCAGGAAAGATTTGAATAGTCTATGTCAAATTAAAGCAGGATCTACACTCGACCACCACCCCTGTCCAGTACCAAGGAAAGGATCACCAGCTATAACTGTGGGAAACAAGGACACTTTAGAAGAGAATGCAGAGCCCCAAGGCATCCCAGACAAGACAAGGATCGCCATGATGGACAACAACAACAACCACCACGCCCCAACTCCCACTAGGAAATGGGCAAACCCGTGTCACCCCTTATGACAGTGTCCTCAAATGATATTAATGTTAACAGTGTCTCTAAGCAACAATGAACAAATATTAACCGAAGTCCCAATAACCCCGGAGACAACATGCCGAGATCTGGCAGAAATTTGGAGCGGCAATGAACGATCCCTGCCCTTTGATCAGCTGATGTTTGATAACTTGCAGAAGTGGGGCCCACGCAGAGAAGAAGTGAAGTTCTTTCTGCGTCATGAGGAATTCTCAGCAGAGGGCAATGCTCAGACGGGCTGTCAAGCCGCAAACCAGAGAAATAGTCTAATACTTTCCTTTCCACTGTTGATGTTTCCTGTGTGGGTGTGGATGGGATGCCCCGCTCCAGTCCCCTTACTGAGCCACTCCAACTGGGAACATACCCTGACTTGCTTGCCAGATTTATGGTGTCTTCTACATGCCCCTTGAATCTGCTAGGAGTTGATGTGCTGTCCAGACTACAGGCCTCGCTCATTTTCACACCTGAAGGAGGAGTGCAGCTACATACTCCTCTATCCTTAGAAGACACATCTGCTTTGTGTTCTCTGCCTCTCGTGATGACACTTCATGAAGGGACAACTCCAGGTTCAATACCACAGGAAGTACTTGACAGTATCCCTGCGTGCTTATGCTCCACAGGACCGGAAGACATCAGTCCCTTAAAAGTACCACCAGTCATGGTGCAACTGAAACCTGAGGCACTCCTGCCCAGTAAGCCACAAAACCCTTTGAAGCCAGCTCAATCCGTAGCTATTTCAACATAGGTCGAGACCCTTGTGTCTAATGAAGCTCTGATACCCTGTACTTCCGAATGCAATGCCTCAAGGAGCCCAACATTCCCCATCCCGATATGCCAAGGCAATGACATCCATTTTAGACACATGGATCCAACTCCACCCAGAGGTTGTGCTCCTCCAGTATGTAGATGATCTCTTGCTTTGTGCGGACACCCAAGAAGAGGCATCAACTCGCTCTGAGAGCCTCCTTTGCTACTTGGCCGAACAAGGCTGCAAAGCCACAAAACACAAGATCCAGTGGTGCAAAGGCACAGTGGTCTTTCTTGGTCACTGCATCTCAGAAGGCACACGACATCTTACCCAAGAACAAGTCGCTGCAATCAGGGCCATTCCAGTGCCAATGGGTCAGATATCCTCCATCCCATCCCTCCATCCTTCCTGGGACTGATCTCCTATTGCCATTCCTGGATTCCCGATGCATCCCTTCTGATGCGACCCCTGTATGATGCCCTGAAGACCAATCCTTTCCTACTATCCCCAGAAGCCCTCACCAACTTTGAACTTCTGAAAGAAATTCTGTCCATGGCCTCCGCCCTCGACCTCCGGAACTATGAGAAGCCTTTCAAGCTATTTGTCTCGGAGAGAGAGGGACATGCCACAAGAGTACTGGTTCAGGCCCATGGCAACAGGCTCAGACTGATTGGGTACTATTCTTGCCACTTGGACCCCGTGGCTAGGGGTGGCCCTTCCTGTTTAAGCTGTTTTGGACAAGACTTCAGACCTCGTTTTAGCACACCCCCGTTTCTTCTGGCACCGCAAGACATTGCTGCCATCCTGGATCAGGTGCAGCCCAGACACCTGTCAAAGGCAAGACATCTTAGACTTCAATGTGCTCTACTCATCTCGGACAATGTTACCCTCCAAAGGTATCTCACTCTCAACCCGGCCACCCTTCTGCCATTTTTTGAGGGTGGACAAGAAGGAGAAGAAGGAGAAGAACAAGAAGGAGAAGGTGAAGAAGACCCCCTATAATACTCCAGATATGCAGACGAAGGAGGCAAGTACCACACAGGTGGCTAGAGGGTTCCTGACAGCGGCTGGAACACCGGTGAAACATAACCCAGCTAATCAAGGATTTAATGGATGCACTATTCCTGCCTGAACAAGTGGCTGCCTTGAAGGTTAAAGCACATGGCAGACTGAATTCTCAAGAAGCCAGAGGGAACTACTTGGCGAATATAGCGGCTAAGCAAGCAGCAACAAACCAAAGAAAAGTGGCCGAAGAGGAGAGTGAATTCCCAGGACAGATGCCTTTGGTAGTGCATGTGCCATCTGACAGGCTATACCGAACCTCTATGCAAGGGGCAGCTCACACAGATGAAAGGGAAAACCCGTTTACTAAAATATATGTATTCAGCAGTCGTCCAATGGGCGCATGGACCTGCACATCTCTCTAAGAACTTTTTTTTTTCAAATATGTCTTTTATTTTTCCAACACAAATAACAAAAAAAAAAGAAATTACAACAGTTCAAGAATGGAGCAAGTAATATCACACTGTCCAATTATACAGAATTAACACTCCTACATATTTAGAGATCATTCCATACCCGCATCGTCAACTATATGTCTCTTCAGGGGGGTATCTTAAATTATTAGTATTATATATCTCCCCACTATCTATAAACACCTCTAACATTAATGCGGTCTAGTAATTCCTAATCTCAACTATATTACCCCGCTTACGTACCAAAATAAACTATCAGAAAAGATAAATTCGGAGTCTGTGTTTTAACCCTGGAATCTTGCCAACATCCCTAGTAAATATTGAACAATAGAAAACCCCTGAGGATTGGGACTTTAAACGGCAAGAACCAGGACTTGAGTATGAAAATGTATAAATTTTATTACAAATATTACAAGAATGAAATATACAAAAACAAAAATAACATGTATGATAAAAACATGGTCATAAATACGTCTTGGAACCGAGAGGGTCTGAGGTGTCTGGATCGGACTAGACGCGTTTCGGTCCAAATGCCTTTCTCGATAGTCCAGAAAACACCAGAGCTCAGACTAGGAGCATAAAAGGTAACAGTAAGTATAGTGCATATAGTAGACGTAGAATTAAAAAATGTGTTTAACAGTAAAGTAGATAATACATAACATGACTCATTGTACAAAGTGTTTGGTGTATTTAGATGTAAAGAGGAGCAAGGATGCCTCTATAACTACATACCAGATATGCAAAACCTCTATGGATTCCAGGACGGAGGACCAGGTAGATGGGCCTTAAAGGGTGAGAGAAAGCGCCTTCAGGTGTCTTTGGCCGCAAATAGTATGTGCCGAATTGGCTAGGTCTATAAAAGATAGGCCTGAAACAATTTATGTATCTATATGGGCTTCCAAAGGGAGATTGGATGGTTGTAAGCCAAATAAATAATGGCTATTACAGGTGACAGTGAGAAAGAGCCCCCCGATCAAAATTCCCACGAGGATCTCCAAAGCGGGGTCAAAAACACAGGTCGTCTGGATGGTTTGAGAAAGGAGAAAGAATAAAAGAAAAATTATATGAGAATGTACTCATAATGGGAACTAAAGTGGAAAATGGGAAAAGATATATATAATATAGAAAAAAATTTTTGTTAATGATAACTACCTGTAGATTTGTAATAGAGTAGAAATATCTCCAAATATATATAGTGCTGGGACGTATCCAGCACTGGGTCCCTATTGACACAAAACATGCCAAAAAAGGAGGAGGTAAGTACATATAGCACAATGGGGTGAAAGGTAATAAAGTATGAGAATAAAAGGTAAAAAAGCAAGAGTAATGATGGAAAAGACCTCATTTCCCAGCGTAGATCACGTGATTCAAGAGAAAAGAAGAAGAAAACCTAGTAGCAAGGAGGAATATTAGAGCAGGTGCAGGGCAGGGAATAAAAAATCACCAGGTGAGAAAATGGTGGTGCAGTTATAAGTCCAAAAGGTGCCCAGGTATAAGGGTAGATGGTAAAAGATAACCATGGCAAGTGCGAGTATCCCAGAAGTAGTTTGCAGTGTCCGGAGAAGTAAAGAAGGAGATAACTTACCTATACAGCCCTGTGTAGTTGAATAATGGCGGCGCGCTCTGAATAGAGCGCCGCCCGCCATTAAGTACGCCGGCGCATGCGCCGGAGCCTGCGTCTAAACTCCTCCCAGGGCCTGTGTAGACCAATGGAGGTCCCCCGTGTCCGGAACGCACAAGCGCCGCCCACGGTGGGTTGGCCGCGACGTGCGTTCCGGGCACGCCGACGCACAACATCCGGGCCCGTGTCTCCGCCCTCGGCGGGGTCAGGTGACCGGTAGTGGGGCAAATAACGCCCCTTTGTGCGCCGGGGGGAAGTTATGTCGGGTGAGCGCCACTCTGTGGGTGGTATGGAGCTACACCTGTGGGGGCGGAACCAAGGGGAGACATCGAAACAAAACAAACTCTGTGTTTACATGCAAGGAGCAGGTTCTGAAAACAAAACGCGGCTTGTACGAAATACCTTAAAGTTCATTCTATTAAAAAGAAAACAAAACAGATGCAATCAGGGCATATTTGAACAGCCAAACAATAGTACATATATGATATGACACGTAATGCATGATAAGAAGAGAGGGGAAAAAACGATTAATACAAAAAAGCTGGAGCAGAGATGTATATAGGCAATAATTTCACAAATATTAGGGCTGAGACAGTATGGGGCCATGTAAGATTATTGAGAGAATAGATCAATATGTTGTCTATCGTGTAATGTCCATAAAAGGATGAATCTCATACAATGTAGGTGAAAACTAATGCTGTAAAAATTTTTTTTTAATTATATGTATATAAAAAGAAAGAAAAGGAAAATTATATCCAACATGATGTGGATTCAATAATTGGAGATAAACATTAAAAATATTAGAGTATGAGAATTTGGAATGGAACGAATATTCCATTTAAGTATGATGCCCCATTCTATCACAGAGCCATATCCTAGGGGGCTTGTATCATGGATCCCACCCTCCTGATGAGAAACCCTCAAGGAAGGGCTTAAAGCTGATGCTCTCATTGAGTCCTGGTGGAATGGTGGCCCTAAGGTTATGGATCCATCTAGACTCCCTTTGTAAAAGAGTTTTGTCCCAGTCTCCTCCTCTGCTGTTGGGGTGCACTCGGTCGAGGATGACAAAAGAGCAACGTGGAAAAATACCACTGTGTGTATTTAGAACATGTCTCCCTAGAGGGAGATCAGGGTTGCGTTGACGCATACATGTAATATGTCGTTGAGCTCGTTTATAAAATTAATTCTTTGTGTTCCCGACATAGAAGCACCCACAGCAGCAGAGGAGGAGATAGACTACTCCTATCGTTTGGCAATTGGAAAAGTGTAAGGGTCTGTACGGGGACCCATTTGGAAGAAGTATACTGGGGTTAGTGCAAATGTATTGACATATATTGCACCCCCCACATTTAAAAGTTCCCAGACGTTTACAAGGATCTTGGCGAAATTCGCCTGTATATTCGCTTTTGACTAATTTATCCTTAAGTGAACGAGCCTTGCGATAAGTTATCGCCGGTTTATCAGTAACAAAAGGGTTGAGATGTGGATCACATGTAAGTAAGTGCCAATATTTGTTGAGAATATTATAAACTCTGTCATGTTGTTTCGTATACGGAGTTATAATACGTGCCTGATGTTGGATCTGATTGCTATCACGTGAAGTTTTAATTGATTTTTTGAAAATGAGGTCTTGTCTTTGTTGCGATCTAGCCCTGCGATAAGCCTTTTTGAGACAAGTTTGTGTATAGCCTCTGATAGTCAGTCTTGTTCTAAGTTTGTCAGCTTCCAATTTGAAAGTGGAATCTTCAGAGCAGTTGCGCCTAAGGCGCAGATATTGCCCGTAAGGGATGGACCTTATTAGTGGAGCCGGATGAGCGCTTGTTGCGTAAAGTACCGTGTTGGCAGCGGTAGGTTTTCTAAACAATGTAGTCGTGATGTTGCCTTGTTTGTTTTTGTTGATTGTGATGTCAAGAAAATCAATAGACTCACTATTATAGTTTAGGGTAAACAAAAGATTAAAACTATTCTTATTCATAGAGTGAACACAGTCAAGGAGTAATTCCTTACTTCCTGTCCAAAAAATAAGGACATCGTCGATGTACCTATGCCAGGCCAATATGTGCTGGGTATATTCCGAATAGTGTTCCTCAGAGAGGAAAGAACGTTCCCATTCCCCCAGGTACAGATTGGCGTACGATGGGGCACAGCATGTCCCCATCGCAACGCCCTGTACCTGGAGGAAATGGGAACCATCAAATGAAAATACATTTCGGGTGAGAATGTATTCAAGTGATTGTAGAATAAATTTTTGTGTGGCTGGGGGATCTAGATTGGATTGTGTGAGGGCATGTGTGACCGTGCGGATGCCCTGCTGGTGGGGGATGGAGCTGTACAGTGCTTCTACATCTATGGCCACCAGCAGGGCATCCGTAGGAATCGACATGCCCTCCAACAGCTGCAAAAGATGTATGGTATCCTTTACAAAGGAAGGGAGAGTTTGTACGAATGGGTACAATTTGCTGTCCACATATCTACTTAGATTCTCTGATATGCTGCCTCTGCCCGAGACGATGGGTCGTCCAGGGGGGTCGTTTTTGTTTTTGTGGACTTTGGGCAGACTGTAGAACGTGGGAATGGTAGGAAATTTAATTCTAAGAAAATCCCAGGTAGTTTTGTCTATACAGCCTGTTAAATATCCATCGTCCACCATAGCATAGAATTCTGCAAAATATTTATCAATAGTGACTCTAGATATTTTATGATACCAAGTCGAGTTATTCAGAATTTTCCAGCACATATTGGCATATTGTTGATTATGCATAATGACAATATTGCCCCCCTTATTGGAGGGCTTGATAGTCAATTGTAATTGTTTTATGAGAGCAGTAAGGGCCTGGTTTTCTTCTGAGCTAAGATTGGAGGCTCGAGTCTGTGGAGAGAGTTTGATTTTTGTCAATTTCTTGAGATACCAGCATGACAAAAGCTGCCAGATTGGTGTTGCTATTTAAAGCGGGAAATTTATCCGACGTTTTTTGAAAGCGATTTGTTACACCGGGTTGGGGATGTTCGTTTAGTAATGAGTCCAAATCAATCCTGTCTATTATGTCAAGTCCGTCTTGTTCCTCTAACAAGGCGATTAGTGTATCTAATGCTTCCGCTTCTAATTTTTTGGTTTTGGGTTGCAGTAACTTAGGGTTATGTTTCTGAGCATGTTGACTTTGTAAAATAATTTTTCGAGCAAATAGATTTAAATCTTTTTTGAAAGTGAATTTATCTATGTCAGTAGTGGGGCAGAAGGTAAGACCTTTACGCAATAAAGATATTTGGGCTGATGAGAGAGTATAATCTGAGAGGTTGATGATATCGCTATCATCTCTAGAAGGTGTATCGGTGTGATGGTTGAACGTGGCTGGGTTTCATGAGAGATCCTCAAACTCCGTATTATCTGCCGCCATAGCATGCGTAGTGTCTGTGATGGCTATGTGTTTGGTTTCTAATGTGTTCTTAACTGGTAAATTAATGTGAGCTAGGCGTCGTGTATCTGATGAGAGTGGAGGCCCTGAAGGAGTTGGAGGGCGTTTGCTCGCATTTGTATTGTCATCTTGGGCAAAAGATCTTTTTGTTTTGACTTGTTTGCCCCTGTTATGGGTAGGTAGTGAAGATGAGGACAGTGAAGAATTTATGGACGAGTTTGAACCTAAATTATGATCGGCTCTGGTTAAATCACGTCTTTTAGGATGTCTTTTATAAACTATCAAAACGCCAAACAAACAAAAAAAAAAAAAAAAGGGGGGGGGGGAATTCCTAAATCATTTCCCCTTCCTCTTCTCCTCTCTCCCCCTACACAATAGTCATAGGATCCCTCTCCCCTCTCCATTCATGTCTGCATCAACTTAGCTCCCTCCTCTGACAAAATAAAGATATTCCAGGTCTCCCAGGTCTCAGTATACAGTCCGCGTTTACACTGTGATGTCAATATCAAGTCTTCCATTTTATTAATAGTCTCTACTCTACGTAGCCAGTCCTTTATCGTTGGGGGGTGTGGACTTTTCCATAACGCAGGGATACATGCCTTTGCCCCGTTAACTAAATGTCGCACCACTGACTTCTCATATCTCTGTATGGGAATATCTGACAGATGGAGCAGGAAAAAAGCCGGGTCTTCGTAAATAGTATATTCCGTAAATTTTTGGATAACGGATTTCACCCCAGTCCAGTATCCCGAAAGTTTCGGGCAGGACCAGAAAATGTGAAGTATCCCTGCATCCTCTCCTCCACATCTCCAACAGTTTGCTGGAGTGTCTGGAAACATCCTATGAAGTTTATTAGGTGTATAATAGCGGCTAAGCAAGCAGCAACAAACCAAAGAAAAGTGGCCGAAGAGGAGAGTGAATTCCCAGTGCAGATGCCTTTGGTAGTGCATGTGCCATCTGACAGGCTATACCGAACCTCTATGCAAGGGGCGGCTCACACAGATGAAAGGGAAAACTCGTTTACTAAAATATATGTATTCAGCAGTCATCCAATGGGCGCATGGACCTGCACATCTCTCTAAGAACTTAATTAATTCACTGATCAGCAAATATTACTGGGCCCCAGGAATAACCACCTTAACCAGAAATTACTGTGCCTCATGTGCAGTATGTGCAAAATGCAATCCGGTGAGGACAGAAGAGACACTGCAGAAACATTTGGCGAAACGCCTGTATCCGTTCCAGAGGATACAAATTGATCATATACAGATGCCAAAAGCGGCCAATGTGAATAAGCCCTAGTGGTGGTAGACATGTCCTCCGGTTGGCCAAAAGCCTACACCGTTACAAACATGACAGCCAAGGCCACAGCAAAGAAATTACTCAGTGAGATATTATGTGGATTTGGGACCCCAGAGGTGGTAGAGAGTGATCAAGGCCCAACTTTCACAGCAACCCTTACAAAAGAGATTTGCGCAGCACTGGGAGTTCAGTTGGCTCTACACATACCACCCTCAAAGTAGTGGGAAAGTAGAAAGTATGAATGGTACAATAAAGTCTAGAATGTTAAAAATGTCCCAGGAAACAGGGATGAGTTGGCCAGACAGTTTGCCCATTGCCCTGCTCAGTGTCAGATGCATCCCCCGGGGGAAACATGCCCTGTCTCCTTATGAAATTTTGTTTGGTTCAGCCCCCATACTCAGCTGTTACTTCTCACAGTAGTTGCAGTTACAATCTGATGTGTTAACTAGTTATGGTACACGTTTGTCTAAAGCATTAACTAATATCCGTTCTCGAGTATTTTCCTCCATTCCAGATCCAGAAACATACTCGGGAACCCACAGAAGACAAGATTCTGCCGGCAGCACAATGATTGTGCTATATATCCTTTTCTTTAAAAGTCTGATAAAAGCTCAGCAGGTGATAATCACCAAACCAGGTACGCAACAGGCGTCCATCACTAGGACAAATGGTATCACTGCATTTTGCTACAATTCATCCAGCACACAAGTGGTTGCATTTACTTTTGATTTTTGTAGTATACAGTATATGTTACAGCTGCATTTACTACCTTATTCAAAATGGCTGCTAGATCACTCCTCCCTTCGTGGAAGCAAGATGGCGCCTCCAGAGAGAGACTACACTCAAAATAGAAGGTTGTCATATCCTGGAAGAAAATCCTAGACACATAGATACATAGATACTCCAATCGCTAGCTTATACGTATTATATATGAGTATTTCCTGGAATGAATTTCTTGATGCTTTATAAAGCTTAAAAGAGGAACAAATAAAGGCAGAACGAACTATTCTGACAAGTGTGTCAGCGTATGATTCCTGTGTGCACACACCGATTCTGAAATTAGGCCAGGGGCAGATATAATCTCGGACTGTTTTGGTCCCAATCCAAAACACAGGCTGCTGAGGTGAGACTTAAAACGCACCTCAACTGCCTGGTTTTGTAGTCTGCCCATTTGGAAGGGGTCATTCTGTGTTAGCCTTTTTATGTCACATAGAATATACATTTCCATAAAATTCAAAGTGCATATACAAATATATCCAGAGGACTATTCAGCAAATAGTTAGACGTCCTCTTCCTAATACAAAATATCGATTTCTTATATGCGCAGTGGTGGTGCTAATTTGGCAGTGCTCTATATACCTTTTTCAACGATCATACAAACTAAATTTTTATTTCATGCACAATATGGGGTTTTCACACTGAAGGAGTAGAAACTGTTCACTTAGCATGCTCACTAAGCATATTAAATATGGTAAAAGCGTGTTTACTCCAGTCTTGGAGCAAGTAAAAATCCAATTTTTTTTTTGCATTTTCTTTGCACGTAATTTGGGAGAGTGAACAAAGTTTTACCTTATTTACCAAGATCAGTGAATGTTTGCAAAGTAAGCATTACATTGTCTCAATTTACAGTCACTGCACCTTTAGTAAATCAGATCCTTGTGCTGACTTCAGCACACAATGATGAACCTTACGGCCTCATGCACACTGGGCATTTAGCCCTGCACCTAAGATCCCAGCATTTTGGTGCGGGAAGGCATAAATGCAAGAAAATGGTTGATAATGTTAATACCCGGGTGCACCAGGATTTTTGTTGATATATGCTTTCTGGCAGTGTTTTTTGTGATTGGTGGGTTTATTTTATTTGTATGTATTTTATTGATCAAGTAGTGGGTGTTTACTATTGGTAATGAAGTACCATTCAAGGATTTTTCTTTTTTTAAGTGTTAATAATACCTACAGTATTCTGGTCTTTAGGTTAGACTCATACATAGCAACCCTCATACAGTGCATGTCTATGTGAATGTAAGTAGTAGTGTAACACACATTTGAGCAGGTTGAAGGCACTGACTTTCACTGCACCAGAAAGGCTATCAGCAGCTGTTTTACCATCCATATCAGTGTACAGGTTGTATATGCAGAGACACAGCTTGACAAAACTCTAGGTCAATACCGTTTATCAACTGTCCTTTTTCTTTCTTTCTCAAATATATCCCTTATCTAAATAATACAGCAATTGTTCAAGTATCCTTGATATAAGCTTGGTTTGGAGAGAACAAGAAAATAATTAAGGGGTAAATGTAAGCAGCCGTAGAAAGCTAGATTTTGTTAAGCGGAACATTTTATACAAAGGTTGTGCTTGACAGCGTTGAAACATCTGTAAGTCATTTCACATTCAAATAACAAATGTACATATGATGGACAGTTTTTATCGTCCCTTGAATAGAGTAAGCCAGTGCACCCAAATGCACATCTGTAGTCATAAAAAAAATTATATTATTGACATACAAAAATCAAAAAAAAGTAGTGCACCAAGAAAAAACATTAATAATGTCCATACAACTTGGTATCCAAAATATAGGTCATAGAAGTCTTAGCCGTCATTTAAAAGTGCAGTATTGAATGTTAGTCGTGAGTCACCGCCATCACCAGAAAGATTGAACACTCACCAGATAGCGTGGCTACCAGTACGTAGCTAGAGAGCCTCCAACGTACATAGTCAAGGGTCACACAGGATTTCTGAACCTCCCCTCGCTGACGTGGTTTGCATTCCATTGTGAACTGCATCCCATATGCGCATGCGTGATGTTAGCGCATGCGCAGTACGGTGGATCAGATCAGGCGGCGTCACAAACCGACATTTTCTGGCGTGATGGGCGGCCGCCCGATAGGGGACCATATATAGCAGGCTCCCCTACTTGGGTGGTGCCTGCTGACTGACACCAGAGACATCCACCTGGACATAGGACTGTCAGGATGGGCATGCAGCTGTAGGGTAAGCGCCTCCACCCTGGCTAATCTATTTACCCTATGTATCTGCATACCAGGGTTAATAAGCCCCCTGTTCTTCAATCCCTATATTGTAGGACTTGGCTGCCCTGACTGGGATATTAGATCAGGATTTTTTTTTCACTGTATATTACTGTGGAAACTTACTACATCTACCCTGCAGCCACCCCATCATCATTTTTTCAGTGGACGAAAGTCATTCTCTTTATTTTTTTTTTATTGGTATCTACCATTTGCATATATTTGTATAGGTTAATTTCTTATTGTTTTCCTACTGGCTTCTCACTGCTCCAGCACAACTGCACTCCCCCTTTCCTCTTTCCTTACCAGTCATTTTCCTTTCCCTTTCCTTCCCTCCCTTCCCCCTTTCCCCTGTAACCCCCTCCTTTTCCTGTCCCCATCTTCCCTCCTTCCTTTCTTTCCCTTGCCTTGTTCCCCCCTTTTTTCCCTCCCCCTCCTCCCTTTCTCCCCCCCCCCCTTTTTTCCCTCCCCCCTCCCCCCCCTTTCTCCCCCTACTCTTCCCCCCTTTTTGCCCCTTCTGGGTGGTTTCCTTTTCCCTGTCCTTGCCCCCCCCCCTTTCGGTTCCCCTTTCCCTCCTTTTTTTTTTGCCCACTTTTCTTCCTTCGCCCTTGTTTCCCTTCCCTCTCTATTATATCGTCTTCCCCCTGTTCTCCTTTTCTTCTCTCTGCAGTAGGATCTCATGGTGGCTCTGTACTATATTATTTTTATTTTATTACTGATTAGATGCACTTACTGTAGTCCCCCATGTCCGCTGGTGAGAGACCTTGTTGGCTGAACTGCTATGGGACCTAGTGACCTGTGCTTTCTCCAGGTGAGCCCAGATCTTCCCCATTAATTATTATTTCTCAAGTTGCTGCTGTTTATTTGTATATACTGTTTTGGTCACATACCTACATCCTTCTGGTTAGTACTTATTTATATGTTGTCATCATTTCTAGAGAGTGCGTATACCAATATCCTCCTGAAGAAGCGGATCTTCCCCACGAAACATGTTGAGGAATAAACGCCTAAATCATGAACTTCTGCACTCTGTTTTGACGAATAAGTATCTATTTGTGCCGATATGTAATGAACTGTTGTCGGACTATTGGTCCGTTCTCTTTTAACCATAATATATTGTATTGAATAAAATGTTGTACTTTTTTAAATATATGTGAGCATTTTTTGAACCAAGGTACCATACAACTTGGTATCCAAAATATAGGTCATAGAAGTCTTAGCCGTCATTTAAAAGTGCAGTATTGAATGTTAGTCGTGAGTCACCGCCATCACCAGAAAGATTGAACACTCACCAGATAGCGTGGCTACCAGTACGTAGCTAGAGAGCCTCCAACGTACATAGTCAAGGGTCACACAGGATTTCTGAACCTCCCCTCGCTGACGTGGTTTGCATTCCATTGTGAACTGCATCCCATATGCGCATGCGTGATGTTAGCGCATGCGCAGTACGGTGGATCAGATCAGGCGGCGTCACAAACCGACATTTTCTGGCGTGATGGGCGGCCGCCCGATAGGGGACCATATATAGCAGGCTCCCCTACTTGGGTGGTGCCTGCTGACTGACACCAGAGACATCCACCTGGACATAGGACTGTCAGGATGGGCATGCAGCTGTAGGGTAAGCGCCTCCACCCTGGCTAATCTATTTACCCTATGTATCTGCATACCAGGGTTAATAAGCCCCCTGTTCTTCAATCCCTATATTGTAGGACTTGGCTGCCCTGACTGGGATATTAGATCAGGATTTTTTTTTCACTGTATATTACTGTGGAAACTTACTACATCTACCCTGCAGCCGCCCCATCATCATTTTTTCAGTGGACGAAAGTCATTCTCTTTATTTTTTTTTTATTGGTATCTACCATTTGCATATATTTGTATAGGTTAATTTCTTATTGTTTTCCTACTGGCTTCTCACTGCTCCAGCACAACTGCACTCCCCCTTTCCTCTTTCCTTACCAGTCATTTTCCTTTCCCTTTCCTTCCCTCCCTTCCCCCTTTCCCCTGTAACCCCTCCTTTTCCTGTCCCCCTCTTCCCTCCTTCCTTTCTTTCCCTTGCCTTGTTCCCCCCTTTTTTCCCTCCCCCTCCTCCCTTTCTCCCCCCCCCCTTTTTTCCCTCCCCCCTCCCCCCCCTTTCTCCCCCTACTCTTCCCCCCTTTTTGCCCCTTCTGGGTGGTTTCCTTTTCCCTGTCCTTGCCCCCCCCCCCTTTCGGTTCCCCTTTCCCTCCTTTTTTTTTTTGCCCACTTTTCTTCCTTCGCCCTTGTTTCCCTTCCCTCTCTATTATATCGTCTTCCCCCTGTTCTCCTTTTCTTCTCTCTGCAGTAGGATCTCATGGTGGCTCTGTACTATATTATTTTTATTTTATTACTGATTAGATGCACTTACTGTAGTCCCCCATGTCCGCTGGTGAGAGACCTTGTTGGCTGAACTGCTATGGGACCTAGTGACCTGTGCTTTCTCCAGGTGAGCCCAGATCTTCCCCATTAATTATTATTTCTCAAGTTGCTGCTGTTTATTTGTATATACTGTTTTGGTCACATACCTACATCCTTCTGGTTAGTACTTATTTATATGTTGTCATCATTTCTAGAGAGTGCGTATACCAATATCCTCCTGAAGAAGCGGATCTTCCCCACGAAACATGTTGAGGAATAAACGCCTAAATCATGAACTTCTGCACTCTGTTTTGACGAATAAGTATCTATTTGTGCCGATATGTAATGAACTGTTGTCGGACTATTGGTCCGTTCTCTTTTAACCATAATATATTGTATTGAATAAAATGTTGTACTTTTTTAAATATATGTGAGCATTTTTTGAACCAAGGTACCATACAACTTGGTATCCAAAATATAGGTCATAGAAGTCTTAGCCGTCATTTAAAAGTGCAGTATTGAATGTTAGTCGTGAGTCACCGCCATCACCAGAAAGATTGAACACTCACCAGATAGCGTGGCTACCAGTACGTAGCTAGAGAGCCTCCAACGTACATATTCAAGGGTCACACAGGATTTCTGAACCTCCCCTCGCTGACGTGGTTTGCATTCCATTGTGAACTGCATCCCATATGCGCATGCGTGATGTTAGCGCATGCGCAGTACGGTGGATCAGATCAGGCGGCGTCACAAACCGACATTTGCCGGCGTGATGGGCGGCCGCCCGATAGGGGACCATATATAGCAGGCTCCCCTACTTGGGTGGTGCCTGCTGACTGACACCAGAGACATCCACCTGGACATAGGACTGTCAGGATGGGCATGCAGCTGTAGGGTAAGCGCCTCCACCCTGGCTAATCTATTTACCCTATGTATCCGCATACCAGGGTTAATAAGCCCCCTGTTCTTCAATCCCTATATTGTAGGACTTGGCTGCCCTGACTGGGATATTAGATCTGGATTTTTTTTTCACTGTATATTACTGTGGAAACTTACTACATCTACCCTGCAGCCGCCCCATCATCATTTTTTCAGTGGACGAAAGTCATTCTCTTTATTTTTTTTATTGGTATCTACCATTTGCATATATTTGTATAGGTTAGTTTCTTATTGTTTTCCTACTGGCTTCTCACTGCTCCAGCACAACTGCACTCCCCCTTTCCTCTTTCCTTACCATTCATTTTCCTTTCCCTTTCCTTCCCTCCCTTCCCCCTTTCCCCTGTAACCCCTCCTTTTCCTGTCCCCCTCTTCCCTCCTTCCTTTCTTTCCCTTGCCTTGTTCCCCCCTTTTTTCCCTCCCCCCTCCTCCCTTTCTCCCCCCCTTTTTTCCCTCCCCCTCCCCCCCCTTTCTCCCCCTACTCTTCCCCCCTTTTTGCCCCTTCTGGGTGGTTTCCTTTTCCCTGTCCTTGCCCCCCCCCCTTTCGGTTCCCCTTTCCCTCCTTTTTTTTTTGCCCACTTTTCTTCCTTCGCCCTTGTTTCCCTTCCCTCTCTATTATATCGTCTTCCCCCTGTTCTCCTTTTCTTCTCTCTGCAGTAGGATCTCATGGTGGCTCTGTACTCTATTATTTTTATTTTATTACTGATTAGATGTACTTACTGTAGTCCCCCATGTCCGCTGGTGAGAGACCTTGTTGGCTGAACTGCTATGGGACCTAGTGACCTGTGCTTTCTCCAGGTGAGCCCAGATCTTCCCCATTAATTATTATTTCTCAAGTTGCTGCTGTTTATTTGTATATACTGTTTTGGTCACATACCTACATCCTTCTGGTTAGTACTTATTTATATGTTGTCATCATTTCTAGAGAGTGCGTATACCAATATCCTCCTGAAGAAGCGGATCGTCCCCACGAAACATGTTGAGGAATAAATGCCTAATCATAAACTTCTGCACTCTGTTTTGACGAATAAGTATCTATTTGTGCCGATATGTAATGAACTGTTGTCGGACTATTGGTCCGTTCTCTTTTAACCATAATATATTGTATTGAATAAAATGTTGTACTTTTTTAAATATATGTGAGCATTTTTTGAACCAAGGTACCGTGAAAGTCCGATCATTCCCTTTCCTCCATCTCCCCCCTTCCCTGAGACTGGCTATTTGGGGACAACAGTCTCTGCTCCCCTCCCCTCTCTCATGATTAGATGCTATTTTGGATATTGGTATCTATTATTCTCTTTATTTACCTCAGGCTCATTTTTTCAAATTTTTTTCAAAATACAATAAAAGTATGGGAACACTTTTTTGCATTCCAAACTTTTATTTCTATTTATACAAAAAAAAATGGGAATGAAAAATATGTACGTTGCATTCAGATACTTTTATTACATGAATATAAAAATGTTTCGCCTGTCTAGTGCCTGCTATGCATATCTGTTGTTCTACCTTACAGTCACGTGATCATTACATGACTGCTATTAATAGATAAACATAGCAAGCACAAGGCACAACTGTACAGCCAATGCAGTGCAAGGTGTGAGTCATTTATTGTAGGTCTTCCCTACTCTCTGTGTCATTCCTTTAATCTGTGATCACTCTACCACTGCAGGTGGAGAGAGACGGGAAACTGGTGCCTTCAGACAGTCAAAACTCAGCTTCGTGCACAAACTAGACATGTGCAGTTCGTTTCATTCTGAATCGAAATTCAGAGACATTTTTTGTTATTTGAATTTCCAAATGACAATAGTAACGAATTTAAACTAATTCGGAAAAACTCAAATTCTAAAACAAATTTGAAATATAAACATATTGCTCACTTTGTTCAAAGTCTATGTGTATTAGTGTTAGAAGATGGCTGTCTGCTGAAATTCGAATTTTGAAAATAATAAAATCTAAAAGAATAGAATAGAAAACAAAAGAATAGAATAGAAAATAAAGGAATAAAATCGAATAGTAAAGAACAAAAAAAGAAGAAGTTTAGAAAAGAATAGAAAGAATATAGTCATCTTCCAAAACTTGAATTTGGAAAAGAATAGAATAGAAAAGAGTAAAACAGAACAGAATAGAATAGAAAGGAATATAATAGAAAAGAATAGAATAAAAAATAAAAGATAGAAAATAAAAGAATAGAATAGAAAAGAATAGAATAGAAAATAATAGAATAGAAAAAAAATAGAATAGAATTGAATAGAAAGAATATAGCTGTCTTCCGAAATTAGAATAGAAAAGAACAGAGTAAAACAGAACAGAATCGAATAGGAAAAAAAATGTGTAATAAAATAGAATAGAAAATAAAGGAATAGAAAAGATTAGAATTGAACAGAACAGAAAATAAAAAAATAGAATAGAAAATAATAGAAAGAATAGAATAGAGTAAAATAGACTATAACTGTCTTTCGAAATTCGAATTTAAAATAGAATAGAACCAGCTGTTTTTCACAATGAATTTTAATCAATTCCATATACTTCAAATCCATTGGAAAAATTTGAATAAGGTCGGAAACTAATAAACAAAACTAAACTAAAGTAATTTACTTACGAATGCAACAAAAGAAAATTGTTACTTTAAAGAATCGATCTGAAAGGAAACAAAACATATTTTTACGCTCTGCACATGTCTAGAGAAAAAACTAGAACCAAGGTTTATTTCTGCGCCCTTTTACCACACCTCTGCAGCCTCTGCCACCTTGTTCCAACACAATTCACTTTTGCACCCTTTGCTACCCTCTTTCAACACCACTCTGCATTCTGAACCATCCTCTTCCAGCATTGGTCACCTCTAAATCTCCTGCCACCTTCTTACAACACTGGTTACCTTTGCATGCGCTGCAACCCTCTACAAACACTGCTTAGCTCTGCACCACCTGCCACCGTCTTCCAATGCTGCCAACTTCTGCTTCCCCTGCCACTCTCTGCCATTAATGCTCAAGTCTGCGTTCCCTGCCACCCTCAACACTGCTCACCTCTGCATTCCCTAGAACCATCTTCCAATGGTTCTTAACTCTGCACTGCCTGCCTGGCAAAGGGAAGCTACAGCCATGTGAGCAATATAAATGTACCTAGTTGCTGTGCCCGCACCACAGATAGACACTCAGGGGAAGGGGGTTTGGACTCCGAAAGCCATCATCCTATCTACACCCCTGATCACAAAGGGGTTTTACAAATTAAAAAAAATATATATTATTTTATGAATTCAAAAGCTAGGGATTGGGGCCTAAAACCTTCAAGTGAATTCTCACCAGTTTTGTAAGATGCTCAAAAAAACACACAGCTGCTTTGACCAATAGTCCTCCAAACAGCTTGAATTTTGATGATAGGTTTTACACTATAGATTACAACAAAATTGCTGCAAAAATGCCTTTCCCCTACATACATATGTATATGCACTGCAAATCCCTTTTACAATTACAGCCCGACTGTCCATTCTCACTGAAACTGCTAGTGTTGCATGAGTATGGGTATGAGTATTTAAAAACATTTGATATGCTTGGATTCTTTCCATTTACCTATTATGGCAGATTTACTTACTGAGAATGTTCACTTTGCAGGGACATTTTTACTTTCTTAGTGAATATGGTGAAAATTCACTTTGCAAAAAAAAAAATACTTAGTCATGTGCAAGGAAAACGAGTCCAACTCTGGTCAAAACATTTCTTCCTCAAAATCCTTTCTAAGTGTTCATTGGCATAATAAAAAGACCTATCTAAATTCCATTTTTACTAGTGTAGCCCTTTGTCCTAAACAGGGGCTACTATATCAATTTAGCTTTTGGCTGGACTATAGTTAGTTCAGACCGATTGTATAGTTTTTCCCTAAGCTGGCTTGTGATCTCTTGCCAATAGATGTCACTGGTCATACTATGAGATTTCCCAAACAAAACTAAGTTATGAATATTTATATTTTCTTCAGCTAATTAAGTAGAAGGTTTATGCCACTTGTGCGTGCTGTGGAAAGATATAAATATTTGGGACAGGCCATGTGTTTGCTCTTTTCCCCTGGACTGAGGCTTAGGGAAGTGTTGCTGGATGGAGCTCTGCTGTTAGGCCCTATAGCCTGTTTTTGGGCCTAACGTGTGCTGAAGTGGTCCTAAGGTTGTCCTGCCTGGTCTGGAGGAAGCTGGGCCAAGGAAGAAACTTAGGGGAGGCTCCTGGGGAGAGTCAAGAAAAAGGCTGGTTTCTCTGAAGAGCCTGGTGACAAACTTGGAGGACACACTGAAATTTGGGAACGTGCTTACAGTGTTGCGGGGTCTGCTTAAAAGCTCTGACACTGTGAAGCTGGACATTTATCTGGAGGGTCCGTAAGTACTCTGCTGTGGTATCTAGGACACCTAACCCTCACCCCCTTAACTGTTCTGGTAAAAAACTTTAACAAGACATAAGTCACTGGCATCCAACATCCTTTTTTGTTCCCCTCATTTTAGCCATGGAATCAGCCCTGGGGCAAAATGCTAGTCCACCCCTACCTCTGGAGGTGCTATCCTGCATTTGGGATGTCAGAGGGGTGCTACACTTACCTAAAGCTGCAGAAACATGACCCTCAGACCTAAGTCTTCTCTTCTTCACTCCTGCTTACATGAGGTGCGGTCCTTCATCAGGTTTCCACCTCACAAAGGCACTATTGATTGTCCAGCGTCCAGGTCCTCTCATGATTCAGTGACAGTGCAAGGAGACTGTCAGGGTGAATTAGAGGTCCTGGCACCTGGAAATGACACCAGTGAGGCACCAAGATTTTGGTCTTAGGTGAGTATATCTTAGTTTAAAAGGTAAGAGAAATAAAAAACATGCAGCATGGGTTAGAGGGGGTAGGAGGGGTACATATTTTGCCTAAATTTGGGATTTAAAAAAAAAAGGGTTTTTGCTTGCATGTGATTGGATGATAGAAGTCACTCAGCTTCACCTAGTTCAGTAAACTAAGTAACATTTCCCTTGCAAAGTGGAAATTCACTTTAAAAAAGTAAGAGAGGGTTAAGGAATAGCCTTGTATTTTAGGAATATCTGAACCAAAGAGCAAATATTGAATCTATCATACCTTGCAAGTACAGAGAAATACCTATTGATATTTCCATAATTCAAGTTTTGCTGTGTACTGAAAAGAAATCTCAGACAATGTTATCAACTTTCCCTGATATCTTCTATGAACCCCAGAACATCAATTCCATAAGCAAAAAAGATGAAGAGAGGAGGAGGGGTTTGTAGTTCAAATCTGGAGAGTAGCTTAGGGTGAAAAACATATATTCTAGTACTACAATACAGTGAATGAGTATTATCACCCTAGGACAGGAAATTTGTTAGTAGCAGGTAAAAATAAAATTTACCAGTTCCCGTCCAGCCTATTGCAAAATGGCGTCCTCCCAGATCACAGCCGATGACTGATTAATGTACCAGGTCGCTGCTGGTACCGTGTGACTGCTGTAACCAAACACAGCAGGTCACATGACAGTTGTAAACAATAGATGGCTTCTATTTAAGCCATCTATTGTATACAATTGTGTTGCTAGCTTTGATTGGTCAGTGTGATCACATGGTACAGACTGGACCAATCAAAGTCCATCTGTACCATGTGATTAGCTCTGGCCAATCACAGCTAATCACAACAAAAGAAACCAATATAATCAATTTCATTCCGTGAAATGCTTATATATAGCAATGAAATTTGTTGCTATATGCAAACATAAAGGAAAAAAAAAACTGATCACTTCCCCAGAGTAGTACAATGTTACTATGGTAACATTATATTGCTCTGGTCAAAGTTTGTTAAAAAAAATCATTAAAAAAAAGAAAACAGTATATAATAAACAATTGGAAACAAAACAATATTTTTTTTTTTTTCGTACTGTCACCAGTCAGTGTCCCTGATCACCGCCACACCCATTATATGACGATGCTGTACTGCACTGGTGACAGTATGTAATAAAAAAAAATTTATGACAAAAAATTACTTTAAAATTTCAAAAAAACGCCTCTTACTAAATATCTTGGACTGTCTATTTTCCAAAAAGGGGTCATTTTGGGAATATCTGTACTGTCCTGACATTTTTTGGCATTAAGAAATGAGATAGGTCGTCAGTACTTTAGGATTGATCAATTTTAAGATATATATATATATATATATATATATACCATAGTTTCTGGACTCTATAACTGCCCTACAGACTAAATAATATACACTGATTTGGGTTATTTTCACCAGAGAAATGCTGCAGAATACATTTTGGCCTAAATTCATGAAGAGAGATTATTTATTTGCAACAATTTATAACAGGAACAAAGAAAAACGTGGTCTTTTTTCATTTACAGTGTCTTGAAAAAGTATTCACACCCCTTGAACTTTTCCACATTTTGTTATGTTACAACCAAAAACGTAAATGTATTTTATTGGCATTTTATGTGATAGACCAATATAAAGTGGCACATAATTGTGAAGTGGAAAGACAATGATAAATGGTTTTCAAAATGTTTTACAAATAAATATGTGAAAAGTGTGGCGTGCATTTGTATTCAGTCCCCCTGACTTAATACTTTGTAGATCCACCTTTCGCTGCAATTACAGCTGCAAGTCTTTTTAGGTATGTCTCTACCAGCTTTGCACATCTAAAGAGTAGAATTTTTGCCCATTCTTTGAAAAATAGCTCAAGCTCTGTCAGATTTAAAAGAGAGCATCTGCGAACAGCAATTTTCAAGTCTTGCCACAGACTCTCAATTGGATATAGATCTGGACTTTGAATGGGCCATGCTAACACCTGAATATGATTTGATCTAAACGATTTCCATCATAGCTCTGGCTGTATGTTTAGGGTCGGTGTCCTGCTGGAAGGTGAACCCCCGGCCCAGTCTGAAGTCTTTTTCTGACTCTAACAGGTTTTCCTCCAAGATTGCCTTGTATTTGGCCCCATCCATCTTCCCATCAATTCTGATCAGCTTCCTTGTCCCTGCTAAAGAAAAGCATCCCCACAACATGATGCTGCCACCACCATGTTTCATGGTGGTAATGGTGCGTTCAGGGTGATGTGCAGTGTTCTTTTTCCGCCACACATAGCATTTTGCTCTTAGGCCAAAAAGTTCAATTTTGATCTCATTTGACCAGAGCACCTTCTTCTACATGTTTGCCAGATTTGTGGAGTGCAAGACTAATGCAAATAGTTGTCCTGTGGACAGATTCTCTCACCTGAGCTGTGGAACTCTGCAGCTCCTCCAGAGTTACCATGGGCCTCTTGGCTGCTTCTCTGATTAATGCTCTCCTTTTCTGACCTGTCAGTTCAGGTGGACGGTCATGTCTTGGTAGGTTTGCAGTTGTGCCATTCTCTTTCCATTTTCAGATGATGGATTGAACAGTGCTCCGTGAGATGTTTAAAGCGTGGGGATATTTTTTTATAACCTAACCATGCTTTAAACTTCTCCACAACTTTATCCCTGACCTGTCTGGTGTGTTCCTTGGCATTCATGATGCAGTTTGTTCACTAAGGTTCTCTAACAAACCTCCAAGGGATTCACAGAACAGCTGTATTTATACTGAGATTAAATCATACACAGGTGGATTCTATTTACTAATTAGGTGACTTCTGAAGGCAATTGGTTCGACTAAATTTAGGTTAGGGGTATCAGAGACAGGGGGCAAAATACAAATGCACGCCACACTTTTCAGATATTTATTTGTAAAAAAATTTTGAAAACCATTTATCATTTTCCTTCTACTTCACAATTATGTACCACTTTGTGTAGGTCTATCACATAAAATCCCAATAAAATACATTTACGTTTTTTTGGTTGAAACATGAAAAAATGTGGAAAATTTCAAGGTTATTAATACTTTTTCAAGTCACTGTATTTAGCAAAAAAATAAAAAAACCAGTGGTGATAAAATACCACCAAAAGAAAAGTCTATTTGTGCAAACAAAATTATAAAAGTTTATTTTGGGTACAGTGCTGCATGACTGCACAATTGTCATTGAAAGTGTGACAGAGTTAAAAGCTGAAAATTGGCCTGGGCAGGAAAAAAACCCGAAATAAGAAAACCAATGCAGCTACAACATCTAAGGGCTGGTAAGCTGTGTATCCCATTTTTTCTTTTTTTTTCTTTCTTTCGTTTTTTTTTTTTTTTTTTTAATGGGTTTAGAAATATATGACTGAAACAGACAGTTTCAGACCATTTAGAGCATTTCCCTTTTTCTTTCTTTTCTACACTATTTCCAGTTCTGTGTGCCTATATTATGTGCATGTGTTCTAATAGAAAAGAAAATCGATCAGCTGGAGATCCACATAATGACAGAGTAAGGCTATAAAACAAAAAGGCTCGGTTTACATTATTGCGGTTTGGGAATGCATGTAAAACCATAGAAAAACTCGCTGTTCTCTAGCAGACACTCGCTGGGTGCCATTAATTCTGATTAGCAAATGTGCACTATGCGGCTTAGCGCAGCGCCATTTTAAAAAATAGGCTTGGGGATTTTTTTCCCCATGTTTCTGCGGGTATGGCTGGGCTGCCTCCACTAAGAATACAGGATGCAATAATGTGAACCTAGCCTAAAGGCCCGTACACACGTACCGATCGTCGGCATACAAACGTCGGCGGACGAAAGATCTGCCGATTGTACGCGTGTTAGTATGGTGCCTCCGACAGATGTCTGCGCACAATCCGCGGACAAAAGTCTTTCGTGCAAACATGAAAATTTTTGTCTGCGGACACCAGAACGGACGATTGTTCGCCTGTCAGTACAGAATTCGGCCGACAGACCGCAGATTTGCAAGACTGGGCATGCTCAGAAAATTAAAAACACAGGGAAAGTTAACCATTACATGACATCACTTCTGCAGTCAGCTGAAGTCTGCAGACAAAATTCTTGTGCTGTCCTTGTGCTGTCTTTGCACTTTTCAACAGACACCGACATCCCGGGGAGAAAAGACGAACATTTGTATGACGACGATCTGCGTGTGTGTACGGGGCTTAAATCTCCCAGAACTTATCTGTGCACTTTACTCTTCCACTGCAGTTATATGTGATATATAAGACAACAAGCCCTGTTCTGTGAGACCTTTGGTTTAAAAAGAAAAGTGACAGATAAACTGATAAAGATGCGTCACAAAAAAATTGATTGACCTTTAGTCCATTTGTAAATGACATGTTAAAGAGATAAAAATACTTTGAAAAAATGTATATTACTTTCTTTACAGTTCATGTGAATTTAAAATCATATAACTCTGCAGTGATGAACCTAGGTAGAATCAACCTATTTAAAATGGTCTACTTCCCTAGATTCCTCTATATATTTTGGCATGCCTCTAAAAAAAATCCCCAAGAGAGTTTTCCTGGAATTAAATGTTATTGTCCTCCTTCCTTTGGGGGCCTAAACCTCTTAGAGTTTTTCTTGATACCCGATACTTACCCAGCTAGGGTGGAGGCCTGGCCTTGCTCAATCTTCAATGCTACTATCTGGCAGCCCAATAAACACATGTTCAGGGTGGGCGGAAAGTTTCTAATTAATTCCTCTAATGTTCCCCTATGGTGTAACCTACAGTTGCTAGGACTTTATGAGATCCCAAATGGAACTGGTTGGGCAACTTTGGTATAAAATATGCCCATCAATTGTTCTCTAACCACATGTTTAAATTATTTTGATCCCTGTAATTGGAGTTTGGAACCCCTAATAACTTTTTTACATATACCCAGTAAATTAACCCGTCTTAGTTGATACACAGATGTAAAAACAGATCCTCCTACATAAGTTGTACCTGTTTATCTGCAGCCATCTCTCCTCTACAGCCATTCAAAGTGTAACATTTATACAGCTCCTCTGAGTTTTCAGAATGCAGGGGGCGGGGGACTGAAGTTACACCGCATAGCTCAGTGAGGGGAGCTCTGATAGCTGATTGGAGGGAAGGGACACGCCCACTTCATATAATACACTGGAGCAGAGTTAAGGCGGTCAATCACAGGCTGTGTGCCGGAGCTCCCTCTCCTGCACCTTTTTACCTTTTGGTGTCAGGAAAACTTGTCAGAAGTGACTCATGCATCTGCATCACAGACGAACAAGGCAGCAGGCAGAAATGATACTTAGTGCTCTGGACTTAGACAAGTACACACTATAGCAGGATATGCTTTGTTGTTATTTCATGTCAGATGTTTACCTTTGTCCTTTAAGCTTCTCCCCCTTTTAGTGCAGTTTGGCCACACTCACAACTTGTTGTGACATGCAAAAGCATACTTTTCTAAGTCTTCCTGACAATTTTTTTGGGGGGGATGCAAAATGCAAAAAAAAATCTATCAACCCTCAATGCTAAATTTGTTAGATACACCACTGGTTACAAAGACTCAGATATAGGCAATACTGTGCGTACTGTATACATCCCTCCTGAAAATCAAGAACGTCATTCTGAGTCACCTAAACTGGCAAAATATGTTCTTTTACCAGAAAACTATCAAATTCCATAATTTTCTAAATGGTAACAGTTTGTAATAGACTCACATTCTCACTCACATTGTTCTGGTACAGTTAATTTATACGTATATGAACCATAGTGCAAAATGGCATAAAAGTCCCAGTTTTTGGAAAATTTCAGGGTCTCCACAAGCTTTCAGATGAAGATTCTACCCTGTTATATTTTACCCTTTTTGTATGGATCATGATACTGTAGATTATATTTATAATATGGCCAGAAAATACTTCTACTTAAAATGGGATGACTACAGCAATTTATTTATGATAGTTCATTTATTTATTTACGAATTCCAAACAAATTTACAAGCACTAGATTAAGTGCCGGTTCACACTAGTACGACTTGTCAGGCGACTTGGTCAGCCTGACAAGTCGCGGTCCTTCGCGGTCCATTGTGTGGTACAGGAATGGTTCTAATGGAATGGACTTAGAAAAAGGGTCCTGTACTACTTCAGGGCGACCTCGGAGCGACTTGCATAGACATTCATTCTGTGAAGTCCGTGCAAGTCGTGCCGAAGTCGCGCTTCAGTGTGAATGCGGTCTAAATCACATTAGCTATAACCTAGCTATAACTTAGAAGCCACACTTCAGTAGTCATAATATTTTATTGGAGCTAAGAAAAAAAAAAAAGCGTACAATCTGGCTGGGAACTATGGGCAATCTTACTGCATTTTTGTTTAAAATTTTTAAAAAGAGATTAGCTTGCCAAGTATGCCTAAAGTGACCCGTGCTCTGTTCAATTACTTACATTATTTATAAAACCAAATTATCACATTCAGCTGAAGCTTTAAGAAGAAGAGGACAGGGGCTGTTAGGATGTTTACAACTGATAGACAGTCTGATGAATGGTCAACTGAAAGAGCATGGTGAAAACACCAAAAGGCAGTGGCTTAGTTTTGTCAACTTGCAGCAAGAAGTTCTGTTACTGACGGGATATTCGGGTAAGAAACTTTGCATCAGAGTCACAAAAAAATATTTTCCTAGGAAAACTATATACAGGGAGGCATAATAGCAAGCATATTGAAAAAGAGATGTTGGGTGTACTTACACTTATTAGGAGAACCTGTAATTTTGTCCTAACTAGGCAATGTGAGAGGTTGTCCTTCAACATAGTGTGTTGACAGTAGTCACATGCATGGCAGCAAAACATAAGTCGTTTTACATCCAAGAAGGTTTGTGCACTGTATTATTAATTTAAAATGTTTCTGCTCTCTTTTTTTGGGTCATGCATGGCCTTAGGACCCCCCCAAAAAAGAAAAAAAAAACGGAATACTCATATATAGATTTACCTTGTTTGGTTGATCTGTCTAACCTAGCAAACAATTTGGTGAGGTTTTCCAGCTCTAACCTGCTGGATTTTTTTCTTTAATTTGTGGACAGTATAAAATCATAAAACTTATTTACATAGAGGCAAGATGAGGAGGCTGTTTTTCTGTTATCTGACAAATTAGACCTCAGTGTTTTAGAGGGTCAATTACCACTTTAAGTGGACAAATCTTCCAAAATTACTTTTCAATAATAGATGCTGCCATCCCTGAAAGATGCCATTGTTCTCAGTTGTTATAATTTTTTTTATTTTTTTTTTTTCACAGCCAGCTTAGACTCTGTATTAATATACTGTTTATTCTTTTTATACATTTTTTTAATTCATAAAAATGTTTACTGCGCCAATAAACAACATACACACAATGAAATAGACATAGTATATTCTTTTTATCTAATCTAAAAACCAATTTGTGATAGATAGAGTTACAATTCTATTTGTAAACTCAGGCATAATTTATGCCAAATGTGTCCACCACTCTGTAGAACTGGAACTGTAATCACCACCAGAGAGTCAGAAGTATACAACACACACCAAATGGAAAGTATGTAGATCATAGATGTACATCAGATTAAAATGTTCTTACCAAGGGAAGCCACTACTACTGCATCGCAGGATTGGGTGATGTAAAATGCCACTGCCAATAAGGTAAAAATGATTGCACGTGTCCCCTTCATCTCTTCACGTTGTAATGGTAAGTGCATGCACTCTGTTGTTTTGCAGACTGACATTATATAGACTTCCCTCCTAATAATTACCTGTACTATTATCCATGCAAAATACTCCAATTAACCTTTGGACACCTGTACATAGGTTTCAGTGTTAGAATGCTTTTCTCATTGCATTATCCTCCAGAGTAAGGGTTCAGACTTTGACACTGAACTTCATAAAGCAGTAAGAAATCTCATGGTATAGACACAGTTCAGTTAGAATCATTATATCAATATTAAAAAATGAGAAGTGCATTATACATTTATTTTTATTACAAGATAGATATTTATTCTTTTGCTAATGTGGCTTATAGTTGTGGTTTTTGAACGTTAATTATATATATATTTGCATGAACTGCTTCTAGCGGACGCCCCGTTGAATAGAGGGGTTCCGCCGCCAGAGATGTTCTGTTCCCCCTAGTGGGAGGGATGCTGTAGAGTAGAGCAGGAACCATACTTATAAGAGCTAGTGATTTAGCGATCCAAGCAGAAGAGCGAGAGAGCTGGTATAGCCTTCTCCCACAAACATGAGATGATACTCTATGTTGAGGGTAAGCAGGAACTGTTTATTGAACCCACTCACACACATTATATACACTATCAGGTCAGGTGAGTCTGATTACATTATCATATGCAGATGAAATTGTATACAGAAATAAAATTAACCTGAACTAATTATCTAGCCATCTGGACAGAAACAATATGTGAGTTCATTAACAATTAACAATTACCAATGGGGCAGACAGGCTTAACAGAATCCACATCACACCTCAATACACAGACAATAGGAATAGACCACCAGTGAAGTACAATACACATTATCAGAAGTGTAAACACAGAACTCCCAATAGATAACAGGTGAGTATCAGTATCAGCATATTCAACGATGTGTGGAAGATAGGGACGAGCTTTGAGTTAGAGTCGAAGCTAAGTTCGACTCAAACATCGGTCGTCCGATCGTTTGTCGGATGACGAACAAATGTGCTTCTTCGCAGGAAATTTGAGATCCCCATAATGCACTGCGCGCGTGCCCCCCACTTTATGTGATTGGCCAAAGCATGCACCCTGACCTCATGCTTTGCCCAAACAAATGATCTCTGCCATGATTGGACTAAAGGCAGGCTGCCTTTAACCAATCATGGCTCAGGGTCAAGTACATGCCCCACACTACATAAAGGCTGCCCACGCAGCCGCAGGGCCTAGTGTGATTGTGCGGGCAAGGAGACAGGGAGAGGAACACGTTTGAGGCAAGGCGAGAGTAGCTTTTTTTGGAGTTTGTCAGACAGTGCAGAGAGACATTCCTAGCAGTGTAGGGAGGGACAAGAACATGTTTGAGGCAGGGAGAGATTTGTTTCTTTGCAGTTTGTCAGACACTGCAGTGAGACATTCCTAGCAGTGTAGGGAGGGACAAGAACGTGTTTGAGGCAGGGAGAGATTTGTTTCTTTGCAGTTTGTCAGACAGTGCAGTGAGACATTCCTAGCAGGGAGGGAGAGAGATTTCTCATCTATAGGGCTATCTATTACATCACATCAGTGAGAGTATTGTTAATCGGTCACTTGCATACATCTATAAGCACCACAGCTCATCTATAGGGCTATCAATTACATCATATCAATGAGAGTATTGTTAATCGGTCAATTGCATACATCTATAAGCACCACAGTTCATCTATAGGGCTATCGATTACATCACATCAGTGAGAGTATTGTTAATCGGTCACTTGCATACATCTATAAGTAGCACAGCTCATCTATAGGGCTATTGATTACTTCGTGTCAGGTCATTGAGTATCTATTGGTCAGTTGCGTATACCCTATATTGATCTGTATCAACATCATGTCTGAAAGGCCAACAAGGAGAGGCCGATGCTCACAGGCAATGAAAAGAGGGCAAGCAGCCTCTGTGTCCATTGTGAAAAATGGTGGTCACAGTCGACATAGTGCATCCTCTGCAGGCGGGGCATGCCTGTCCTTTATTTCTGGTCCCAAGATCCCTTGAGGCAGGCCAGAAAAGTCTGTGGCCATTTCTGTCTTTTGTTCAATGCCAGTGCTCGCTTATCTGACATTCAATGGGAATTCAACCTGCCCACCAACCGCCTCATTTGTGACATGTCCACCAGGTGGAACTCAACGTTGGCAGTGCTGCAGCAGCTGCACACGCAGCAGAGGGCCATCAATCAGTACCTGTGTGAGTATGGCACAAGGACAGGGTCAGATAAGCTTGGCTTTTTTTAAAGGATGCATGCATCGTCCTGTCACCATTTGAGGAGGCCACAAGGTTGGTGAGCCAGGACGATGCATGCATCAGTGACACTATGAAAAGACTGAACAAAATAAACTGGGGCCTTTGGATGTGGGGAGACTCCGCGCATGCGCCTTGGTCTGCCTGGCATCGCCATTTTTCTGTATGTGGGCTGGGTTTCTGCCTTCTGCGGATTGGGTGACGTGCGCCTGGGATCTACAGAGCATGTGCGGACTTCGCTCCGGTGACGGCAGCTTTGAAACAGCTACAGGTGAGTCCAATTACCTTGGACAGATATATATGTTGATATAATCCTTGCTTTTAAACCTAACACTGCCTCTGAAGCAGCCGGCTTGTCCAGCGAAACGGTCAGGCATCGGCACTTTATTTGTCTCTGCTACCCCTTCCCCCTCTTTCTTATGGGATTTATGGCTGGCTAAGTTGTGACAGGCTGCTACACTTTCTTATGTCTGAATGATGGACCCAATCCTGGACTAATTGAAACCTTAAGCTTGGCTTCTCTCTAACATCGTATGCTGGACATCTGTTTGGATTCACCCATGGATGAGTATACAATTCCATTTACTCCATGTTGATTGCTCTGAATATGAGGATTTTTTTCAATTATGTGCTGCTCTTCTTGTGATGTGCGAGGGAGGTGTGAGTACTTAATCTACTGATGGTTATATGCTTATCATGCACAAGTGCTTTTTGAAGTAGCCTCCTCTAGAACACACATAAAAGCAACTCCAACTATCCTTTTGTACCTATGGATGACAACTATGTACTGTTTGATTTGTTCCAGTGCACTCAAAGTGCTTCACTTTACTGATGTGGACGGAATCCTCGTTTGAGTATTGATCAGGAGACTTAAATGCATACCTTGAGGTCCCAATTCCTTACCTGATACCAGCCTATGTGAGTGATTTACAAAGATATATATTTACTAACCAGCCTCTTATCCCTTTCTTCCTTATTTATGGTTATATTTATGCATATGTTTTTGATTACATATAGTTTACATGACATCAAGAATAGAGGGGGAAGAGTTATGATTGATTGATTTTATTTATTTGTGTCCTGTGTGTGTTGTGGTTTGTCTCTTGGTGTGGTTTCTTCATCATGTTAGAATTTTGATACATGCTTCGTGATATTCAATATTCAGTTTTTTCAATAAATGGTTCATTTATATTTCAGTGATTTTTTTTCTTTTTCTTTTGTATTGGGTGGTTGCAGTAAATAAACCAGCTTCTTTTATTCAGTCTTTTCATCAAACATTTTACTGGTTTACCCCCCCCCCCCTCCTTTTCTACATCTTTTTGGCACCTGAAATGCCTAACAATTAATTGTTGTATAAGGAATTTTTTTCCTTGAGGAAAATGTCTTAGAGGGCCCATCATTTGGTTTATCAGTGACACTATCCCTCTAGTCTACCTGCTGGAGCACACTCTGCATGGAATCATGGACAGGGCACTTGAAGCAGAACAGTGGGAGGAAGAGGAGGATTTCCTTCCCTCACAAGGCCCCCTTTATGCAGATATCATTCCTGCAAGGCCACAAAACACACAGGAGGAAGAGGAGGAGGATTTCGACAGCATGGATGTAGAGGATAGCATACAACAGTCTTCAAGGGATGGTTTTGATTCCCCGGAAACCCCAGGAGTTGTACGTGGTTGGGGAGAGGTTGCTCCTGCTGAAAATGTCATCCTTAGTGACCCAGAGGACTCAGAAGCTCATGCCTTACATTGCATGGGCTTCCTAATTCTGCAAAGCCTGCGAAAGAACCCAGGGATTTGTGCCATCAAGGAGAGGGATAATTACTGGTTGGCAACCCTTCTTTATCCACATTACAAGGGTAAAGTTGCAGAGCTCATCCTGTCTTTGCAGAGGGTGAGACATCTTGAGGAGGCCTTGAAAAAAAAATTTGTGTACCACCTTTCCAGACACTGGGAGGTCAACATTCTCTGTATGTGTTTCTGAGGCATCGTTAAGCCAAAGGAGGAGCGGTGGAGAAAGCGGCCGACTGACTGATGCCTTGAAACAGTTCTTTAGTCCTCAACAGCACCAGGGCTGTTAGGTTTAAGCAACCATCGGCAGCGTCTCCATCATGTGGTGCATGATTATCTAGGTGCAAGAGCAGACTTGGAAACCTTTCCAGCTGAGCATCCACTGGGTTACTGGGTCTTGAGAATGGACCACTGGCCCGAACTTGCTCAATATGCAATGGAGCGTGCTTTCCGAATGGATGTTCAGTGCTGCTGGAGGTTTTGTGATGGAAAAAAGAGTGCGTCTGTCCACAGACTCTGTTGACCAGCTGACTTTTATCAAAATGAACCGGGCCAGGATCAACAAGAGCTATCAAGCCCCTGATGCTGATGTAATTTATTGAATTTGCTAGGGATCTGCCATCCCTTGAAGACTGCATATGCTGCCTATCCTATTCCTCTGCTAGCTTCCAACAATGTTTTTGGTTTAGGTCAATACCAACCCCCAAGGCCTAATTTTTCTGCATTTGTATGACAGGTGCATACAATTTAAATGTCGTATGTCATTTTTAACAGCAGGCCCCTGTCCCTGTGCCCTGCTAACTGTGAGGGGTTACGGTGTTCAGGCACCACCAACACCAAAGGCCCAATATTTTTGCCCCTGTATGACAAGTACATGCAATTTCACATTTGTATGGTATTCTTACCAGCAGGTCCCATTCCTGCACCCAGCAAGAGTAACTGTGAGGGGTTGGTTATGGTGTTCAGGCACCACCAACACCAAAGGCCCAATTTTTGGCACCTGTATGACAAGTACATGCGTATTTAAATTTGTATGGAATTCTTACCAGCAGGTCCCGTTCCTGCACCCAGCAAGAGTAACTGCGAGGCCTTGGTTACGGTGTTCAGGCACCACCAACAGCCAAGGCCCAATTTTTGGCACCTGTAGAGTACATGCAATTTCACATTTGTATGGTATTCTTACCAGCAGGTCCCGTTCCTGCACCCAGCAAGAGTAACTGCAAGGGCTTGGTTACGGTGTTCAGGCACCACCAACAGCAAAGGCCCAATTTTTGGCACCTGTATAGTACATGCAATTTCACATTTGTATGGTATTCTTACCAGCAGGTCCTGTTCCTGCACCCAGCAAGAGTAACTGCGAGGGGTTGGTTACGGTGTTCAAACACCACCAACACCAAAGGCCCAATTTTTGGCACCTGTATGACAAATACATGCGTATTTAAATTTGTATGGAATTCTTACCAGCAGGTCCCATTCCTGCGCCCAGCAAGAGTAACTGCGAGGGGTTGTGATGTTCAGGCACCACCAACAACCAAGGCCCATCTGCAGTTTCAGTTCCTGCCGATACTAACCTTCCAGGTCCCCATCACTCCAGCCAGTTTGCATAGCCGCCACCCAACCTTGGCCAGGGCAGATGACAGCACAGTATCCCTACTACATCACTGATAGGAACACATACAAAACTTGATCATGGCCAATTTCAAATTGGTATGGAATGTTTACCAGCTGGGCCCGTTCCTGCGCCCAGCAAGAGTAACTGCAAGGGGTTGCGGTGTTCAGGCACCACCAACACCCAAGGCCCAATTTTTCTGCACCTCTATGACAACTGACAAGTACATGCGATTTCAAGAATGTATGAAATTCTTACCAGCAGGTCCTGTTCCGGCTCCCAGCAAGATTAACTGTGAGGGATTACGGTGTCCAAGCACCATCAACAGCAAAGGCCCAATTTTTGGCACCTGCATGACAAGTACATGCAATTTCAAATTTGTATGGAATTCTTACCAGCAGGTCCCATTCCTGCGGCCAGCAAGAGTAACTGCGATGGGTTACGGTGTTTAGGCACCATCAACAACCAAGGCCCAACTTTTCTGCACCTGTATGACAAGTACATGCGATTTCAAATTTGTATGGAATTCTTACCAGCAGGTCAGATTCCTGCGGCCAGCAAGAGTAACTGCGAGGTGTTACGGTGTTTAGGCACCACCAACACCAAAGGCCCAATTTTTGGCACCTGTATGACAAGTACATGTGTATTTAAATTTGTATGGAATTCTTACCAGCAGGTCCCGTTCCTGCACCCAGCAAGAGTAACTGCGAGGGCTTGGTTACGGTGTTCAGGCACCACCAACAGCAAAGGCCCAATTTTTGGCACCTGTATAGTACATGCAATTTCACATTTGTATGGTATTCTTACCAGCAGGTCCTGTTCCTGCACCCAGCAAGAGTAACTGCGAGGGCTTGGTTACAGTGTTCAGGCACCGCCAACAGCAAAGGCCCAATTTTGGTACCTTTATAGTACATGCAATTTAAAATTTGTATGGAATTCTTACCAGCAGGTCCCATTCCTGTGCCCAGAAAGAGTAACTGCGAGGGGTTGGTTACGGTGTTCAGGCACCACCAACACCAAAGGCCCAATTTTTGGCACCTGTATGACAAATACATGCATATTTAAATTTGTATGGAATTCTTACCAGCAGGTCCCATTCCTGCACCCAGCAAGAGTAACTGCGAGGGGTTGTGGTGTTCAGGCACCACCAACAACCAAGGCCCATCTGCAGTTTCAGTTCCTGCCGATACTAACCTTCCAGGTCCCCATCACTCCAGCCAGTTTGCATAGCCGCCACCAAACCTTGGCCAGGGCAGATGACAGCACAGTATCCCTACTACATCACTGATAGGAACACATACAAAACTTGATCATGGCCAATTTCAAATTGGTATGGAATTTTTACCAGCTGGGCCCATTCCTGCGCCCAGCAAGATTAACTGTGAGGGATTACGGTGTCTAAGCACCACCAACAGCAAAGGCCCAATTTTTGGCACCTGCATGACAAGTACATGCAATTTCAAATTTGTATGGAATTCTTACCAGCAGGTCCCATTCCTGCGGCCAGCAAGAGTAACTGCGAGGGGTTACGGTGTTTAGGCATCACCAACAACCAAGGCCCAACTTTTCTGCACCTGTATGACAAGTACATGCGATTTCAAAATGTGTATGGAATTTTTAGCAGCAGGGCCAGTTCCGGCGCCCAGCAAGAGTAACTGCGAGGGGATACGGTGTTCAGGCACCATCAACAACCAAGGCCCAATTTTTCTGCACCTGTATGACATGCGAGTAGATACGTACATGCGATTTGAAATTTGTATGTATATTTCTATATGACAATTTTTGCTTTAGAAATGTCAGTATTGCTGCAGCAGGCTACATACATCTTAGAGATGCACTACTTTACAGGCACATTCAGAGGACCCTCCAGGCATGATATTTGAAGGAATTTTTCATTTTTATAGTTTCACTTTAAGCCTCTTTAAAATCAGTAAACCACTGCTCCTTTAAAAACGTTTGTTTTTAAAAACTTTTTTTTCATTGCTACATGTTCCCCAGGTCATTATCCGGACCCCCATATACTTTTTTGGGGCAATAACTTGCATTTAAGCCTTCAAAATGAGGCCGTTTGATTTTTGAGGTTTGACTCCCATAGACTTCAATGGGGTTCGTTTATTCGAACACATTTTTCCTCTGTTTGTGGTGATCTGGTGCGAACCGAAGCGGGGGGGTGTTTGGCTCATCACTAGTGGAAGACAGGTGGTTGAGCTGATGATATTAGCAATCTGCCAGGGGTCTGACTGTTCGGTTGTTTGTTCTGTAGATGAGTAATGTGAACATAAAATGAAAATAGAAGGAGCGGATCCCAACATCAAAGGAGTATATTGCGGGCCCTCTGAACACAAGTGTGCTCTTTTCGCAGACGATCTGCTTATATTTGTCACGTCCCCCACAATTACTCTACCGAACATTTGCTCTCTGTTGGACAAATTTGCAAAGATCTCGGGTATCCAGGTGAACCTTGCAAAATCCTCTATTCTCAATGTCTCTGTTAATCCTGGGGGAACCCTTCGCATTCAATCGTCCTTTAAATTTGTGTGGAGCGAGTCTCACATTAAATATTTGGGTATCAACCTGGCCTCCAGAATAGAACACCTTCATAAGTTGAACTATACAGCAATCTATCAATCCTTGTGGAGGGAATTAGCGGACTGGTCCTCGCATAACCTCTCTTGGCTGGGTAGAATAAACTCTATTAAGATGAATATCCTCCCTAGGCTATTGTATCTTTTTAGAGCATTGACGATCACATTACTCAGAGATCAATTGCGAAAATTTCAAAATACAGTGATTAAATTTATCTGGGGCAAAACGGGTCACAGATTACATCGTAAAGTACTATTCACACCAAGAAAGCAAGGGGGGTTGGGTGTTCCGAATTTTAGGGCTTATTACCAGGCGGCAAGGCTTGCCCAACTCTCGATAGTGTATTCGCGGTTTGAGAGACCAGACTGGATACAAATGGAATGACAGGCAGTGCCCTCGTTCACTTTGGATTTCCTCCTCTGGGGTCCCTCCAAACAGAGGCCACCCATTTTGTCCCCCACACTTTCGGCGTCTTTCGCGCTTTGGGATTCCTTAAAAAGCCTACCGGCTTTGACGTCCTCATTTCAACCGTTATCACACATTTTCAACAACCAAAAATTCCCGCCGGGTTTGGACATCAAGGCATTTCAGTGGTGGCTCGATAAGGGTCTTTATCGCATAGGTTAATTCTTCACTAATAGGGGCCCCTTCACCTTGAAACATTGCTATGATAAACTTAAAATGCCTAAAACGGAAACCTTCAGATTTCTACAAATCTCCCACTTCCTACAATCTATATCTGTCGACGTAACTCCCCCATTTTCCTTTACGGCTTATGAGGCGTGGTGCGGAAACTCGGAAGAACAGAGGGGTGGCATATCACTGATATACTTATCACTGCTGTCTGATAGATCCAAACTATCATACATGCAAGCATGGGAAAAGGATCTAGAGGAATCGTGGGAGGTAGAAGAGTGGGGAGACATGTTTTTCCGTTCATTTAAAGGAATCAAAAATGTGTCCCTGATTGAGGCAAACTTAAAAGTATCTACTCGTTGGTACTTGGTGCCTACGCGAGTTCATAAAATGTTTCCCTCCTCCTCTCCCCTATGCTTTCGTGGTTGCCACGGAACAGGAACTATTCTCCACACCTGGTGGGAATGCCCAAAGCGGATAAGCACATGGAATAGAGTCTTCCACATGCTCTTCAAAGTTACTGGTTTCAGAGTTCCTAGGCGGGCCGCCATTGCCCTATTGAATTCCAAAGTGCCTAAGGTACCTAAACACACACAACAACTAATGGGCACCAAGATGACAATTGCTGCAGCCTGGAAACAGCGTTCGGTGTCTATACGAAGGATCATAAATAAAATTACGTGGATCATGACACAGGAGAAGATGGTAGGCACCCTGACAGATACGGCAGCTAAGTTCGAAAAGACTAGGAAACCATGGGCTAATTACTTGGGAATGTCCTTTACTCCAGGATTGGTTTAAAGTCCTGTAGTTCGCGTGCGCGTGCGCTTTACAGGGTGCTGTCCCAAAACTAAAATAGGAAGTCAGAGGAATTCCATTAAAAAGTGAGAAAATCCCATAATGCCACCAGGATCACCAGAACCAATGTCCCCTTTGGAAGATTTCCTCTTTATTACTATTCTCATGTCAACCCAAAATGTAAGATTTTCTTTTAAGTTCACTTTTTATGATAACAGTAAACAGGTCAAATAGAGAAGGTTACTCTTTCCTTCGCTCATCTCTGTGCCCGGACGCCACCAGTACCGGATCAGTTTTCAGGCTTCCCGATCTGCCAGGTAAGCCCGAAAACCTCCCACCATATTTAAAAGTGACCCAGTGGCGAATCCGCCACTCGGCCACTTTTATGTGAAAGACCGACACCTGAGGGAAAAAAGAATACTGGAGATATGGCATCTAGCTGCAACCATAACCCCGGTATTTTACGTCAAAGTAATAACGTATTTTCCCAGTTAGGTGGTCCAGCAATTGGCTACAAGCATGTGAAGACAAGTTTTTTGAGTACACAAGGATGTTCATAAAAAGGTTAGTTTGACTTCTAGTTGGCTTTTTTTTTTTTTTTTCAATTATTATTGCAAATTTTTTTTTTCATCGTTTTCTTATAATTTCCCCAATCCCCTTTTTTTTTTGTACTGCTTGGACAGGTTGTTGGGTTTTGGTAGTCATCAGAAGCAAATGAACACATACTTCAGGAATAGTATAACTGCTGATGAACACACTGATTCATCACAGTGAGGTAAGTTAATCTTTTTTCTTTTTAAGTTTTTTTAACTAGTTTGTGATGAGGGTGATCATCTAATTCCAGCCATGTTCTCGACAGCAGCGACATATTCCCTTCTTATAGGCTCAGAGATAGCAGCCGGAAACCTTGGCAAACAATCACAGGCAGTGAGAAGGGAGCCTAGGGCAGGGCAAGGCGGGGCTGAGCCATGGACACACACAGCCCTGGTGGGAGACCTGAAAAGGGCAGGATTGGGGCTGCTCTATGCAAAACCATTACACAGAGCAGGTAAGTATAACATGTTTGTTAAGGGTTTACAATCACTTTAAAAGACACTGACAATGATAACATTGTTATAAAAAAATGTGCTTTTTATCAATTTATAGCCATTAAATAAACACCAAACATACGTCAAAAAGTAATAAATAAATAATTACGTTTAGAATAGAAATCACATCAATTCCTTGTTCATTATTACTGCTCTTTCGGTTTCCTTTAGCGTCTCCATAGTTCTTCTTTTTATTATATTTTTTACCCATTTTTGAGGAGGAATATCCTTTTTTATATTATGAAGAATACAAAAGATTGACAGAAACATCCAAAAGCAGGATACAGAGACAAGATCAGCTATTTAAACCCAGACTACGAAAAACTCTCATTCCATGCTATATGATAACGTGTTTATCCTCACAAAGCATTCATTTTGTGTAGAGTGAAATACACCGGGTTGATCCTGCCTTCAGCTGTCCCCATTGTTTCCCGATTGCAGCCTGAGATTGTGTAGTCCAGATTTTGCTATCTACTGAGCATGCTCCAGTTTCAGTTCTGAAAAGCAGCTGCTCTTGTGCACATCAGTGAATCAACATCAGGCTCAGGTAAGTATTGGGGGGGGGGCTGGGGAGGGGAGGTGCATACTGAAGGTTTAATACCTACATGCATATATAGCATAAAGTTAAAAAACCTTCAGTCTGTTGAATCACTTTAAGGATGAAGTTTGTGATTACTGCCTGCCTGGACTTGTGCGAACTCTGTGTGTTCCCCATTTGGACAAACTAAATAGGGTGTTTGCCTGCCAACTGAAACAGAATTTCGGCTGCAGCTGGAAATCATTCATTTAGTGGCGGTATTACTACCACCACTAAATGACAACTTCCTGCTAGGGTGGATGTCTGCCTTCTAGCAACCAGGGACGTTGTGCTTGTTATGGTACACTATAATGAGTGATAGAGATGAGATTAAATAAAAACAAAGGTGGAATGTTATGGATTGCAACAGGAAACCCCATGCAAAAAAAAAAGTGTGGGTTTCCCCCAAAATTCACCTAAGACACTTATCCAAGAATGCAGCCTGGCTGGCAAGGTATGAGCAGGGGACAATGAGTGGGCGTACTCCCCTTCCCCCCTGAACCATACCAGGCAACATGTTCTCCACATAGGACAAGAGCCTTTTTCACACACCCCTGGCCTGGTAAATGTAGAATGATGGTGGAGGAAGACCCATCAGCATCCATAAGCTCCTTTTATACTATAGGGGCCCCAGATACCACCCTCCCCAGTTATTTATGCCCCACAGTGTAAATATATTGTTAATCACATTGGTGACATACTGTAGGTCCACGTAAATTATGATGAACGATCTTGATGACCCACCAAAACAAAATGTGCCATCACATATAATGTTTGGGGGTTCTAAGTAATTTTATTGAAAAAAAAAAAAAATTGTTGATTTTTACACGTATGACAGAAATTTCAGAATTAGCCTTGTAGGCTAGTAGTTAAAACAATATTATACCCAAAAAGCAGCTTATAAATTCTTTAACCACTTGCCGACCACCGCATGACTATTTACTGCGGCAGTCAGCCTCTCCTGGGCAAAGTGACCTAGACCTACGTTGCTCGCCCACGAGCTTGTAGGGGGCGAGCACGCACCACCGGTGGCGCGCTCCCGCCCCCGCTCATTCCCTACCTACCCCACATGTGTGATCGGTGGCTCGCGATCTTCCACAGGAGAGGGAGAAAGACAGACGGCTGATGTAAACACAGCCGTCTGTCATTCTCCCTGATGTAAGCACATGTCACGGAACCATGAACCAAACGTACAACAACAGATAAGTGAAAATAAGAAGGCTTTATTGAAAATCAAGCTGTAAAGCAAAAGTCCAAACGGATGGTGAAAACGAAGCAGAGTCCTTGCGAAGCCAGAGGTCAGGAACCAGCAGGGTAGTCAGACGAAGCCAGGATCAGGAACCAGCAGGGTAGTCAGACGAAGCCAGGATCAGGAACCAGCAGGGTAGTCAGACGAAGCCAGGATCAGGAACCAGCAGCAGCAGCAGTCTTAGATGCATGTGAACACAGGAGGACCAAGCAGGGAACTGAGGCCACAGACCTCCTATATATATACCTCCTATATATATGAGCTAGGCATCCAGCTCCTCCCAGTGGGAAGGAGGAGCCGCAGGGTGGGAGGCTACAAGAAACCCAGAAACCAAGATGGCCGCCAGCACATGTCAAACGAAGGAGAACAGCAAGAAGGTAAGACCATGACAGTACCTCCCCCTCAAGGGCCCCTCCTCCGCGGAGTAAAGAACGGTTTCTGAGGGAAGCGTGCGTGGAAGGCTCGGAGCAAGGCAGGAGCATAGACATCTGCGGAGGGAACCCAGGAACGCTCCTCTGGACCATAACCACGCCAATGAACCAAAAACTGCACCCGACCGCGGACCAGGCGTGAGTCCAGGATATTGCTCACCTCATACTCCTCACGATTGCCCACTTGGACCGGACGAGGCCGAGGAACCGAGGAAGTGAAACGATTACACACCAGTGGCTTCAACAGGGAGACATGAAACACGTTGGAGATCCGCATGCCAGGAGGAAGCGCAAGGGCATAGGCTACCGGGTTTACCCTGCGAAGCACTCGGAAGGGACCAACAAAGCGAGGCGCCAGCTTGGGAGTGGGCACTCGAAGGTTGAGGTTGCGGGTGGACAACCATACACGGTCTCCGACCTGGTAGGAAGGAGCAGGCGCTCGTCTGCGATCAGCCTGGAGTCTCTGGCGCTGCGCAGAGACCTCAAGAGACTTCTGGATCTGTACCCAAGAAGCACGTAGGACGGAAAGGTGATCCTCCACAGCCGGAATATCCTGGGGAGAGAATACCTCCGGTAACACGGCAGGTTGGAACCCATAGTTGGCCATGAAGGGAGACGTCCCAGAGGAAGAGTTCACCGCCGTGTTCCTGGCAAACTCAGCCCAAGGCAGGAGGTCAACCCAATTGTCTTGGTGATCAGAGACATAGCAACGAAGGAATTGCTCCAAGGCCTGATTGGATCGTTCTGCGGCCCCATTGGACTGAGGGTGGTAGGCCGAGGAGAAGGAGAGATGAATCCCCAACTGGGAGCAAAAGGCGCGCCAGAACCTGGACACAAACTGACTCCCCCGATCCGACACAATCTCCTTGGGCAAACCGTGCAACCGGAAGACCTCCCTGGCAAAAATCGTGGCCAACTCCTGTGCAGAGGGTAACTTCTTGAGAGGAACACAGTGGCACATTTTGGAAAACCGATCCACAATCATGAGAATGACCGTATGGCCTCGGGATGCAGGGAGGTCCACAATGAAATCCATCCCCAGGTGTGACCATGGGCGCTCCCCGGTGGCTAAGGGTTGCAGAAGGCCCAACGGAAGGTGCCGAGGGGACTTACTCTGGGCACAAACGGAGCATGCCGCTACATATGCGGCGATGTCGGAACGTAGGGAAGGCCACCAGAACAGACGTGAAACAGCCCAGGACAGCTGATTCTTTCCAGGATGCCCCGCGGTCTTGGAGTTATGGTAGGTTCGCAACAACCGAGTGCGCAACTCCTCAGGCACAAAACATCTGCCGTTGGGTCTCCCAGAGGGAGCACCAGATTGAGCCGCCAAAATCTGCTCACCCAGGGGAGAGGTCAGGCTGGTGCGAATGGCGGCCAGGATCTGATTCGGAGGTATGACCGAAGTCGGAATCGACTCCTCCCTGGACAGGTCGGAGTACTGCCGTGATAAGGCATCAGCCCTGATGTTCTTGGAACCGGGTAGGTAGGAGACCACGTAATTAAAACGTGACAGGAACAGAGCCCATCTGGCCTGACGTGGTGTCAATCTCTTGGCCTCAGAAAGGTAGGTCAGATTCTTGTGGTCCGTCAGGATGAGGACCGGAACCACCGAACCCTCGAGCAAGTGCCTCCATTCTTTAAGAGCCTGCACGATGGCCAATAACTCCCTGTCACCAATCTGGTAGTTGCACTCCGCGGAAGACAGTTTCCGGGAGTAAAACCCACAAGGAAGCAGAGGACCCTCTGGTGTTCTACGCTGAGACAGAAGGGCGCCTACTCCCGTCTCAGACGCGTCCACCTCGAGGACAAAGGGCAACCCAGGGTTGGGATGCGACAGAATCGGAGCCGACACAAAGGCGGACTTTAGAGCCTCAAAAGCTCGGATGGCCTCGGGCGGCCAGACCTGGGAATTACTGCCCTTCCTGGTCAGATCCGTGAGAGGCTTGGCTAGCATGGAAAAGTCCCTGATGAACTTCCGATAATAATTGGCGAAGCCCAAGAAGCGCTGCAGGGAGCGAAGACCACTGGGCTGGGGCCACTGTAAGACAGCCGAAACCTTCTCAGGATCCATGGAGAACCCCTCAGCGAAAATGATGTAACCTAAGAAGGTTACCTGGGATCGGTGAAATTCGCATTTCTCAAGCTTACCGAACAGCTTGTTCTCTCGTAACCGTTGCAACACTCGTCTGACATCCAGAATGTGGGTCTCCATGGACTCAGAATATACCAAGATGTCATCCAAATAGACCACCACACACTGCTGCAACAGGTCACGGAAAACATCGTTGATGAATTCCTGAAAGACTGCGGGCGCATTGCACAGCCCAAAGGGCATAACCAAGGATTCATAATGACCGGTCCTGGTGTTAAACGCGGTCTTCCACTCATCGCCCGCCTTGATCCTTACGAGGTTATATGCCGCCCTCAGGTCGAGTTTGGTAAAGACCGTGGCCCCTTTAAGGCGATCGAACAGCTCGGAAATCAAGGGTATCGGGTAAGCGTTCTTGATCGTGATGCGATTGAGACCCCTGTAATCGATGCAAGGCCTCAATTCACCGCCCTTCTTTTTCACAAAGAAAAATCCAGCCCCTGCCGGGGACGAGGATTTGCGAATGTGTCCGCGTGAAAGCGCCTCCCTCACGTACTCCTCCATGGCCTCATTTTCCGCTACCGACAGTGGATAGACTTTGCCACGGGGAGGAACGGCACCAGATTGTAACTCGATGGCACAATCGTATGGGCGGTGCGGAGGTAGGGCAACCGCGCGCACCTTATCGAATACATCCCGGTACTCCTCGTATTCAGGAGGCAACAGAGAGTCCGAGGAAGTACACAGCAACTTGACAGGCCCATGGATGCAACTAGCCCCACACTGCGGTGACCACGAGAGGATCTCGGCCGATCTCCAATCGAAAATCGGATTATGCTTCTGGAGCCAGGGGTACCCCAAGACCACCGAGTAGTGTGGAGACGAAATAACCTGGAAGCAGACCGACTCTCTGTGGACGGCACCAATGGCTAACCCCACTGGAAGGGTCTCATGAGTCACGTGTGGCGGCAGAAGGGGTCTGCCGTCTATCGCCTCAAGAGCCAGAGGAGAACCTCGAGCCTGCAGAGGAATGGAATTGGCGGCAGCGAACACACTATCAATGAACAAACCACCAGCACCAGAGTCCACCAACGCCTGGGTCGTCACCGAGCCCCCGACCCAGGAGAGGACAACAGTGATCAGTGGTTTGTCAACACGGGAAACCGGGGACGAGGAGACTCCACCCAAGATCTGCCCCCGACAGGATCTCAGGTGCGAGCGTTTCCCGGACGGTTCGGACATGCCAACCGAAAATGCCCACCGAGACCACAGTACATGCATCGGCCCTCGCGTCTCCGGAGTACCCTCTCCCCCTCGGACAGGCGAGCAAACCCCAGCTGCATGGGTTCACCCCCAGACAAGTCATCCCCAGGAGGCGTGGGAGGAGAGGGAGGCACGGGTGGGACAGCAAAGGTAGGCGCCAATCTGTTAGGAGGCCTCCGCAGACTCTCCTTAAAGGAAGGTCTCTCCCTGAGTCTGGTGTCAATCAAAATCAGGAAAGAAATAAGAGACTCGAGCTCCACTGGTAGGTCCTTAGCTGCAACCTCATCCTTCAAGGCATCCGAGAGACCATGAGAGAAAGCAGCGACCAGAGCCTCATTATTCCAGCCCACCTCTGCTGCCAGGGTACGAAACTCAATGGCGTATTCAGCTACGGATCGTGAACCCTGACTGATGGACATAAGGAGCTTCGCAGCAGAGGCAGCACGAGCCGGCACATCGAATACCTTCCGAAGAGAAGCAACAAAACTGGAAAACTCGGCAACCACCGGATTGTTGTTCTCCCATAAAGGGCTGGCCCAGGCCAAGGCCTTGTCCGAGAGCAGCGAGATTAAGAAGCCCACCTTTGATCTCTCAGTAGGAAAGGCATGTGGCAGCAACTCGAAATAAATGCCCACCTGGTTAAGGAAACCTCGGCACTGAGTTGGCTCTCCCCCAAAGCGCTGTGGAAGGGGGGCAGAACCGCAGGCGCAACAACAGGTGTCGGAGTAGACTCTGGCGCAACAACCGGAGCGGCAGTAGGAGCGGGCCCAGGAGCGACAACCGACCCATCGGCAACGGGAGCGAAATGAGCCGTGCGTTCAAGCAGGGTTTGCAACGCCACGGCGAACTGACCCAACAGGTGATCCTGCTGATCGAGTCTGGCAACCAGCGTGGGTAGTGAGGATGGCCCTGTACCGTCAGAATTCATGGCCTGTGGGACCGTGCGTTCAAGCAGGGTTTGCAACGCCACGGCGAACCGACCCAACAGGTGATCCTGCTGATCAAGTCTGGCAACCAGCGTGGGTAGCGAGGATGGCCCTGTACCGTCAGAATTCATGGCTTGGTTCTAATGTCACGGAACCATGAACCAAACGTACAACAACAGATAAGTGAAAATAAGAAGGCTTTATTGAAAATCAAGCTGTAAAGCAAAAGTCCAAACGGATGGTGAAAACGAAGCAGAGTCCTTGCGAAGCCAGAGGTCAGGAACCAGCAGGGTAGTCAGACGAAGCCAGGATCAGGAACCAGCAGGGTAGTCAGACGAAGCCAGGATCAGGAACCAGCAGGGTAGTCAGACGAAGCCAGGATCAGGAACCAGCAGCAGCAGCAGTCTTAGATGCATGTGAACACAGGAGGACCAAGCAGGGAACTGAGGCCACAGACCTCCTATATATATACCTCCTATATATATGAGCTAGGCATCCAGCTCCTCCCAGTGGGAAGGAGGAGCCGCAGGGTGGGAGGCTACAAGAAACCCAGAAACCAAGATGGCCGCCAGCACATGTCAAACGAAGGAGAACAGCAAGAAGGTAAGACCATGACAGCACAGAGGCTATGCGATCCTGCTATGTAGGATCGTATGTCTCTGTGGTTACATCACAAGTCACGCCCCCCCCCACAGTTAGAATCCTGCCCCTAGGGACATACTTAACCCCTTGATCACCAATAAAGTTAACCCCTTCCCTGCCAGTGTCATTTTTACAGTAACTGATTACTGTAGTAATGTCACTGGTACTCCCAAAAGTGTCAAAAATGTCAGGCAGGGGTCCTGTCTGTCCGCCGCAATGTCGCAGTTCTGCAAAAAAAATCGCAGATCGCCGCCATTACTAGTTAAAAAAAAAAAAACAATAAAAATTACATAAATCTTTGCCGTAGTTAGTAAACACAATAACTTTTGTGCAAACCAATCAAAATACGCTGATGATGCAATTTTTTTCCTAAAATATGTAGCAGAAAACAAATTGGCCTAAAATGTTAGATTTTTACATTTTTTTTTGAGAATTTCATATAAAAAAAATGTGAAAAATATTGTTATTTTTTCAAAATTGTCACTCTTTTTTTGTTTATAGCGCAAAACATAAGAATCGCACAGGTGATCAAATAGCACCAAAAGAAAGCTCTGTTTGTAGAAAAAAAGGATGTCAATTTAATTTGGGTACAGCGTCGCACGACCACGCAATTGTCTGTTAAAGTCACGCAGTGCCGAATCGCAAAATAGGGCCGCGTCTTTGAGCAGCCAAATCCTCCGGGGCTAAAGTGGTTAAAAAGTGGTGACTGCATTATTTTCCTTTTTTAGGGTTTTTTGCTTTATTTTCACCTGGTGATCTAGCCAGTAACTCTGTTTTTAACTTCTTATAACATACCAGGTTGCCCAGCAAAAGTAGTAGTTAGAGGGTTGAATCAAACCATTTAACACTGACGGGGGTGCATACAATGTTTTACTTTATCCCAAAAGGAAAAAAAATCAGTGTTGCTGTAACTGCTTAAAAAGTGTTTCTGAAGGCCGAAGATTTTTTTTTTTCTTACCTTCTCTGCATTAAGGTAAAAACCCTCCTGTGTTCAGTTCCCCTTGCCTTTGTTCAGCTCCCCCAAACCACAGGCTGTGAGGAGAGAGCTGGAGCAGGGCTAAGCCATGCTGTGTGTGTCAATGGACACACAGAGTGCGGCTAAGGATTGAGCCCTCACAAGTGCCCCCATAGCAAGCGGCTTACTATAGGGGCACTCAGCAGGGAGGAGGAGCCAGGGGGGCTTGTGGGGAACCCCAAAAGAGGGAGATTGGGGATGCACAGAGCAGGTAAGTATGACATGTTTGTTATAAAAAAAAAAATGTAGGTTTACAATCACTTCAATTTGCAAGTGCTTCAAAAATACACTGTGCACAGCTTAACAATGTTGCATCCAAAGGTGAATCCATGGCTCCTGCAGTGGAAAGGAGCCATCCTATACAGGAAGTGTGTTTTTGGCCAGATTGTAACTTAAAAGTATAGGGGGAAAAAAATCTTAAAGAAAGAATACAGCCATCACATTTAAGAATTGATAGGCTGCAATATATCACACTTTGTTTTTGGATTTAATACCGCTTTCATTTCATAACAATGACAAGGGGGCTGACAATGACAGCATGACAGATCCCCTTTAGTGATCTGACAGTGGTGAACCTGGAAGTGCTCAGAACAGCTCTCTGGGATTACAATAGTGGAAGAATCTGTGAGCATATGTTCACCAATCATTCACCCCTCTGAGTTAGAATATCCCCAGTTTCCAGTTTCCATTAGCCTTGAGCATTACTCAGACTTGAAAATGTGTGTAAAAATGGTTACCCTTATGCAGGCCATACATGGGTCAAATTCCGAACCAATTTTCTTTCGAAAATCCGAAATTTCTTGCGTTTTGTTATCTGATGATGCCACCACTGATTTCGAAATTTGACCAACCAAGCTTTCAATCTCACCTCATGTTGTTACAGAAAATAATTTTCGTGGACGGGAATCTTCTTTTCTTTCCCAGGAATTTTCTTTTCTTGTGCTCATGAGCATTTCTTTTTTTATTATATTTTTCACACGATTCTCCCATTATTGATTAGAAAATAATTTTTCAAAAAAATTCCAACATGCTCGATCACTCAAATTCGATGGCCACACGAAAATCGGCCATTGCTGCAGCCCACTAATGGTGCGAAATTCTAACCAAAATTTTTTTTTAAGATTTTTTAAATAAAATTATTTCTAAATTTGTCCCATGTATGGCCGGCCTCAGATACACTTTGGGGTGGATTTCCTAAAGGCAAATAGACTGTACACTTTGCAACTGCAGCTGCACTCTGCAAGGGTTTGCCTCCGAGCCTTGTAAGTTAGGTCAGTGGTCCTCAACTCCGGTCCTCAGGGCCCACTAACAGGCCAGATTTTAAGTATTACCTCGGGGAGATGCAGACTAAAGTACTGCAATCACTGAGCAGCAAATTATATCACCTGTGATGTATTTCAGTTATCTTGCAAACCTGGCCTGTTAGTGGGCCCTGAGGGCCAGGGTTGAGGACCACTGAGTTAGGTGAATCACATGAAAGGAAAAAAAAAAACATTTCTACTTGCACATGATTGGACGATGAAAGGCAGATAAGCTTCCCCTTACTAAGCTGTGGAGCAAATGCCCTTGGAAAGGGCACAGTCTACTTGCCTTCCGTAACTCAACCCCATTGGGTTAATCTTTTTTTACATAGTATTTCAAGACTGAGTAATGCTCAGGGTTAACACTAAGGAGCTTAATCTCCAAAGATCAATAGGATCATTAGTTTTGAAGAAAACTAATAAAGCAGTGAATACCATATTACAACAGTTAATATTTACCCAGAAAAGTAAATGATAAGCAAGATGTACTTAGTTCTGAACTTTTGTTAGTACATAGTTCATGTAATAACCGTCACAAATGAATAATAAAAAGATAGAAGAGAAAATAACATAGTTACATAGTTAGTCAGGTTGAAAAAAGACACAAGTCCATCTGACTCAACCAATAAAAAACAAAAAACAGTAAAGAAAACCCAACAGTACAATCACATATACATAATCCAATACCCGCAGTTGATCCAGAGGAAGGCGAAAAACCCCAGCAAAGCATGATCCAATTTGCTACAGCAGGAGAAAAAAAATCCTTCCTGATCCCCCCCGAGAGGCAATCGGATATTCCCTGGATCAACTTTACCTATAAATATTAGTACCCAGTTATATTATGTACACCTAGGAAAGAATCCAGGCCTTTTTTTAAGCAATCTAGTGAGCTAGCCAAAACGACCTCTGGAGGGAGTTTATTCCATATTTTCACAGCTCTTACAGTGAACAAACCTTTCCGTATTTGGAGACTAAATCTATTTTCCTCTCAACGTAAAGTGTGCCCCCTTGTCCTCTGTGTTGACCCTAAAGTGAATAACTCAACACCAAGTTCACTATATGGACCCCTTATGTATTTAAACACGTTGATCATATCCCCCCTTAATCTCCTCTTCTCAAGAGAGAATAAATTCAGTTCCTCTAATCTTTTCTCATAGCTGAGCTCCTCCATGCCTCTTATCAGTTTGGTTGCCCTTCTCAGCACTTTCTCCAGTTCCCCGATATCCTTTTTGAGAACTGGTGCCCAAAACTGAACTGCATATTCCAGATGAGGTCTTACTAATGATTTGTACAGGGGCAAAATGATATCTCTCTCTCTCTCTCTGGAGTCCATGCCTCTGTTATTACAAGAAAGGATTTTGCTTGCTTTGGAAACCTCAGCCAGTATCCTCCTGACTATAGAAGATAAACTAACAGGTCTATTAGTTATTTGGCATAGACTTTGATCCCTTTTTAAATATAGGCACCACATTGGCCCTACGCCAATCCAGTGATACTATTCCAGTCCTTAACGAGTCCCTAAAAATTAGAAACAAAGACTTTGAAATTACAGCACTCAATTCTTTTAGGATGCATGGGTGGATGCCATCTGGTCCAGGCGCTTTATCCACCTTTATTCTGTCTAAATATTTCTGGATCATATCACTTTTGAGCCATTGTGAATCATTTGGGGCTGTGTCAATACCATCCTTGTTATGGTCATGAGCTCCCCCATGCTCCTTTGTATACACAGAGCTGAAGAAAGTATTTAATACATTTGCCTTCTCTTCCTTGTCCCCAGTCAACCACTCCAGATTTTTTTGTAACTAGCCTACATGCTCAGATCTAACCTTTTTACTATTAATATATTTGAAGAATTTTTTGGGGTTTGTCCTACTATCTTTTGCAATCTGTCACTCATTTTGAATTTTTGCCTCCTTGATTTCCTTTTTGCATATTCTGTTATATTCTTTATAACAATTAAACAATGATAGTGTTCCCTCATTTCTATATTTTTTTAAAAGCTCTTTTCTTATTATTTATAGCCTTTTTAACTTTGGCCGTGAGCCACATAGGTTTTATTTTTAGCCTTTTAAACTTATTGCCAATGGGAATATACTTTGCAGTGAGTTTGCATAAAGTATTTTTGAAAAATTACCATTTCTGTTCTGTGTTCATCTATGCCAATATTCCCTCCCAGTCTAAGTCTTGGAGAGCAGCCCTCATCCTTGGAAAATTTGCTCTCAAAGTTAAACTTTTGTGGGGAAAAAAATAAGCAAATAAAGAAAAAACAATATAGCGTATACAATTGCGACACAAATCATATTGTAAATGTTATTAAAAATTACCATTCCTTTTCAATCTGCAGCTGTTGTAATATTCCAAAAATGCAATGCAATATGGCTACCTGGAGCTGTTCTGTACACAAAAAGTGTACTGACCACACCCCAGAAACATAATTTCCTGCTTGTGTGATTGTCTCACAAATTTTCCCTAAAGTCTGCTTGAGATACAAGTCAGATTTCTGGCAACCCCTGCAACAAAAATGTAATTTTTGGTGAGATACTCCCAATAGGAACAGATCTAAAGGGATGCAGGCCCAGCAGCTTTCCTCATTAGAGCCTTGCAGCTGCCACAGCTGATAAATAGTTATGTAACCACTCCCATTAGACCCACTCAGCACAAAGGAACAAACAATGATTTCTTCAGAATACCAAAAGGTAGGAATCTGCAACAAAGTTTGTTAAAATCCCTGCAATGTACAGAGATCACCCAGAGGGGAATGTTTTTTCTCAACAAAAGTAGAGTTACATTTTGAGTCTTTTTATATTTCCTGTATGTGTTTTTTGCTTACAGCTAACATTAAATGGAATCATATTATGGTCACTGCTACCCAGATGTTCTTTTATATGAACATTATTAATACTGCATGGTTTGAGATTACTAGGTCCAACAGAGCATCATTTCTAGTAGGGGCCTCAATAAACTGTACCAAAAAATTGTCTTGTAAGAGGTTTATAAATTTTTGCCCTTTAACTGTTCCAGCTGTCAATACTCCAGTAAATGTTTGGGTAGTTAAAATACCTCATTAGTATCACTGTCCCCGCCCTTGCCGCCCTTTCTATGCATGGGATAGGCATAAGGCTATCCTTCATATAAGATAGGGCCAGGGACTATTCATAGGATTCAGATATATTGGGCAGACTAGATGGGCCAAATGGTTCTTATCTGCCGACACATTCTATGTTTCTATCTTACGCACACCCATTTACATTTCCACCCATACTGCTTCAGACTCATCACACACTCCATAAACTAGATTCTCTTTCACACTCACTTTGAGATCACTTCTCACATAGAGAGAGACACCCCTCCGTTTTACCCTGTCTTTCCAAAAGAGAACATAGCTAGGAATATTATTAGCCCAGTCATGTGAAGAATGAAAACAAGATTCAGCAATACCAATTAAATCATAGTTCTCCTCGTGCACCAGAGCTTCCAACTCACCTATTTTGCTTGGCAGACTTCTGGCATTGGTGAACACACACTTTAATTCATTGTCACATTTTGCACACTTGTTTTGCATATTTTTTAATTTTGTACAAATAGTACCATTCCCAATGGTTGTTTGTAACATGGTAATCTTCTTATCCTCTGCCATAACTCTCTCCCCATCTTTTCCCATTCCACCCACCAATAGGGGATGAACTGTCTGCCCCATTATAATCTAATTCACCCTCCCCCCTCAATCCTAGTTTAACCACTTTAGGACTGCTCACGTTGCTGCTACTGCAGCAAGGTGGCAGCCCTGGGTCTAGCGACGTAGACCTACGTCGCTGGACTCCTCCCTGTTTTGGCGGCGCGCGCTGCCGGAGGCTCGTTCCCGCTGTGTTTAGACACAGCAGGAGTCGGGCTGGAGGAAGAGAGATGGCGATCACCGTTTCTCTTCCCCGATCGTCGGGGAAAGACTGAGAAAATCCGCCTGCTTGTGTAAACAAAGCGGGCGGATCTTCTCTGTGACAGACAGGGACAGATCACAGGATTCAGCATAGCGATCTCTGTCTGTGTCACAGAACCCCCTCACCCTACACATGTCAGTAAGCATGAGGCACACATTTAACCCCTTGATCACCAACAGTGTTAACCCCTTCCCTGTCAGTGTCATTATTACAGTAACAGTGCATATTTTTTAGCACTGATTACAGGAGTAATGTCACTGGTCCCCCCAAAAGTGTCAAAAATGTCAGTTAGGGGTCCGATCTGTCCGCCGCAATGTCGCAAGTCCCGCAAAAAATTGCAGATCGCCGCCATTACTAGTGAAAAAAAACAGTAAAAATGACAAATCTTTCCCGTAGTTAGTAAACGCGATAACTTTTGTGCAAACCAATCAAAATACGCTTATTGCAATTTTTTTTACCAAAAATATGTAGAAGAAAACAAATTGGCCTAAAATGTTAAAAACATTTTGATTTGTAAATTTTTGGGGGGAAATGTTATATATCAGAATGTGAAAAGTATTGTTTTTTTTTTTTTCAACATTGTCGCTCTTTTTTTCAAAAATTAAAAATTGCACAGGTGATCAAATACCACCAAAAGAAAGCTCTATTTGTTGGGGGAAAAAATGACATAAATTTAATTTGGGTACAGCGTCGCACGACAGCGAAATTGTCCGTTAAAATAAGGTAGTGCCGAATCGCAAAATATGGCCTGGTCAGGAAGGGGGTAAATCTTCCAGTCTTAAAGTGATTAAAAATACGCTCATTAAGAATTTTTTTGTCAAAGACATGTAGCTAAATACATTTTGGCCTAAATATATGACAAAAATTGAATATATTGGATATTTTTTAACTGTCAAAGTAGAAAATGTTCGCTCTTTTTTTATTAGGGAAGACACAATGAGTCGGCGCACGACAGAAGAGATCTCAGAAAAGACTCTGACCAAGTCTACCAATGTCAGAATCGCAGCGAGACGTCTTAAGATATAGGAAGATGCTGAAGAAAAAAAGGGGGTCTCACTACTTATAATATATAGACAGACCAGATAATTAAATCAGAAGTCAGCAGGTATACGAAACATATACGATCCAACTCTTGCAAACTAATCCGATTCCTTTAAAATCCTTAAAAAAATCCCTATATCTGTCTGAGGTGTATGAAGGTGGGAAGTGAATCCTACTTGTAGACAACTTTCATCAGGTCAATCTATAAACAAAGAAGGTATAAGAAGACATATATAATGCGAATCTTTAAAAACATCCAAATCCGATTCCTTGACACTAATTAAAAATTCTAAAATAATAATTCCCAGTAGAATAAAAAGCCTCCTTTTCTAAAAACGACACATAAAGATATAATGACCTTGATAATCGCAACAGCCAACTGAATCGCAGTAATAGTTTGCTAATTCACAAATGGTGCATGTGTGACCAAATAAATATATATATATAAAGTGCTATGATGAATCAATAAATAATATAAAATAATCAAATATCAATAAATATCTAAAAGGTGTATAACAAATTTGTGTGTAATCCTGATAAATAATTTAAAGTGCATATATCAATCTGGTGCAGTGATCACAAAAAAAAAAAAAAAAAACATATATCAATAATTCTATGTGCACTCAACAGTCCATGTGCATAAAAGGTATATATATATATATATATATATATATATATATATATATATACACAAATCTTTGTGCAAATGATGATCCGTGTGCGGTGAATACAGTTGGTACAGTGATAAAAATAAAGTTCATCTGTGCACAATTAATAGGTGACAATTAGTGGTTTTCTAAGGCACTATTGTGAATATCCCGCGCTGTGATCCAGAGTGAGCCGTGATAGTATAGGCGCAGTGGCCGCTCACCTCACTGCGCCTTAATAGGCGCTTTAAGCTGGTCTCTCCCCTAGGGGTGTACTGCTGGGTTCTTCAGCAAGGGATACTCCAACCTCCACTCTGTACTCCACAGTTATCGGTTCCAGATTATCTCCAAACGGTACCAGTGTGTCCCAGAAAAAGAGAATAATCCCCAATCGTGAAGTATGTAAAAACTGTCTTTATTATGTAAAGCAAAGAAACACACTCACATTTAAAACGAATGGTATGGGCAGAGACGATATAATGTTGCCGCACTCTTGCGGTGTTGATTCCCGGGTACTTTCGGTTACGGCCGTCCAACCAGAAGCTGATGTCACCCAAAGCCTACTGACCGGTTGCATCACAGAGATTTTTTTATTAATATCGCAAAAAATAAAAAGTGCAGAGGTGATCAAATACCACCAAAAGAAAGCTCTGTTTGTGGGGAAAAAAGGACATAAATTTAGTTTGGGTACAGCATTGCATTACTGCGCAATTGCCAGTTAAAATCACGCAGTGCCAAGTTGAAAAAAGTGGCCTGGTCATTAAGCATGAAAATCCTCCAGTCTTAAAGTGGTTATAACCTCCAGCCTTCCCATAAACCTCTCTCCTAGCACAACAGACCCCCTTCCATTTAGATGTAACCGATCTTTAGCATATAGGTTGCACCACAATAAAAAGTGAGCCCAGTGCTCTAAAAAGCCTTGCATTCAGCTTTCTAATCTCCCCCTGTATTTCCTGTGTTGTGCATGGCACAGGCAATATTTCAGAGAATATCATCTTGAAAGGCCTTCCCTTTAACTTGCAGCCTAGTTCATTAAATTGATTCTTAAGGAGCCTTCACCTTCCATATATTCTGTCATTGGTTCCAATGTGGACCAAGACAGCTGGATCATGCCCAGTCCCTCTCAGTAATTTATCAACCCGGTCCACCACATACCAAACCCTGGCACCAGGGAGACAGCAAACCATTCGGTTGAGGTGATCCTGGCGACAAATTATTCTATCAGTCCTTCTTATTATAGAATCCCTAATTACCACCGACTGTCTAGCAGTGTTAATTTCATTGACAAAAATGTTTTTGTCGACTAAATTAACACAATTTTAGTCGACTAAAATACGACTAAAACTAAAACAATTCAGATGACTAAAATACGACTAAAACTAAAATGGCATTTTAGTCTTAAGACTAAAATACGACTAAAACTAAAATGGCATTTTAGTCATAAGACTATAACTAAAACTAAATTAAAAATTGACATCATCAAAATTAACACTCCTCTGCTGGCCATTTCTTTATCGGCAACACAATTCCATCCAGAGCCTGTAATAATAGCACATTAAAGTTTAAACATGTATTGCACCACCGCATACGCATAAGTAAGGGGCATCTAACTAAGCTGCTGAAAACTAAAAAATTAAGAAAAAGGATTTTCTTATATTTTTCCCTAATATTTAATGTTGGTAATATATTCAGGTAGTTTAAAGTTGCACTTCAGTTTGTCAAAAAGCAATAATTCTGTTTGTTTATGAAACTTGGTTTTATTTGTAAAGATGTTATATATCACAATGGCTAAATCTATGTCTGTAGTGCGTGTTCAAACCTTATAATAACATATTATTCGATTTTTACTCCAGGAGTATACAATTTGTTTAGAAATGCTAGAGAAATGTTTAAATAATGCATTACAATTAACCTAAACCTATTCGATTTGTAGTTGACTAAAATGTATGAGATTTTATTTGACTAAAATGTACTGGAGATTTTAGTCGACTAAAATATGACTAAAACTAAAACAATTCAGATGACTAAAAAACGACTAAAACTAAAATCGCATTTCAGTCAAAAGACTAAAATACAACTAAACCTAAAATGGCATTTTAGTCAAAAGACTATAACTAAAACTAAATCAAAATTTGCTGCCACAATTAACACTGCTGTCTAGGCCTACCAACAGTCCCCTCACCACCTCTACTAGACAAACTTCTCTCCCGGCCGTTAGGGATAGCAGTGACATCTAGGGCTGCCACCTCTGAGCTTTCCACCCCAAAATCTTCACCCAACGTGGCAAATCTGTTGGGGTGCTCCAACCCAGGTCTGGCCTTCCTTTTCTGTGAGCCCCTACCACTCCCTCTGACTGTATTAACCCATCTTCCTACCTGATAATCCTGACTTAACCCTCCACCCTCCCCATTAACCCCATTAGCCACCTGCTCAGCAAGCAGAGAACGCCTTTCATGGTTGTCAGTTCTGCCCAGGGTTGCAATTTGCTCCCCCAGATCTCTAATGTTAGCTTCCAGAAGGGTAACCCACTCACATCTGTCGCAGCGGTATCCATCCTGGAGCGGTTGCTCCGTTATTGTATACATGCGGCACACTGTGCACTGCACAAAACCTTAAATCTTGCTAGCACACATTTTCCCGGTTACAACAATAATACAACTAATACAAAATTTCAGATGTTACTTACTGATCAGAAGACTCCTGTTCAAATCTCCTGTTTTAAACTCTGGTTTTTAACTCACCACTTAGTCAAGGTCCACTTGCTCAGAGATTTAGCAAGCAAGAAGGTGGCAAACTCAAGAAAGAGCAAGCTCAGAAATGAGTCCTGCAGAAAGTTATATAGGACCTTTTAAATATTTTAAAAGGTTATAAACGTGAGACAGAATATATTCAAAGACAGCAAATTCTTTGCTAGTTTATACCAATAAAAGTTTTAATGTGGTTGCATACAGACCGGGAGAGTCCGAATAAAGTCAAAACTCCTAATCGACATACTTGTTCCAGGGCAGTGACTGAGAAAGAACTAAAGCCATTTAATCAGCATGACAGCAGGGGACTAATATTTGTAAAAGGAATAGGAATCTTCTGCTTTTATTGTTATGACTAGCACTGAATAGAAAGGACAATCATATTATCTTATTATGAAGAAGTCGTACATCAAAATGAAAGTTTTGCCACATATATTAAACAAAAAAGAAGCAGATATACACATCAGCTAGTAACTGAGACCTCGCCCAGTTACGCCCTATGTGTTTTTTATGTGACCCCTACAGGTGGAAGTTGATATGTAACGTAATGTTGATGTAGTGGCTCTTCTCAGTGGGTTTTTCTTTTAATTATTACATTTTAATGAAAATGTTTTCTTTATCAGAGCTGCCCCTCTTTGCATGCTCCATGTCTAGGAATAAACAAAAACTGAGTTAGGATTTTCCTGAATTTTGGTGAAAAGTGGGAGATTATTTACGGAGAAACGAGTTTTAAATGGGCACTGATGGGTAAGGAAGCTGCTTTCATCTGTTCTGGACACGATCTTGTACTACAAAAAAAAAAAGCATAAAAAATTACCCTCAATAGTTTACATCACAAAAAAAAAAAAAAACACAGGCAGTGAAAAAAAAAAAAAAATTGTAAAACATGAAAAGCATGCAATCCAAAACTAAATATATAATAGGCAACTAATACAAGAAAAAGAAAACAAATAAAACAAATATTAAAGGAAATAAATGACACTATTTTTATAAAGTAGAGCAAGGAAGAAGGAGGCCAGCTGCCCTAGGTGCAGTGTTTTCCCGTGTGTGTTGGGGGGGGGGGGGTGCTGCTCCTTCTCCCATTTGTTCCACATTCTGGGAAAATCCTGGGGACTCTAGGATGATTGTATTGTGCCCATGTACTGTAAGTCCCCAGACACATTGCTGTAATCCCATACTGATTCATGCGTATTCAATTAGGGAAGGGGGATGTAGCTTGGCATCTTCTCCCTGGGCTCTGGATGACCTTTTCCCAGCACTGATGAGGACCAGTAAGCAAGCATTACAGATGTGCCCACACCAGCTGGTTCCCACCTGCCCCCTTGCGCTGACATCATTGCTTCTGGATCCCAAGAGGACCCCATCGTTGGACAGTAAGTAGTAAGTATCCACAACACATATGTGGTGACATGTACACCTGAAGAGGGACATTGCCTCCTGTGCCTTGAAGAAGAACAAAGACTTGGGATCTGATTGCAACCTGGCAGTGAATTCATTTGAGCTAAAGAGGCATTTAGGGGTTTTTTTTTTGCCAGTGATTACTTAGATTGGCTGAAGAGAGGTGTAGTCCACAGTTTTTTTTTAGTCACTAGGTGACATATAAATATGCGACAAAAAGTGCTTAAGTGCTGGAAGACCGTGCGATCACTAAAGTGCTTGAGGCAGATACAAGGAGAATATAAATTGATGTATTACAATAAATAATCACTAAATATATACAATATATCCATGTGATCAACAAAAGTCCATAGCTGCGTGAAAAAAATTATAAAATTATAAATATAAAGTGCTTCTTTGTGGTTCACCAATAAAGTCCAATATGAATACACTTTCCACGGTGGTGCGACCTTGGTGCGTATGCAAATATCCTTTTTAGGGTGCAGGAAAAAAAAAAAATATATATATATAGTGGATCCTTCGCTTGTGGGTGTTTTAGTAGAAGTGATGGTGTTCTTCTTGTGCAGTGCCACCAAATAGTGTGCCTGGCCGCTCACCTCTTACTTTCCTTAAAACAGCCTTTAGGTGTGATAGGTCAGTATCTCCTGTGGGTCCTGGGGGAATGGAGCCCGCTCGATATCATCTGCCTCCACTACTCCTTATTCCTATAGTTGTCTCCTATTTATATGTCACCTGGTGACTAAAACATTTCTCACCACCTCATTTGTTGCAATTATGTCACTATTTTGCACAAATAACACTTGGCACTTTATTTATCTTTATTATGTATCACTTTATAACAGCATTTGCACTTTGTATGATTTCACTTATATAAGTTTTTATTCACATATGTATTATTGATGTGTATATACTAATACTGCTTGGAAATATATAAAAATTACATCATGCTTATCAGAGAGGCAGCGCGGCACTACACCATTTATTACTAAAAGAACAAAAAGGATAAGGATAAGCTTTTAAGTGTTACCAGCAGCCCCCCACCCCAAAAATACACACTTAAATTACACCTATACCCAGGACAGCGTGGGAGATATCTTTATAAATTATTGAGTAGTCCACAGTTTACTTTAAATATACATTTTTCAGAAATAATAGTCCCAAACTATTACAAGATGACCTGTAGAATTCCATCAGAAACAGGCTGTCTTCTCTCTTTTTTTAAATATAATGCAGATTAGAGAATGAAAATAACAGTCTACCCAATTGTTCCTTCCTAGCCTATATCATTCTACCTTACCCCCTCCCCTTCTCTCTTACACTCTTCTTTTTTAACCCTTGGTATTAAAAGTTGTTTCTGTTCATCATGATGTGACAATTATAATGTAACCCATGTTTTGTACACAGAGATACTCGTTTTGTTATCACAATGGTTATTCCTTTTGTGTAAATTCTAGTCTACATGCAAAAAATAGATATAATTTACAAAAAAAAAAAGATAAAATTATGCAATACAACTGTTGCATAACAGTGTACAAAAATGTGATGTACTGTATATCCTCATGCAAAAACCTAGGGTGTGTTCCCATGTACGGCCATTAGTAAATGAACAATTAGATAAGATAGAATATACAAAAAGAGAATATATCCTCTAAAGGGTGACCGTTGATCAAGCACAATAAATCTGAAAAAGGATTGTGGAAGATAAAGAATCCTCCCCAAGAAAACAGATCAACTAAGGGCACCAATAAGATGGATAATGAAAATATAATGACTTTATTAGGCACTTATGCCGGTGCAAAAAATAAATATACGTGAAAAGATGTGGCACAACAATGTACAATAACATGATTAAAAACAAACAGTAGAAAATGGAAAACCATCAACCCGGATTGCTGCAGAGGGCTGGTAGTAATATATGGGAAGATCTGTAGCGGCTAGGAAGGGGTGGATGTTGTACTGTCCCGAGATGCCAATAATCAATAGCTGATGTAAATAGTAGGGTAAGATCCGACATAAACTCAAATTGTAGAGGTCATCATTGTAGATGATTAAACCACCGGTAGGTGCCCCAATTGGGGAAGAGCTATTGCTGGAACAAGGTAGTGAAGTGGACAAACAAAATGAATGGCAGGTGCGGGGAACGAAGCGGACAGCTTTCGATCCAGTAACAAGTTCCAAGTTTCCTCTGACATCCCCGAATCATCTCTAAGGCCTGCATCAATGATTTCTGGATGGTAACTAGAAGATCTATTTTCTACCTACTATTTTTTCTCTATACATCATTAACGGCTTGGAACTTGTTACTGGATCGAAAGCTGTCCGGTTCGTTCCCCGCACCTGCCATTCATTTTGTTTGTCCACTTCACTACCTTGTTCCAGCAATAGCTCTTCCCCAATTGGGGCACCTACCGCAGGTTTAATCATCTACAATGATGACCTCTACAATTTGAGTTTATGTCGGATCTTACCCTACTATTTACATCAGCTATTGATTATTGGCATCTCGGGACAGTACAACATCCACCCCTTCCTAGCCGCTACAGATCTTCCCATACATTACTACCAGCCCTCTGCAGCAATCCGGGTTGATGGATTTCCATTTTCTACTGTTTGTTTTTAATCATTTTATTATACATTGTTGTGCCACATCTTTTCACGTATATTTATTTTGTGCACCGGCATAAGTGCCTAATAAAGTCATTATATTTTCATTATCCATCTTATTGGTGCCCTTAGTTGATCTGTTTTCTTGGGGAGGATTCTTTATCTTCCACAATCCTTTTTCAGATGTATATCCTCATGTATGCTGGATAAAAAATGCAGACAGGTAAATGGACAGAATAATCAGATATAGTACAGAGAACATCAATTTCCACAACCCAAATGCACACCAAAATAAACTTGTGCATAGATGGCCACACTTTACCTACCAAAAGAACGACATTTTATTGACAGTGCTGACATTTTTTTTTTTTTTTTTAAATTGGGACACCATAATTTTCATGGTGTCCCAATTCAAGTGTTCATTAAGGACAGAATAGAAATAATTAAACAGAGAAAATTTACTATTTTAAGGGGGGGGGGGGTTGAAGAGCACAGGGGGAGGAGAGCACTAGGGGGAAGGAGAGCACGAGTGGGGGGGGGGCGGAAAGCATAAGAGGGGCCAGGAGAGCACAGGCTGCAGAAAGCCCAAAAGTGCTGGAGAGCACTGGGGGGGTTGGAGAAAGCAGGGGGGGGCTGGAGAGCACTTGGAGGGCTGGAGAGCACTTGTGGGGGCAGAGAACATGGGGGGCCAAAGAGCACAGGGTGGGCCTAGAGCACCAGAGGGGGCCAGAGAGCACAGGGGGGGCTGGAAAGCATAAGGGGGGCCAGGAGAGAACGGGGAGCAGAGGGTAAAGGGGGGCTGGAGAGCACTAGGGGTCGGTGAAAGCACTGGGGGTTGGCAGAGAGCACGGGTGAAGAGCACAGGGGGGAGAGCACATAGGTGGCGGAGAACATGGGGGCTGAAGGGCACAGGGTGGGCCTAGAGCACTAGGGGGGCTAGAGAGTACCCGGGGGTCAGAGAGCCCTGAGGGGGGCGGTGAACATGGGGGGCAAAGAGCACAGGGGGAGCTAAGAGCATGGGGGGGCCCGGAGAGCATTTAGGGGCTGGACAGCAGTGGGGGGGGGAGCCTGAGAGCACTTAGAGCTGGAGAACACGGGGGGGAGGCCTGGAGTGCAGTGGGGGGGCCTGAGAGCACAGCACAGTGGGGGGGAGAGCACAGTGGAGGGCAGAAAGCACTGTGGGCTGGAGAGCGCTGGGGGGGCTGGAGAGCAGTTTGGGGCCAGAGTGCAGTGGGGGGGAGCCTGAGAGCACAGTGGGAGGGGACCAGTGGAGGGCTGGAGAGCAAGGGGGGTCAGAGAGAACTGGGGGGCTGGAGAGCTCTCAGGGGGTGAAGAGCACAGGAGGGGTGGAGAGCACGGGAGGGTGGAGAGCACTGGAGGGCTGGAGAGCAGTTGGGGGCCAGAGAGCAGGGGGGGTAGAGCACTGGGAGGTGCCTTAGAGCATGGAGGGGAGAGTACTGTGGGCTGGAGAGCACTTGGGGGAGCCTGGAGAGCACTGGAGGGCTGAACAGCAGCTGGGGGTCGGAAAGCAGGGAGGGGACTGAGAGCACAGTGGGGGGGGGCAGAGAGCACAGTGCGGGGGCCAGAGAGCACAGTGGGGGGCCTGATAGCACAGTGGGGGAGAGCAATGGGGGGGCGGAGAGCATGGGGGACAGCAGAAGGATAGGCGGACCAGTTCCATATACAGTAGAAGAATAAATCTCTCAATTTTTTTCCTGAAGCCTCTGAATGCCTGAAGGAGGGAGAGAAGAAGGCTTTCGAGAGCTGCAGGAGAAAAAAGGAGAAATTAATTCTTCTACTGTATATGCAGCCGGTACTCCTATCCAGGCACACACACGGGGAGCTGCACTTACTTTCCCTGCTGTCCAGCATCTCCTGCATATCCTCTCCCTCTTCATGGTCACAGGTCATCTGACCTGACCTGTAGTTTCTGCCCCCCGACTCGACGGCCAAGCTAAATTGGCGGCCAGCCAGCTGGCCACGGAAAGGCCAAGTAGGTGACGCAGGCTCAAGGAGCAGCCCAGCTGCCTTGGGTCCACAAGGACATGCGGCCTGGCAGGCCCTGCCCACCGGCCAAGTGCCTGGTGTGCCATATGGCCAGTCCGGGCCTGATTATATGTAAAATCTGAGGGGCTGGTTTTACCAAAGTTGTTAGATTTATCAACTTGGGTACATTCAGCCTGCCCATATATGGTTTGAATCTCAGTCACTCCTGGCTGAACCAGCCGAGATTCAAACTGTCTATGGCTGGTGTTCTATCAGAATGCCGCTACCCATCAAATTGTGCAATGAAAGTGACTCTCAGACCAAAAAACCCTTACTGCACCAGGGGCGGATCCAGAGTCTAGTCTCAGGAGGGGCACTGCCTTAAAATAAGTTGTTGCTTTCAGAACTGTATTGCAAAACAAACTTTCTCCATACTTCTCTTTTAAGTGTGTACCCAGCTAAAAGTGGAAAGGGTTCAAAGGGGGGCGATAAAACAGAATCTGTGCCTACTCGCTGTATAGACTGCACACACATACCACAATCCTTCTACCACAAAATACTCCTAATCACTGTGCCACAGGTAATCATTTTATAGATACATATAAACCTCAGAATGAACGATCGTGTTTCCATCACATATTCTTTACTTCACACAGAAACTGATCACTGAGCCAGCCTTAAAGAAGATCTTCATTAAAACCTGCAACTGTTGGGATAATAAACACTTTGGTCAGGGCTATGTAATGTACAATATTAACTGCACATGCCGATGACGGGTAGCAGTAATGTGATAGAACACCAATGCGAACATCTTACTACACCCAGCTACGTCTTTCATTGGAGAGCAATTTTAGCAATAAAGTTAGTGTATATAAATAAATATAGTGTATTGATATCTGTGATGCTGTTTGGATGTTTCATTGCGAAAGCATAAAATGTTAGCAGTGTGGGGTGTACCAACATGGCCTCCGCCACCTTCCTACTGCTGGCGTCCAGCTTCTTTCAAAATTTAACATCAAAACAGCATCACAGATGTCAATATACTATATTTATTTATATCCGCTCACTTTATTGCTAAAAATACTCAGAAATTCAAGATGGAACTGGGTGTAGTAAGATGTCCGCATGGGTGTTCTATCAGATTACTGCTACCCGTCAGATCATGAAGTGTTTGTAATGCATAGGGCCTTAGATACACTCTAGCTGCAATCTTCACAAGGGCGGATACAGTTTTGAGCACGTGACTGACAGGTCCGTGTCTGCTCATGCTGTCCATTTACACCCAACTTCCCTCCGATCTGGCCAGATGGAGGGGAACAGATGCCCATTGTTTTTTTTTTTTTTTTTTGCCAGATCGGATCGAATTGGAGGTAGGCTAGTGTAAACAGACACAATTCCATTTACATCTGCCACTCCATAGAGGAGAATGGAGGGTCTGATCAGTTCTGCTTGAAAATGGGCAAGAGGACCTAATCTGACCTGATTTTTAGAGCATTGGGTAATTTAGTGAACCTGGACTTATGACAGTCACTGTAATGCTAGCCATATTGCTGTCCTTTTAACATGGTGACAGAAGCTGACACCTATGCTACACATGTGTAAAGTTACTTTCACCCTGCTAAAAGGACAGCAATAAGGTTGGCATTACAGTGGCAGCAGCTTCAGGAAAACACTTTTATTATCTATCTCACCTCAATCTCTGCAGCAGCTTCTATGCAGAGGAATTCTGTTCCACCCACACAGGAAGCCCGAGGCTCTGTGGTGTTGGACAGTGCACCCTGTGTACCCATTGACTAAGGAGGCAGTGGGAGGTGGAGCAGCCCGCCTCCTGCTGCCTCCTCAGCCAATGGGTAGCTAAAATCATCTTATGTCCCTCCCTCATAACATCTCCCGAGTCCCAGCCCTGCCAGCTAGTTTACTATGCTATGCGGCAGGAGGGCTGGATTAAAAAAAAAAAAACGGACCAGCAGCCTCTGGCGTCTCTCCTGCCTCATGTCTCCTCTGGCTCCTCTCTCTTGCACTGTGCACACTTCCTGGTTGCCGGGCCCTGGGCCCCTCCTGGCGCTCAGGCTTCGTACATGTGTATCACCTGTACCCCCCCTGATGGCGGCCCTGATCGTCGCTAATACACACAGAACTAAGCAAACAAGGCAGATCTCAGTCACTTCTAACAAGGGGGAAGAAATGGATTTGTGTTCCTGCAAAGCAGGGAACAAAATCCATCTCATCTCTTAGTAAAATCATCGAACATAGTACACAAAAACACTGGTTATGCTCACAGTTATCCCATATTTTTAGCACTGATCACTGTATTAGTGTTACTCGTTCCCACAAAGTGTCAAAAGTGTCAGTTATTGTTCGATTGTCCGCTGCAATATTGCAGTCCCGCTATAAGTCACTGATCGCTGCCGCTACTAGTATAAAAATGAATAAAAATTCTATATACATATATATCCCACAGTTTGCAGACTGTACAATGTTCGGATAAATCAATCAATATACGCCTATTCTCTGATTTTTTTTTTTTTTACCAAAAACCAGCGGCAGAATACATATTGACATACATTTATGAAGTAATTGGATTTTTTTTAGCCACTTATTGGATATGTTTTAGAGCAGAAAGTAAAAAATATTGTTTTTTTTTTTTTGTTTCGTTTTTCAAAATTGTCGATCTTTTTTTGTTTGTAGCACAAAAAATAAAAAATGCAGTTGTGATCAAATACCTCCAAAAGAAAGTTCTATTTGTGGGGAAAATGACATACATTTTATTTAGGTAATGTTGCAGGACCACGTAATTGTCAGTTTAAGTAACGCAAGGCCATATCGCAAAAATTGGCCTGGTCATAAAGGGGGGTAAATAGCAGTATATCTGCTATAGGATGGTACTTAAGTGGGGGCCCTATTAACACTGGCATTAAAAGCAGGCATTTGATTTACATTTTTAACTCTCCTCAAACATCTAGTAAAGCAGTCTGCAATTGATAATATGAATAGCGTACAATGTTGGCCATGATATCAAAGCATGAAGCGTTTGCGTTGCATCACTGCGCTTTAAAAATTAAGCTACATGAAGCATCTCAACTCCTTCCATTCAAGTTTATGCTAACATGCCATAAATGTGCTGGCACACATTTGCTGCGTGTTAGTCCTCGTTTAGAAAAAAAAATTAAAAATGGACGTCTGGTGTGTGTTTTTAACACGCTTTTAATGTGCAATTTGCATAAGGCATTGGACAAAGCGCATTAATGCGTTAGGTGCATTTGTTCAGCGTCAGTATTTTTAGCAAGTGTTAACAAGATCTTAAAATGGTCTGTTGCAAAGTGGAAAAATATTCTGTGGTCAGACAAATTGAAATGTAATATTCTTTAATTTCAATCATGGGTGCAGAATCCTCTGGACCTTCTGGCTAGTTATCAACACTCAGTTCAAAAGCTTGCATCTTTGATGGCATGGGGGTGCTTTTTGTTACCCTGCCTCAACTTTTGAAAAGTGTTACTGCCATCAATTTTTTTTTTTAATATGCTACTAAACAAATTTTCTACTATAATGTACGAACTCTCTTGGCAAGTAAATATACTGAAAAAAAATAGTAACAGGGGTGCACATGCCCAGACACCAATGAACAATAACAGACAAAAAATCAACCTTTGTTGATTATAAAGTATATCATGAAAAGAAAGAAAAAGCAAATGAGTGTATGTGTATACTTATAGGATAAAAAGCATATTATTCCTTTAGGAGAGCAGAAGGTAGAAATTTACACCAGTAGTGCTAATCTGCTAATCTTTTTTAGCTTTCCCTATAATATAAGAGTATCAGACAGATGGTCACTAGCTACAAGGAGGTCTCCCTCTCTCAAACAATTTGACTGGTCAGTTACCGTGGCATGTGTCATGCATCCAAGCCACTCGTTGATCTCACTCAAAAAGAGTTAATTCCCATATCTCCACTGGAACCTACTAGGCAAATTGACTAGTCAATTACCATGGGATGGTGTCTTGCATCCAAGCCACTCGTTGGTCCCACTCAAAAAGAGACAATTCTCATATCCCCATTGCAACCTACGAGGCAAATTGACTAGTCAATTACTGTAGGGTGGTGTCTTGCATCCAAGCCACTCGTAGGTCTCATTTAAAAAGAGCTCTTATAACCACATAGAAAACTGCCTATTCACCATCCTAGTAAACCATGTGCCCCATGTGATACCCCAAAGTAAAGTGAAAAAATTGGTGCAAAAATAACTTAACTCAACATGTTTCGCTCACCAAACGAACTTCATGAGGAGTACCAAATAGTGCACCAAATTAAAATAATGGGACAAAGAAACATATAAGGTCCATGGTGGTGAAAGGAAAATGACATCCAATTGTTTGGTCACCCTGTATTTATAACAATATTGACAAAATGGCCGCCATGCGTCCACGTGCAGTGACGTCATGACGCACGTGATGTCATCATGCAATCACGCATTGGCGTTCGTGTTTTTCGCAAATAAAAAATTGCTATTTTATCTTTAAGCCACAGCGCCTTCTATCACACTAGCTGAGAAGTGTTAGGCAATATTGGCCTAAATATCAAGTGAAAATCGATTACTCCTCACTCCACCTTGTGAATGAAGGATAAAATAACACTAGTCATGAGGCAGAGGAACCAATTTAATATTCTCCAGGCCGGGGGATATTAGTTCATTTAACCCAATGTACACTTCAATAAAATACTACATTTTAAATTTATGTTGCCAGTTAGAATAATATATATCAATAAGGATCCTCGTGTTTTGAGAGGATTTCCTTTTTGTATATATCTCTTGCTCATACATACAAATCAGGTACCCATGGATCAAACTTTTAATGGTGCCTCCTCTTCACACTCAACTTGCTCAAAATTCTTCCCTTATTTTAATCTTGGACATAAGACTAGTTGTCCCACACAAAAGGTAAGTAGGTGAACCCCTCATTTAGACCATGAGGGGCCCTCAATCCCAAATGGAAATTCCCTAAAAACTGAGAAATTATTACCATTGACTCCTTCCTAAACTGTAGAAGGTGTTATACATGTGATCAAATGCCCATGCCCACTTTTATATGTTGGGAAAACAATTTGTCAACTAAGACAACGTGTTTTGGAACATGTAAACTATGTAATTCTCAAATTCGCAAACCAGAATGTCTATCCTTTTGGGCTGTCAAGCAGACAAGTCTGGGCCCAAGGAAGGGGTATCCAAACAAGATCCTCCTTAAAACGGAGGCCAAATGGATTTTCTGTTTGGGAATCGAGGGGCCCCCATAATCTAAATGAGGGGCTCACCTACTTACCTTTTGTGTGCTGATGTAATTTTGGGACAACTAGTCTGATGTCCAACATTAAAATAAGGGAAGAATTTTCAGCAAGTTGAGTGTGAAGAGGAGGCATTATTAAAAGTTTGATCTTTGGGTACATTATTTGAACATATGAGCAAGAGATATATACAAACATATGATTTTTGACTTACCGTAAAATCCATTTCTCTGATGTTCATTGACAGACATCTCTTGATCTTTTTAACCATTGGGTTATACTGCCCCCTAAAGGAATAGGACACCAGGCAGAAAAAAAAAGTCTGGCTACACCTATGGGCAGTCCCAGGGGGTATACTCCCTCTCTCTGCTATAGGTACTCAGTTTTGTTACAAACAATGTCAGAAGTAATACAAGTCCACAGAGGGGTGGGTGCTGTGTCCGTCAATAAACATCAGAGAAATGGATTTTACGGTAAGTCAAAAATCCTATTTTCTCTTTTGTTTGTTGACGGACATAGCTTTTGATCTTCTTAACCATTGGGAACATCCCAAAGCAGTGTTCAGCATGAGGGGTGGGAAAATGCATTTTCAAGGCTAACTATAGCCAACCAGGTAAACAGGAGCTCAAACAAAACAACTGGAGCTCACCTGATAAAACAATACACCCTAAAAGATGACCAGATCCTCTAAACAGCAGCCTGCAAAAACCTTGCAGCCAAAGGAAGCATCCACAGATGCCAACACATTCACTTTATAGAACTTTGTGAAAGTGTGCACTGACGACCAGGAGGCCACCTTGCAAGACTACATCACTAACGCCTGATGACGGAAAGCCCAGGAGGCACTGAGCGCCTGAGTACATTGTGCCTTGACAGGGAAAGGAAGAACCTGGCCCTGGATGGATAAGACCTGAACCACTGTCTGTCTGATCCATCTGGAAATCGAAGAAGAGGAAACGGACAACCCTTTCCGAGGCCCATTCATGAGTACAATTAGTGAGTCTGACTTCCTAAAAGACTCCGTAGCTGCCAGGTACACCCTTATTGCCCGGTCCACATCCAAGGCATGCAAAGCAATTTCCTTCGGATGGGTTGGCCTGGGACACAGGGAAGGCAACACAATGTCTTCATTCAAATGAAAATCAGAGATAACCTGAGGAAGGAACGACGAGCAGGGGCGAAAAACCACCTAATCACTATGAAACACCAGTAAGGTGAACAACAGGATAACGCCACCAATTCCAACACCCTGCACGCAGAGGTGAGGCCACCAAAAAGGCCACCTTCTGGGACAGCGTAAGCAGGGGAATCTCTCAAAGATTCTCAAAAAGAGGTTTCTGGAGGACTGAGAGCACCAAATTGAGGTCCCAACAGAGACCGTACTGGAGGTGTCAAGTGCCCAACTGCCTGAAGAAAAGTACACACCAGGGAGTATGTGGCCAAGAGCTGTTGAAATAATACCACTATGGCTGACACCTGACCCTTGATAGTACTTAAGGCCAGTTTCTGCTTAACCCCCCGTTGAAGGAAGGTCAAGAGCCGAGACACCGAACAGGAGCGAGGATGAACCCCAAGAGACTCATACCACGCAATGTACGTCTTCCACATATGACGGTATATCTTCCTAGAAGTAGGTTTCCTAGCTTTTAGACTCGTGACTGTAAAGCAGGATGGAAGATTGGACCTTGGGACAGCAGATCCTCCCTGAGAAGAAGCTTCAAAGGAACGTCGGAGACCAGCTGCACCAAATCGACGTACCAAACCCGGCAAGGCCAGTCCGGGGACACTAAGATGACCAGAATCCCTTCTGCCTCGATCCTGTGTAGAAGTCTTGGCAGAAGCTTGAGAGGAGGGAAGGCCTAAATCGGACGATACTGACCCCAGGGGGCCACCAGCGCATCTGTGGCATCTGCCAGAAGTTCCAGTGACTGAGCCACAAACCTCTGCACCTTTCTGTTGAGCTGGGAAGCCAACAGATCCACCTCGGGGATGCCCCACCGGAGACACAACTGATGAAACACCCCTGAATGAAGGGACCATTCCCCTTGGTCCAACGCCTGCTGGCTGAGGTAATCCGTCTGCCAGTTTTCCACTCCAGGAATGTGTATGGTGGAGGGGGCTGGTATGATCCGTTCTGCCCACCTTAGAATGCTGGCTACCTCCAGAGCCTCCGAGACACTTCTTGTGCCCCCTTGGTGACTGACATAAGCCACGGCCATGGCATTGTCCAATTGAATACGCACTGGACATCCCTGAAGACGATTCGCCCAATGTTCCAGGCACAGTCTGATCACTCGGAGTTCCAAGACATTGATCAGTAGTCTGCACTCTTCCAGTGTCCAGATCCCCTAAGCACAATATTTGCAGAGGACGCCTCCCCAACCTGACCGGCTGGCATCCGTGGTGACCACTGTCCAATACAAGGGGAGGAAGGATTTGTCCAGCTGAAGCGCCGAAGAACTAAGCCACCATATCAGAGACCCTTTCCTTCCCCGGGTCTGAGTGTCCAGAGACTGCGGATTCTTGTCCTATATGGCCAAAATCTCTCTTGCAGGGACCTCATATGGAACTGTGCAAATGGAACCGCCTCAAAGGTAGACACCATCAGGCCCAGCAGCCGCATGCAAGTCCAGAGGGATAACCATCTGGCATCTGCTAGACATCAGGAGACTAATTGCAGCCTGTAGTTTCTGGAGTTTGTCTAGAGCAAGGAGCACTCTGGCTAAGGCTGAGTCCAGAGTCAGACCCAGATAATCAAGCCAGAGCAGACTTCTGAAAATTCAGAATGCAGCCAAACACCCTCAAGCTCATATGGTGATTTCCAGGTTTTCCACCAGAGCAGTAGGAGACTTCGCTTGCAGAAGGACGAGGTCCATATAACCCAGTACCACAATCCCCCATTGGCATAACAATGCTGGCAGAGGCGAGACCAAAAGGTAACGCCACAAACTGATAATGCTCCTCTCCCACGGCAAAGCGGAGGAAGTGCTGGAGACGACACATATTGGAAAGTTAAGGTAAGCGTCCTTGATGTCATTGGAGGCAAGAAAATCTCTCTGATGAAGGGAAGACACCACCGTGTGATCGGACTCCATTCTGAACTTCTGCACCCGCACAAAGCAGTTCAGCGCCTTAAGGTCCAGAATTGGACGCACCATGCCTTCCTTCCTGGGGACTGTAAAAAGGTTCGAGTAAAACCCCTTAAAACGTTTCAAAATCGGAACCGGAACCATCCCCCGTAAAGTAAAAGGTCTTGCACCTCCGCAAAAAGAACCTGTAAGCGGACCAGGGACAGTCGCAAGTTGGAAGAAAGAACCTTACTGGAGGGTAAGAATGAAACCCAATCTTTTAGCCAGACGGAATGACCTCGTGGACCCATTTGTTCTTGTACCAGGGGAGTCCACGGGTCCGGGAACCAGCGAAGACGTCCCCCTACCCCACATACGGCTGAGGGCGCACCTTGCTGCTGAACGGGCCTTGAGGGCGGGTCTGGATAAGCCCGCACTTGACTTGCCAGACCAAGTTTCCTTGGATCCTCCAGAGGAGGCCCCAAAGGGCTCCGATCCCTTGTCAGTCGACCCTGAGGAACAAAACAACTTCTTATGAGCCCAGAAGGAGGGCCAACGTCTACAACAAGGGTCCTTGTCCTTAGAAGCCTGCAGAAGAAAGGTACTCTTCCCCCCTGTAAGACCTTTAATGATGTCATCCAGGGTAGCACCAAAACAGGCGAAAAGAAAGGAAAGATCAGTCAAGGCCTTTTTTAGAAGTCTGGTCCGCAGACCAGCATTTGAGCCAAAAGACACGCTGAATTACCACTGCCGAAACAGAGAGCTGAACCACTAGGGGAGCTGCATCCAAAGAGACCAAAAGGTAACGCCACAAACTGATAATGCTCCTCTCCCACGGCAAAGCGGAGGAAGCGCTGGAGACCGACACATATTGGAATGTGAAGGTAAGCGTCCTTGACTTGAAGAAAGAGGGCCCACGTCTACAACGAGGGTCCTTGCCCTTAGAAGCCTGCGGAAGAAAGGTACTCTTCCCCCCCCCCCCGTGACACCTTTAACCACTTAAGCCCCGGAAGATTTGGCTGCTCAAAGACCAGGCCCTATTTTGCGATTCGGCACTGTGTGAATTTAATGGACAATTGCGCGGTCGTGCAACGCTGTACCCAAACAAAATTGACATCCTTTTTTTCCCACAAATAGAGCTTTCTTTTGGTGGTATTTGATCACCTGTGCAATTTTTATTTTTTGTGCTATAAACAAAAAAAGAGCGACAATTTTGAAAAAATAACAATATTTTTCAATTTTTTTATATGAAATTCTCAAAAAAAAAATGTAAAAATCTAAATTTTTTAACATTTTAGGCCAATTTGTTTTCTGCTACATATGTTGGGTAAAAAAAATCACAATAAGCGTATTTTCATTGGTTTGTGCAAAAGTTATTGCGTTTACTAACTACGGGAAAGATTTATGTCATTTTTATTGTTTTTTTTTTTTTTTACTAGTAATGGCGGCGATCTGCGATTTTACTCACTACTTTACATTGTAGCAAAGTGTAATTTCTTCAGTGTTGTCACATGAAAAGATATAATAAAATATTTACAAAACAGTGAGGGGTGTACTTTCGTGACATACTGTATGTCGCGTCCAACCTAGCACGGAGCTGAGATCTGAGCGTGCTCGCTTGTCAGACTGGGGTGACTACTTGATCTAGATTACCAGCCTATCACCCAGTCCGTCAACCAGTCCGGCAGTTGATAGTAGATCTCACAGGAAAAAAACAGGAGAAAAAATATTCTAAAAATAAAGATTTTCCAGGACCTGAGTTCCCAACAAGGAACTAGGTCCTTACTCCTGACTAGGCATGAAAAAAAATAGATTTTTGTAAGATCTTACCGTAAAATCCTTTTCTCTTAAGCTCATTGACAGACGTAGTCTTCTTGATTCTCAAGAGATGGGTTATGTTGTCTCCGCAGGAGTAGGACTAGGCAGAAAGACAAAACGTTCTGGCTCCACCTTAGGGGCAGTCCCTGAGGGTATATCCTCCCTCTCTCTGCTACAGGGAATCAGTTCTGTTTTAAAGCAGTACAGAGAATTTAACCCAACCCAACTCAATGATAGAGGGGCGGGTACTACGTCTGTCAATGAGCTTAAGAGAAAAGGATTTTACGGTAAGATCTTACAAAAATCAATTTTTCTCTATCGCTCATTGACAGACGTAGTCTTCTTGATTCTCAAGAGCTGGGACATCCAGAAGCAGTGCCACAAATGAGGGGTGGGATTGACAAAATCAAATCCAATCTAGAAGGCCCAACCGGTGCCAAACTAGAAGTTTTAAAGGCTCATTATAAACAAAGAATGAGACTAAAGAAAAAATTTTCCAACGGAAAAAAACCTCGAGGTAGACCGCTGGTCTCCTCAAATTGCGGCCTGCAAAACCTTGCGGCCAAACGAGGCATCAGACGATGCCATTACATCAACTTTATAATGTTTAGTAAAGGTATGCACCGACGACCAGGTAGCCGCCTTGCACACCTGGACCACTGACGCCTGATGGCGAAAGGCCCATGACGCACTAAGTGCCCGAGTGGAGTGCGCCTTAACAGGGAACGGGGGCTCCCGACCCTTAATAGAATAAGCCTGTACTACCGTCTGTCTGATCCATCTGGAAATGGTCGCGGCAGATGCAGGCAACCCCTTTTTGGGTCCATCTGGGATCACAAAAAGTGAATCCGTCTTGCGAAACGAGTCTGTCGTTTTCAAGTATACCCTGATCGCCCGGACCACATCCAAGGAGGGTAAAGCAAACTCCCGAGGATGACTGGGCTTAGGACACAGGGAAGGTAATACAATTTCTTCATTCAGATGAAATTCTGAAACCACTTTTGGTAGGAAGGATGGATTCGGACGAAGAACCACCTTATCTCTATGAACCACCAGATATGGTGAACGATAAGATAATGCGGCCAGTTCTGACACCCTGCGTGCAGAAGTAATAGCCACCAAGAAGGCCACCTTCTGGGACAACGTAGGTAGAGGAATCTCCCTAATATCTTCAAAGGGAGGTTTCTGAAGAACCGACAACACTAAATTAAGATCCCAGGGGGGTAACGGCGCGTGCACTGGCGGAGCCAGATGTCGCACCCCCTGGATGAAATTCCGCACCAAGGAATGAGTAGCCAAAGGCTTCTGAAAGAAGATGGCTAATGCTGAGACCTGACCCTTGATAGTACTCAAGGCCAGTTTCTGCTCAACCCCTTGTTGTAGAAAAGCCAATATTCGACTAATCGAATAAGACCGAGGACGGAACCCCAAAGGTTCACACCATGCAATGTAGGACTTCCATGTGCGATGATAAATCTTTCTGGAAGTCGCTTTCCTTGCTTCAACTAAAGTAGGAATAACTGAAGCTGACAAACCTTTGTCCTTCAGCACCTGGGTCTCAATAGCCAGGCCGTTAAAGCCAGCGATCGTAAAGCAGGATGGAAGATCGGTCCCTGAGACAGTAGATCCTCCCTGAGAGGAAGTCTCCACGGGACGTCCGCCACCAGTCTGACCATGTCGGCGTACCAAGCTCGACGAGGCCAGTCCGGAGCTACCAGGATTACTGGAATTCCTTCCTCCTCTATCCTGCGAAGAAGTCTTGGCAGTAACGCGAGAGGAGGGAAGGCATATATTAGCTGGTATTGCCCCCACGGGGCGATCAGTGCGTCTGCGGTTTCTGCTAGAGGATCGCGGGAGCGAGCCACGAATCTCTGAACTTTCCTGTTGAATCGTGATGCCAACAGATCCACATCCGGGGTGCCCCACCGTAGGCACAACTGGTGGAAAACGTCTGGATGGAGGGACCATTCCCCCTGATCCAGGGTCTGACGGCTGAGATAATCTGCCTGCTTATTCTCCACCCCCGGAATGAACACCGCAGAGATTGCTGGAACAAATCGTTCCGCCCAGCAAAGAATGCAAGCCACTTCTTTGGCCGCTCGGACACTCTTGGTGCCCCCCTGGTGATTGACATAAGCCACGGCCGTGGCATTGTCCGACTGGATCCGAACCGGGCTGCCCTGGAGCTGCTCGGTCCAGTGAATCAGACAAAGTCTGATCGCTCTCAGTTCCAATACATTTATCGGTAACCTGGATTCTTCCGGGGACCAAAGTCCCTGGACAGATAACTGACCGAGAATTCCTCCCCATCCGGATAGACTGGCATCCGTGGTCACTATCGTCCAATATATTGGCAGAAATGACTTTCCCTGGCTGAGCATCGGAGACCGAAGCCACCAGACCAGAGACTCTCTGGTCTGTTTGCTCAATCGGATCCGATTGTCCAGGGATTCCGGATTCCGATTCCATCTGAGAAGAATCTCTTGCTGAAGAATTCGGGTATGGGACTGGGCAAATGGGACTGCTTCGAACGAAGCCACCATCAACCCCAGAACCCTCATGCAAGTCCGAAGGGAAGACCAGCTGTTGGACAGTAACAACTGGACTGCTGATTGAATCTTTCGGAGTTTCCCTACCGGAAGAAAAACTCTTGTCCTGACTGTGTCTAGAATTAGACCCAGATATTCGAGCCTCTGGGTGGGAACCAGAAATGACTTTTGCTGGTTCACCAGCCACCCGAATTCCTGTAAAGAAATCATAGTAATTTCTATGTTTTGTAGCAAGGTCTGAGGAGACTCTGCATGAAGCAGAAGATCGTCTAGGTAACCAAGGATCGATATGCCTCTTTGGCGCAGAAGTGCCAACATTGGGGCCAACACCTTTGTGAAGACCCGCGGAGCCGTGGCGAGACCGAAAGGTAACGCCACAAACTGATAGTGGTTCTCTTCTACGGAAAAGCGTAGAAACCGCTGATGTCCTGCGAAAATGGGAATGTGAAGATAGGCGTCCTTGATGTCTATGGACGCTAGGACATCCCCTGGATGCAGGAAGGCTGCTACTGTGCGAATGGACTCCATTCTGAATCTTCTTATGTTGACAAAAGAATTGAGTGCTCTTAAGTCCAGAATTGGACGCACTTTGCCCTCTTTCCTGGGTATTGTAAATAGGTTTGAATAAAACCCTTGAAACCGTTCTGTCCAAGGAACGTGGACTACCACTCCTTGTTGTAGTAAATCTGTGACTGCTCTCCGCAGATCTGCTAAACGATCTGAGGATAGTCGGATATTGGAAGGGAAGAATCGCGCCGGTGGGAGAGATCGAAACTCGATCTTGTACCCTGACCTTATGACTTCGCAAACCCATTTGTCCGGGATTCTGGAAAGCCATGGATCCGGGAACCGGCGAAGACGTCCCCCCACCCCAGTTATGGGTGGGGGCGCACCTTCAGGCTTTGGATGGTTTATCTTCAGGTCTGGAGGGGGCGGGCTTTTGCTTGCCCGACCAACGACCCCTGACGCCTCCTGCAGGAGCTTTGGAGGACTTAGTTTTTTCACCCGCGGGACGAAAAAACCTCTTGTGAGCAGAAAAAGAAGGCCCTCGTCTTTGACGAGTTCCTCTACCTTTAAAATTTTGCGGTAAAAAGGTGCTCTTTCCACCCGTGAGATCTTTAATGATCTCATCTAAGTTGGCTCCAAATAGACGCTCTCCTGAAAAGGGGATATTAGCCAATGCTTTTTTGGAACCTTGGTCGGCTAACCAACCTTTTAGCCACAGTGTACGCCTGAGAACCACTGCTGAGACTGATGCTCGCGCCAATAATGGAGTGGCGTCTAACGCCGCATCACACACAAACTGTAACCCCTGTATCATTTGTTCCAACAAATCTGATACCGCCTGAGGGACCTCTTCTAAGTCCCGGCGTAACCACTTGGTCCATTCAGTTACAGCCTGCGAAACCAGACCAATAGCTATTATAGGTCTGAAAGCTGATCCAATCAAGGAAAACATGGTGCGAGACATAGCTTCTATCTTGCGATCCACTGGATCTTTAAAAGACGGAGCGTCTTCTAAAGGAATAACCGTGGCTTTATTCAATCTAGCAATTGGTGAATCCACCACAGGTGGTTCTGTCCATTTCTTAATAAGGGTTTCCTCAAACGGATAACGCCTGTCAATGCGTTTAGAAATCGTAAAAGTGCGTTTTGGCAGACGCCATTCTTCTTCGATTGGATTGCCAAAACATTTGGGCAATGGAAAAACCTTCGCCACTTTGATGCGTTTTTTAGTCCCAAAAGGGATTTCAGTTTCAGCTATTTCCGATGGAATACCCTGTAACCTTAAGGTCTCTTGAACAGATACAATGAGTGCGTTTACCAACGCTTCCTCTCGGGCTATGGCGGATGCCGAAACATCCTCCTCACTGTCTGAAGATACAGGACCCGAGACACCAATCCCAGATGAAGTACCTGCAACTGCAGAAATGGGCTCAGAGTCTGAATCCGAGGTTTCAGATAATATGGGGTTAGGCGGGGGTCGCTTTCTTGCGCCCTGTCCCTGACAAGCCACTTCCACCCGGGACACAAAAGTTTCCATAATAGCTGACAATGATTCAATTGTCAATGGGGTGCTGGAGGATCCCGCAGACCCCTCGAGGGGATCCGGAGGAGATACATGAGTGGCAGGGTCCATGTTAATTCAGGACACCTTTGCCAGCAAAACAAAAAAACTTTTTTTTTTTTTTTTTTTTTTTGTGTGTCTCCCCCTAGCGCAATAGCGCCCCTCAGAGTACCTGCTTCTCGATCCCACAGAGAGAGAGAGGGACCCCCAAGGCTCACCAACCGATGCAGTGCAGTTTCCAACCAACTGCAGTCAGCGTCTGTCTTACACAGACTGGAAGGAGCTGTTTGCTTTTTCCCGGGTAGAAGGATGTGGCTCCGCCCCCTGTGTACGCCTTCCGGCGTTCCCAGCTCTCCACGAGGTAGCTGGGCTCACAAAACATGGCCGCCCCCATAGAAGAGACATAAGACTCCAAAAACATGGCGGCCGGCGTGACCTGAGGACATACATGCATTTGGTCTACGGCAAAATGGCGGCGGACCGCCGAAATCGTTTTCCCAGCACATCCACCTGCATCTCTGCTAAGAGGCGATATATGGATCTACAGGAGATACACTACACATAAGGTAGGATTATACCTCCTATGTCTGCTGTAATGTTACAGTCTGCTGGGTAGAGTGTTAGCTCTTAAACCAAGTCCGCTTCCCACAAACACATGCTGTATTACAAGGGGGACTTGTAAGTATCAGATATATACTGACCATATATGGAGGGGCCCATAATACATACTGCCTCATAACGAGGAAAAAAGGGAACGTTTACTCACCATACCGAACCGATAGGCACCCTCTCTTCACAATACCCTCTCCACCGGGGTGGGGGTTTGTGGACCACTCCGGACGCCTCGACTCTCTGGTTCCTGGCGTCCAAGCGAGACTTTTAACTCGCAAGGTCAGTCCCTCCACTGGGACTCCGTCGCGGCCGACCCAGCGCGGAGCTCTGGTCTGCACGCGCTCGTAGGCAGAAACCGGGGTGACCACTGGATCTCAACATCCAGCCCGTCGCCTGGCCCCGCATACTTACTTGAATGTGTCGCGGCCGACCAAGCGCAATGCCATGGTCTGCGCGCGCTCGTAGGCCGGCTGGGGTGACCACAAGTGTCGCCCAGTCCGGCATTTTTGCTTGAAGATCTCACAGGAAAAAACACTGGAGAAAACTACCTAAAAAATGTCTTTTTCTTAAAGAAAAAAGTCTTGCCAGGACCAAAAGATCCCAGCAAGGAACTTAGGTCCTTACTCCTGACTAGACAGAAAAAAACTGATTCCCTGTAGCAGAGAGAGGGAGGATATACCCTCAGGGACTGCCCCTAAGGTGGAGCCAGAACGTTTTGTCTTTCTGCCTAGTCCTACTCCTGCGGAGACAACATAACCCAGCTCTTGAGAATCAAGAAGACTACGTCTGTCAATGAGCGATAGAGAAACGTACCTATATCAGAGAGAGGGAGTATACCCCCTTGGGCTGCCCATAGGCGTAGCCAGACTTTTTTTCTGCCTAGTGTCCTACTCCTGGAGGGGGCAGTAAAACCCAATGTTTAAGAAGATCAAGAGCTGTGTCCGTCAATGAACGAAAGAGAAAAGGAAATCCTGTCAGAATATGAGGGTCCTGATTGATTTTCTAACTGGTCACTGAAATTTAAAATGTATTATTTTATTGAAGTGTACATGGGGTTCAATGAACTAATATTCCCAGACCTGGAGAATATCAGGCTACTGGGAATGCTTGGTTCCTCATGATTACTGTTATTTTATCCTTCATTCACAAGATGGAGTGAGGAGTAATCGATTTTCACTTGATATTTAGGACAACAAATAGTTATTTTTGCACCTATATTTCACTTTACTCTGGGGTGTTACATGGGGCACATGGTTTACTAGGATGATGAATAGGGATGGGTCGAACACTCCTCTGTTCGGTTCGCAGCAGAACTCAGGGGAAATGTTCTAACCTGAACGGCGAACCCCATAGAAGTCTATAGGAGCCAAGTAGGAACAATCAAAAGTGCCTATTTTGAAGGCTTATATGCAAGTAATTGGCCTTAAAAGTGGTATGGGGGGGGGTCTGGGTACTGCCATGGGAGACATGCATCAGTAAAAAAAAAAATAGTAAAAACAATTGTTTTTTCAGGAGCAGTGATTTAAATGATGCTTAAAGTGCAACAATAAAAATGAAACATTCTTTTAAATATGGTGCCTGGGGGTCCTCTTATGTGCCTGTAAAGTGGCGCATCTGTAGCTTGTATAAAACATGCTACAGCAAAAATGACATTTATAAAGAAAAAAAAACTGCCCCCCTCCTGAACCATACCAGGGCATAAGCCCTCAACATGGGGGAGTGGTCTGGGGCAGGGGCCCCCCCCCACCCCAAAGCACCTTATCTCCATGTTGATGGGGACAAGGGCCTTTTCCCCACAACTCTGGGCTGTAGTTGTTGCGGTCTGTGGGTGGGGGGCTTATTGGAATCTGGAAGTCCCCTTTGGAAGATCCTGGCCCCTCCCCCCCCCCCCCCCCATTCACCAAAAAAAGTGTACAAAAAAGTAAACACATGACACATTTTTTGACAAGTCCTTTTTTAAAAAAATAAAAATAGTGACCCCCGATGTAAATTCATCTTCGATCACACTGCCCGCCGCACCCGCCGACCCCCAAAAAAACAGCCCTGCTCTCATTGAACGCTTTCCTCGGTCTGCCTGTTCGCGGTTTGACAGTCCTTATATAGGGAATGGGCGGGTGGTCCTACCCCCTCGTGATATCACGGACTGGTGCATGCTGGGTTGGTGATGCCAGGAGGGGTGGGGCCACTATGTGACCAAATTGGTGTGGCCCTCCCCATTCCCTATATAAGAACTGTCAAACCACATTGGTGTGATTGATGATGGATTTGATGATTTTTTGATCTTTATTTTTTTTATTTTTGAATAAAGGACCTGAGAAAAACTGTGTGTTTATTTTTTTGTACACTTTTTTGGTGAATGGGTAGGGGTACAATGTACCCGATACCCATTCACATGGAGAAGCGGGATCTGGGGGCCTCCTTGTTAAAGGGGGCTTCCAGATTCCACTAAGCCCCCCACCCTCAGACAACCACAACTCAGGGTTGTCGGAAAGAGGCCCTTGTCCCCAACAACATGGGGACAAGATGCTCTGGGGTGGGGGGGGGGGGCCTGCACCAGAGCACCCCCCCTGTTAAGGGCATGTGGCCTGGTGTGGTTAAGGAGGGGGGGCTTTCTCATCCCCTCCCCTTTCCTGACCTGCAGGGCTGCGTGCCTGGATAAGGGTCTGGTATGGACTGGGGGGAAGGGGGACCGTATGCCGTTTTTTTTTCTTGAATTTTTTAATAGCCAGTAAGACAGCAATTGTAACCGCTATTCATTTTAAATGTGATTTGAATGTGATTTGACACTTTTTTTTTTTCTTTAGAAATGTCATTTTTGCTGTAGCATGTTTGTTGCATGCTAAAGATGCTCCACTTTACAGGCAGACTAAGGGGACCCTCCAACCCCCCCCCCCCCCCCCCCGCCACTATATTTAAAGAATATTTTTGTTTTGTTCAGCTGTCAGCGGGGAAACCTATTGACAGCTGATGACTCCGGCCCCGCTCCTTAACAACCAAGGGCAAAGCTTTGCCTAATCAGGGCACAGCATTGCAGGGCCGGAGAGAACACCCTTCAAATTCGGGTGTTCAGCGAATAGCCGAACAGGCGAATGTTCAGCCCAAACTCATGCTTGGGCCGAACCGTTCGCCCATCCCTAATGGTGAATAAGCAGTTTTCTGCTCTCCTACAGGATCTATATGCTTTCCATCTTATAAGTCTACACTAGTGATGGGCCGAACACCCCTCTGTTTGGTTCGCACCAGAACATCTCGAACAGGGAAAAAGTTCTAGGGAAATGCGAACTCTATTAAAGTCTACAAGACATGAACATGAAAAATCAAAAGTCCTCATTTAAAGGCTTATATGCAAGTTATTGCCATAAAAAGGTGTATGGGGACCCTGGTACTGAACATGGGGACATGTATCAATGCAAAAAAAATTTTTAAAACAATTTTTACAGGAGCATTGATTTTAATAATGCTTAAACAATAAAATTGAAAAATTCCTTTAAATTTCGTGCCTAGGGGGTCCCCTTAATGTGCCTGTAAAGTGGCACATCTATACGATGTATGTAGCCCGTTGCAGCAATACTGACATTTCTAAAGGAAAAAATGTAATTTAAACTTGCTCGCGGCTGTAATGTATTGTCGGCTCCCGATAAAAAAATAAAAGGAAAAAAAACAGCATGGGGTCCCCCCCCAACCAGGCAAAAAATTAAAAATAATAAAAACGACATGGAGTCCTCCCCAAAATCCATACCAGTCCCTTACCTGAGCATGCAGCCTGGCAGGCCAGGATAGAGGGGGACGAGCGAATGACCCCCCCCCCCTCCTGAACCATACCAGGCCACTTGCCCTCAACATAGGGTGGGTGCTTTGGGGTGCCTCCCAAAGCACCTTGTACCCATGTTGATGGGGACAAGGGCCTCTTTCCGACAACCCTGGGCTGTAGCTGTTGCGGTCTGCGGGTCGGGGGCTTATTGGAATCTGGAAGTCCCCTTTAATAAGGGGGCCCTCCATGTGAATGGGTATCGGATTTAGAGGCTGGAAATTCCTGGAATAAGGTAAAAAAAATGTCCCTGTATCTGTATCAACCCCCTTATTCTTACTAATCTCAATTCAGCGCTGTTCCCGTATGCAGTGATTCTCTCTGTTCTCTTTGCTCACAGGGGAAGTATTGCATACTGTCTGGTTTTTTCTTTCTGTGAAAAAAAAGTTAAATAATGAGGCTGATGCAGGTCTGTTTTTCGGCACAAGAACAGGTCCATAAAAATTGAAAGGCACTTCCGTAACCCTCAGGATCCATTTAGAGGTTGTTTCACCTTTCAAAACCAATGAATATTCATTATCTACCATCGTGTGTTCACTCAAATATAAAGAATTTAAAAAAAATTGAAAAAACACTGATAACCACCTTAATGGTGCCTTTTGCCTTGATTCTAAAATGGCAAAATTTTGCTGAACTCACTAGAATATTGGGGAAACAAAAATTCTCAAATTCGCTCCTCCCTAGTATTAATCAGAAGATTCTGCATATCATCATTTGTGTTTTTACTATTTTTGTATGTTAATATTTTTTTGTTTATGGTGCACAAAGTTTACTATTTTACCAAACCTTTAATAAATTTCACTTTATGCATCTTTTTTCTAGTTTGACTGACAGGTAGTGTGACCTTTCTCCTGATCTGTTATTTCTAGCGCTCATTGGTATACTCATGGCCTAGTTGTGGAATGCAGTGTTCATTTATTGTACTCTTCTGCCCCACAGTGGAATTTCTGTAAAATTGCAGTCCGTGTTTATACAGTATTGGCAGCTATATGGTAAAGCTTCTTTTAAAAATAAAATTATGAAAACCTAATAAAAATCAATAAGGAATACAAATTAAAAGGGGGTCCAGAGTTTCCATTTGTCAGAACGAATACATTTCATCATGTGCTCTCGGGATTACTTGTTCATTTGCAAAGTGTCAAGAGAGGCCTGCAGTAGACTCATGCGGTGTGAATGTGTGATTAAGCCTCGATTTTAATGTAAAATATGAACACTTATCTTTGGAATGAAATAAGCTTTTTATTGTTTCAATAAATTGCAAAATATCCTCATACCAATTGTTACATGCTTGAAATAATAAAAAACAAAAGTTGAGTTGAAAACATGAGAAAATGGCCAATTATGGCTTTCTGCTGCCCATACCAAAACAGCTCCCAACCATCAACCTGAAGCATGTTTACTTATGGGTAGAGGCAGATTTTAACTGTATACAGTCTGTATAGGGCTCCAGACAGGCCGCATAGGCCATCACATGGGCTATGTAGTTCTGCTCGTGGATGCCATGGAATAGATGAGCAAAGGGGCCTTTAGCCATGATGGCCACATCCTCCCCTCCGTGTGTTTCTGAAACGAGTGGGACAGCCGCTTGCTGTCTGTAATTGGAGGCTTCTGTTGAAAAAGTATTTTAAATAATGAGTTAGATTATATACACATTACATTTTAAAGCCCTATTAAATGCGAAGTGTACCAAAATACATTTAAAGTATGAAATAACCTGAAAGAAGTAACCAATCACATTCTTATGCTTATGTAGGCTTCTTGCATGTGAACAATTGACTCTAGTTTATTGTTACAGGCAACTCCTAAATAATAAAAATCTAACAAAATAAAAAAAAAAAAAAAAAAAAGTATAAAAGACAGGGTACTGTTCAGAAATGTTCTCTAAAAGTAAAAGCAGGTTTACATTACTCAGTGGCATGCCCAGCATTTCTGGCACCTGGAGCCAATCATTTCTCAACATTCCTTCCCTCAAGAAAAATAATTCTAAGAATATAGTGGCACCACATTGTGGGTTTGGCAAAATTGTGGGAGGGGCATAAAAGGCCTAGGTTAAATAAAACCTGAGCCTACTCACTGTATACACAACACACATATATCTTATTACTTGCACCTAGGCTCACTGGAGTGCATAATCAACAGAGTGCAGGGCACAGGGGTTTTAATCCCACAGGCCACCACACAGAATACAACCCAAAAAACCCAAGCCCATATCTCTCACAAATGAGATCTCAACTAACATCCCCAATCTCCCCCCAGTACATATCTTCCTACAAAGCCCTGAATCAGCCCACCACCTTAGTAAGACCCCCGCCCCTTCCCCCAGTATAATCCTGTTCAGTACTGACTCTTCCCAGTACAGACCCCTCTTCCAGACTAACCCTTAAGTACACACTCTCCCCCCTTCCAGCCTAACCCTTCAGTACTGACTCCTCCAATACAAACTCTCCCAGCCTAACCTTTCAGAGTACAGACTGCCCTCCCAACCTAACCACTTAGTACAGAACCCCACTACAGTCCCCATTCCCAGTCTAAAAATCCAGACGCCCCCAATAAAGTCCCCCTCTCAGCCTAACCCCTCAATACAGACCCCTTAGTAGAGATGCCCCCTCCAAGCCTTACCTTTCAGTACAGATTTGCCCTGTACAGACCCCCCCCCCCCCCCCCAGCCTAACCTGTCAGTACAGACCGCCCAGTATCATTGACTCTCCCAGCCTAACCCCTCAGTACAGACACTCTTTAGTACAGTCCCCTCACGCAGCCTAAGCCCCAGTGTATACCCCCTCCCAGTCTACCCCTTAGTACAGAAAGTCTAACACCTCAGCACAACCCACCCAGTACAAACACCCTTCAGTACAGCCCACAGAGAATTTTTTATATATATATATATATATACACATACATACATACACTGCTCAAAAAAATTAAAGGAACACTTTGAAAACACATCAGATCTCAATGGAGAAAAATATCATGCTGGATATTTATACTGATATGGACTGTGTTAGGAACGATAGGATGCCACATTGGTTGAAGGAAATAAAAAAATTATCAACCTACAGAAGGCTGAATTCAAAGACCCCCCGAAAAATGGGCTTTTTGTATTTACCATAAAATCCCTTTCTCTGAGATCACAGATGGACATAAATCTATAACTATTGGGTTATATTGCCTCCTCCAGGAGTGGGACTAGGCAGAAAAAAAACACCTGGCTATGTCCATGGGCCGTCTTCAGCTTGGTATATAACCCCCCTCTCTGCTCTAGGTAATCAGTTTAGTAGCAAGCAGTATTAGAAGTATCAGAACTCCATAGAGGGGTGGGTGCTGTATCCGTCGATGAACTGGATTTTACGGTAAGTACAAAAATCCCATTTTCTCTTTCGTTCATCGATGAACACAGCGCTTCATAAATTTTAACTACTGGGACCTACAAAAGCGGGGCCAAAAAGAAAATGAGGAGTGGGGAAAATAACCCAAGGCTAAACATAAGTGCTAAAAAAAAGCATCTAAAAAAATAAAAGTTTTTTAAACAGCAGTCTGCAAAACTTTGCAGCCAAAAGAAGCATCCACAGATTCCAAAGTATCTACTTTATAAAAATGTTGTGAAGGTATGCACCGACGACCAAGTGGCCGCCTTGCAAACTTGCGATATTGATACCTGATGACGAAAGGCCCAAGAAACTCTCAGCACAGAAGAATGTGCCGTGACAAGGAAAGGTGGAACCTGACATTTAATGGAATAGGCCTGAGACATCATCTGTCTGATCCATCTGGAGATGGTAGCCGAAGAAGCGACCAGCCCTTTTCTTGGTCCGCCTGTAATTACAAAAAGCAAGTCTGACCTCCGAAAGGACTCAGTAGCTGCCAGATACACCCGAATCGCACAAACCCCATCCAAGGTATGCAAAGCAAATTCCTTGGGATAACCCAGCTTGGGACACAAGTGAGGCAACACAATGTCCTCATTCAAAGGGAAGTCAGAGTCAACTTTGGGCAGGAATGATGGACAGGGACTAAGAACCCCTTTATACCTATGGTCCACCAAATAGGGACTGCAACAGGATAATGCCGCCAATTCCGATATCCTGTGGGCCGAGGTAACAGTTACCAAGAATGTCACCTTCTAGGATAACGTAGACAAGGAAATCTCCTGAATATTCTCAAATGGAGGTTTCTGGAGAACTGAACACACTAAATTTAAATCCCATGTCGGCAAGAGAGACCATACAGGTGGAGCCACATGTCGAACCCCCCTGAATGAAGGTACAAACTAAAGAGTATGTGGCTAGGGGTCATTGAAAGAAGATTGCCAAGACAGACACCTGGCCCTTGATGGTACTCAAGGCCAACTTTTGAACAACGGTCCGTTGAAGAAAGATTAAGATCCAAGCCACAGAAAAGGATCGAGGATGAGTGCCAATCGACTCACACCAAGAAATGTACGCTTTCCGCATATAATGATATATCTTGTTGGAAGACGACTTCCTCACCTTAACCATAGTAGGGATCACTGATCCAGACAAACCTCTATACCTCAGTACCTGGCTTTCAATAGCTAAGCCATTAAAACCCAGAGATGTATAAAGTACTCGAAACCCATACTTGAGTAAAAGTACAAGTGCTCGATCAAAAAGTGACTTAAGTAGAAGTGGAAGTGCTCGATCAAAAAGTGACTTGAGTAGAAGTACTAAAGTATTCAACATGTTTTGTACTTAAGTATTGCAAGTAGTTTTCTTAAAAAATTTGCTACTCAAGTACTGAAAGTATAAGTACAAGTACTGTGTTATGTAGTTATTAAAGAAAGAAGTCAAAAGTTTGAACATCATATTGTTTTTTATTATTTCAAATGCAGCTTTTATTTATACATACAGTAGCATTTATTTTCGTATGCGCTGATAATACACATGTTTTGAGCTTCATGAAACCTGCCATCTACTGTTCTGGCAGTGGTAATTTTTATAATAGTAACGAGTAACTATGCAGCACAAAAAAAAAATATCGGAGTAGAAGTATTGAAATCATTGAAAAAAGGTAGTGAAGTAAAAGTGGAAGTAGGAGAAAAAAATTCTACTCTAGGAAAGTACAGATACCGCCTTTCAGTACTTAAGTACAGTAGTGAAGTAGTTCTACTTAGTTACTATACATCTCTGTTAAAACCAGCGACTGTAAAGCAGGATGGTAGATTAGCCCTTGGGATAACTGATCTTCTCTGAGAGGAAGCCCCCAAGGGATGCTTATGACCACCAAGATGATTGGAAGATCCTCGCTCTTGATTCCTCACAGGAACTGCAGAAGCAGCCTGAGCCAAAGATGATACTGGGCTTAACATGGCCTTTGGATGTCTACGGCGTCTGCTAGAGGAACCTGTGATCTCGCCACGAACCTTGGTATCCTCCTGTGGAGCCGAACCTGCTAAAGGAGCTGCATGTAGGATTGTGCAAACAGAACTGTCTTGAAGGTGGATACCACCAGACTCAGGACCTGTATGCAAATCAGGAGAGAAAACTATCTGTTTGACAGCAGCCGGTGAATCACGGCCTGTGGTTCCTGAAATTTGTCCAAAGGAAGAACCACCCTGGTTAGAATTAAAATCAAACCTAGGTAATTCAATTCCATGGACAGGGATAGGGAGTCTTAGGTAGTTCAGACAGTACCTGAACCTTTGCAGGAATTAAATCCACACAAAGAGACTCTGAAAAACCTGAAAAGAACAAGCTTTGCCCCCCTTTCTGGGTACTCCCAAAAGAAACGTTTTGTGGATCTCCTTGATGCTCACAAAAAAAGTCCACAGGGCCGGAAAACCAACGAAGATGTCCCCCCCCCCCCCCCCAATAAGGGGTTAGGGCAGACCTTCAAGTTAAATGGGTCTTGTCTGCGGGTCTGGAGACGCTAGCTCTAGGCTTACCAGACCAAGGTTGCTTGAACCCTCCCAGGGAATATTTGAAAAAAAAATGCCAAAAGGGGAGAGGGGGACTGTACTTACCCTTCCATGGTGCGGGTAACGCTCCAGACAGAATCCTCGCCATTGAAGTAGGGAAGCTGTCGGCCAAGAGACTGATGCGACTCAGACCCAAGCCTGGTCGTATGCGATCCTGCGAAATGTTTAAGTCGCAGGCCATCCTCTGTCCGTGAGGCTATGTCGTGGCCGACCTAGCGCATAGCTGTGGTCTGCACGCGCCCGCTGGCTTGACTGGGGGGACCACTGGATCTAGATTATCTGGCCCGTTGCCTAGCCCAGCAGGTGATTGTAGATCTCCCAAGAGAAAAAACAAAAAAGATGTAAGGAAGGAGAAAAAATTGCTAGGACCAGAGATCCCAGTCGGGAGCCTAGGTCCTTACTCCTTACTAGACAGATTAAAACTGATTACCTAGAGCAGAGAGGGGGGTTATATACCAAGCTGAGGATGGCCCATGGGTGTAGCCAGGTGTTTTTTGTTCTGCCTAGTCCTACTCCTTGAGGAGGCAATATAACCCAGTAGTTATGATTTATGGAGCGCTGTGTCCGTCGATGAATGAAAGAGAAATCAAAGTAAAAAATTATGCAGCAGGCTAGTCCATTTTGGTGAAATTTCAGCAACTCAAAATGGTACTCAGTAGTTTGTATGGCCCCCACGTGCTTGGTGCTTGTATGCATGCCTGACAACATCGGGGCATGCTCCTAATGAGACAACAAATGGTCTCCTGGGGCATTTCCTCCCAGATCTGGACCAGGGCATCACTGAGCTCCTGAACAGACTGAGGTGCAACCTGGCGGCGTTGGATGGACTGAAACAATGTCCCAGAGGTGTTCTATTGGATTTAGGTCAGGCGAGTGTGGGGGCCATTTATTGGATTCAATTCCTTCATCCTCCAGGAACTGGCTGCATACTCTAGCCACATGAGGCCGGGCATTGTTGTGCACCAGCGTAGGGTCTGACAATAGGTCCAAGGATTTCATGCTGATACCTAATGGCATTCAGGGTGCCATTATCTAGCCTGTAGAGGAATGTGCTTCCCTCCAAAGATATGCCTCCCCAGACCTTTACTGACTCACCACCAAACCGGTCATGCTGAATGATGGTACAGGCAGCATAATGTTCTTCACAGCTTCTACAGACCCTTTCACGTCTGTTATATATGCTCAGGGTGAACCTGCTCTAATTTGTGAAAAGAACAGGGTGCCACTGGCGGACCTTCCAATTCTGGTGTTCAATGGCAAATTCCAATCGATCTCCACAGGGCCGGGCAGTGAGCACAGGGACCACTAGAGGATGTCGGGTCCTCAAGCCACCCTCAAAGCCTGTTTCTAATTTTTTAGGTCAGAGACATTCACACCAGTGGCCTGCTGAAGGTAATTTTGTAGGGCTCTGGCAGTGCTCATCCTGTTCCTCCTTGCACAAATAAGAAGATACCGGGCCTGCAGATGGGTTAAGGACCTTCTACGACCCTGTCAAACTCTCCTAGAGTAACTGCCTGTCTCCTGGATCTCCTCTTTGCTTTTGAGACTGTGCTGGGAGACACAGCAAACCTTCTGGCAATGGCACATATTGATGTGCCATTCTTGAGGAGTGGGACTGCCTGTGCATCTTCTATAGGGTCCAGGTATTGCCTCATGCTACCAGTAGTGACACTGACCCTAGCCAAATGCAAAACTAGTGAAAAACTGTCAGAAAAGATGAGTAGGGAAAAAACATATCAGTGGCCTCCACCTGTAAAACCATTCCTGTTTCGGAGGTTGTCTCATTGTTGCCCATCTAGTGCACCCATTGTAAATTTCATTAACACCAAAGCAGCTGAAACTGATTAACAACCCCCTCTTCTACTTAACTGATCAGAGCAATATCCCAGGAGTTTAATTGAATTGATGCTATTTTTTTGGAGCAGTGTATATATATATATATATAGATATATATATAGATATATATATATATACGTATATATATACAGCCTATAGCATTGGGGTGTGCACCCTAAAGCTCAAACACACCTGCATGTGTGTGTGTCTACATATACAGTATCTCGCAAAAGTGAGTACACCCTCACATTTTTTAAATATTTTATTATATATTTTCATGTGACAACACTGAAGAAATGACACTTTGCTATAATGTAACGTAGTGAGTAGGGATGAGCTTCGAGTTTGAGTCGAAAGTAAGTTGACTTGAACATCGGTCGTTCGATCGTTCATCGGATGACAAGCAAGTGTGCTTCTACGTGGTAAATTAGAGCGCCCATAATGCGCAGCGCATGCAGCACATTATGTGATTGGCCAAAGCATGCACCCTGACCTCATGCTTTGGCCAATCAAATTATCTCTTCCATGATTGGACAAAAGGTAGGCTTGCCTTTAGCCAATCATGGCTCAGGGGCTAAGTACACTCCCCACACTATATAAAGGCTGCCCGCGCAGCCGCAGCATGTAGTGTGATTGTGCGGGCGAGGAGACAGGGAGAGGAACGTGTTTTAGGCAGTTTTTTTCAGTTTGTCAGAGAGTGCAGTAAGACATTGCGAGAAGTGTAGGGAGGGAGAGGAGCGTGTTTGAGGCAGGGAGAGAATCGTTTTTTGCAGTTTGTCAGGCAGTGCAGTGAGACATTGCTAGCGGTTAGGCAGGGAGGGAGATTTGTGCTTTTTACAAGTTAAGAGATCAGATAGTGAAGTATATTCAGTAGTGCATGCCATAGACCATGTACCATACATAGATCTCTATCTATATATAGGGCTATCGATTACATCATATCAGGTCATTGAGTATTTTATCGGTCACTTGCATATACCCTATATCCACCACATCTCTATCTATATACAGGCATACCCCACTTTACGTACACTCACTGTACGTACACTCGCAAGTATGGACACATTAGCCAGCTTGACATGGCACTGTTCCTGAATCATAAGTGACAGGGAAACAACTTGGGTCCCTTCTCTGTGCTCCTTAAGACAACAACATATCCAAATTTGGGGTTGGCCAGCTTGCCTAGGTAATTTACCATGTCATAGTCCTGGGTCCCCTTAACGTGCTCCCCAAGTTTGGTGTCCCTGTCACTTATGGTTCGGGAGCAGTGCCAAGTCAATTTGATCTAGATTTCCCATAGACGCCTATGTTAAATGATGAAAACCGGAAGCAGTACCAAGTCAAGCTGACCATGATTTCCCATATTTACATGCATTGAGAAGTGAAAAAAGGTATTGCTTCATTTTAAGTACATTTTCGTTTTACATACATGCTTTGGTCCCATCGTGTACTTAAAAGTGTGGTATGCCTGTATAGGGCTATCGATTACATCATATCAGGTCATTGAGAATTTCATCTGTCACTTGCGCATACCCTATATCCATCACATCCATATCTATATATAGGGCTATCGATTACATCATATCAGGTCATTGAGAATTTCATCTGTCACTTGCGCATACCCTATATCCATCACATCCATATCTATATATAGGGCTATCGATTACATCATATCAGGTCATTGAGTATTTTATCTGTCACTTGCGTATACCCTATATTCATCACATCTCTATCTATATATAGGGCTATCGATTACATCATATCAGGTCATTGAGTATTTTATCGGTCACTTGCGCATACCCTATATCCATCACATCTCTATCTATATATAGGGCTATTGATTACATCATATCAGGTCATTGAGTATTTTATCGGTCACTTACGTATACCCTATATCCATCACATCTCTATCTATATATATAGGGCTATCGATTACATCATATCAGGTCATTGAGTATTTTATCGGTCACTTGCACATACCCTATATCCATCACGTCTCTATCTATATATATATATATATATAGGGCTATCGATTACATCATATCAGGTCATTGAGTATTTTATCGGTCACTTGCACATACCCTATATCCATCACGTCTCTATCTATATATATATATATATAGGGCTATCAATTACATCATATCAGGTCATTGAGTATTTTATTGGTTGCTTGCCTATACCCTATATCCATATCATCTCCATCTATATATATATATAGGGCTATCGATTACATCATATCAGGTCATTGAGTATTTTATCAGTCACTTGCGTATACCCTATATCCATCACATCTCTATCTATATATAGGGTTTGCGATTACATTATATCAGGTCATTGGGAATTTTATTGGTCACTTGCGTATACCCTATACTGATCTGATCTCTATCTATATATAGGGCTATTGATTAGATCATATCAGGTCATTGAGTATACCCTATATTCAGTGGTGTGATTCAAACATTTTAGTAACCAGTTCTGACTTTCCCAGCAGAATAACCAGCGTGCCCCCTTTCAATGCACAGTGACCAGCGTGCCCCCTTTCAATGCACAGTGACCAGTGTGCCCCCTTTTAATGCAGAATGACCAGCGTGCCCCCTTTCAATGCACAGTGACCAGCATGCCCCCCTTTCAATGCAGAGAGACCAGCGTGCCCCCTTTCTATGTACAGTGACCAGCATGCCCCACTTTCAATGCACAGTGACCAGCGTGCCCCCCTTTCAATGCACAGTGACCAGCGTGCTACCCTTTCAATGCAGAGAGACCAGCGTGCCCCCCTTTCAATGCACAGTGACCAGCATGCCCCACTTTCAATGCACAGTGACCAACATGCCCCACTTTCAATGCACAGTGACCAGCGCTGCGTGCTGGATGTGGATGTGGATACAGGAATATTCAGGGGCATTGTATTCTGACAATGGGGACCCCCCCACTGTCAGAATACATGGATTAGTGCTGTAGCCAATCAGCTGCAACCGCAGATTGAACAAGGTTTTCCAGCAGTCCTGTTCAACAGAAGCTGATTTAATGCTGTTCTCTGCTGAACTAGAAAAATCTCAATCTATGTGTAGCCAGCTTTACCTTATTCCTTGTTCCTCTAGGCTTCCTCCAGTGCTGTGACTTGTCTCTTTCAGCTTCTATGTAAGTTACTGGCTGTGGTCAAACTCCAGCCTCCCCATCATACTATACAGGGTTAATGTCCCTGCATTGTATGTGATGATGTCACATGTGATGATGTCAGGGCTTTGTGTGGAGGAAGAGAGTACTGGAGCTGGCTGCTAAATGGAATAAGGTAAGAGCAAGAGGCCGTTTCTCCCCCTCCTCTCCTCACACCTACACTGCAAGGATGGACTTTTTTTTTTTTTTACTTTCCTGGAGTTGGCTCTGTTATGCAGTTACATTCATTGCTGTTTATACTTCGATTTTCTAATAGGTTAGGAAGATGCCTGGACTTCTGAGGTGATACATAGATGTATTCCATATACATACTATATCCTATTAAAAAAGATGTGTGTTCGGAATACATCTATGAATCACCCAGTATATCCCTAACCTATTCAAGGAAGTTACTCTCTCTGTCTCTCTCAGTAAACCTGCAATGTAAGGTGCAGGGCAGGTTTACAGACATCATAGTACAGGGTGGAAGGCAGAGAAGGTCAGGACTCACAGGGGAGAAGCTGAAGGCTGCCATCTGTCCTCTTAGATCTTCACTCAGGGAGAGGCAGAGTGTGCTGGGCAGGAAGCAGTGATTGGGGCTGCTGTGTAACCTCTTCCAGCTCCGCCCACCTGTTCTGGAGTTCTTACTGTGAAAGCCCCGACTCAGCCAGCTGACAAAAAGAGGCATGACTGCACTCCAAAGGATATCACTCTGCCAGGCACCAGATCTAATGGAGGGGGCGGCACCCGGCCGCTGCTCTTGTAAAAAAAAAAAACATCCCAGAGCAGCTCATAGCTGACAGCAGCCCCAAGGCAGCCGGCCTGCCCGGAAATTTCCCGCTATCCCGGCAGGCCAGTCCGGCCCTGATACTGGCTCATTTAGACTTATGGTTGGGGGGCAATAAAAACACACAGTTGAGTTGCATTTTTAGCGCCACCCAACAGCCCCCTCTTAAAGTGGAAGTTTACTCATAACAACTTGTTAAAAATAAAATGTTCTTTAGCATGGAACATACATTCCACATTAATCGTAATGCTACCAAAATTTGTGTGCTGTATATTGCCACCAGCAGTGCTGGAGCATTGTACCTTCTTGCTGGAAGCTGCCATTTTGCTGAATCCCAGAGCCCATGAGCAGCAATAAATCTTTAAGCTGTCAGCAGATTGGCCTCTACATTTTAGGCACAGTGCTGAAAAATAAAGAGCAACTGAGCATGTGCAGAGCAAGGTAAGACAGCATATTACTGGACTTTAAACTGTATAGGCACTTATTTTTCGTATTCAAACGTGTTATTAAAACGAGTATCGCAATGGCCATCACATAAAACAAAACAGCCATCATAAATAGGGAATGCTTTCCCTCAGGTAGTGGTACATGAACAAGTGCCAATAACATGTCTAAACAAACAACAATTGGACACAAGAGGCAAATCAACTTATGGAAAAATCTATTCCTACAAATGAGGGCTTTTAGCAATCTAATAGCTAAAGTAGAGGTAGAAAAAGATAAAGATTTGGTTTGCCCACCCCAGCCATTGCCCGGGGGAAACAAGGCCCAACAAAGTCAGTGAAATATTCAGCAATATACTGATAAACAAGAGAAAAAAGTAGATAAGTAGTGGTGGAAAGGGGGTGGGGGGTGGTTAAAAGGGTATTGAACCAGCCAAGGTTCCAAGAGCATAGTCAACTGACTAGTATAGCAAGACAGCCAAGGCTCCATAAGGGAGACATCAAATTAGGGAGAAAAAAATCTTTTAAACCAAGGTTGCAAAATTTTGGAGTATCATCTCACCTTACCTCTATCTTGGTGTAGCACCCTCTAGTGCGTGCTAGATGTAAATAGGTTTGTTAGTAGTAAGTAGTGGTGGAAAGAGGGGGGGGTGGTTAAAAGGGTATTGAACCAGCCAAGGTTCCAAGAGCATAGTCAACTGACTAGTAAAGCAAGACAGCCAAGGCTCCATAAGGGAGACATCAAATTAGGGAGAAAAAATCTTTTAAACCAAGGTTGCAAAATTTTGGAGTATCATCTCACCTTACCTCTATCTTGGTGTAGCACCCTCTAGTGCGTGCTAGATGTAAATAGGTTTGTTAGTAGTAAGTAGTGGTGGAAAGGGGGGGGGGGGGGTGGTTAAAAGGGTATTGAACCAGCCAAGGTTCCAAGATCATAGTCAACTGACTAGTAAAGCAAGACAGCCAAGGCTCCATAAGGGAGACATCAAATTAGGGAGAAAAAATATTTTAAACCAAGGTTGCAAACATGCCAGTTGGGGCAGTAAGGTGAAAGATAGAGACAGAGTGCTGGGGAGGCTGTCGGCGGCCCTTCAGGGCACCCACTAGTCTGGGGGGGATAACTTTGGGGCTGGGGCTCGGGTGCTGGAGGGACTCTCTCAGAGATGTATAGTAACGAAGTAGAACTACTTAAGTACTGTACTTAAGTACCGAAATGCGGTATCTGTACTTTCCTAGAGTAGAATTTTTTTCTCCTACTTCTACTTTTACTTCACTACATTTTTTCGATGATTTCGATACTTCTACTCAAGTATTTTTTTTTTGTGCTGCATAGTTACTCGTTACTTTTAAAAAAATTACCACTGCCAGAACAGTAGATGGCAGGTTGCATAAAGCTCAAAAAAATGTGTATAATGTCATTTGTAAATCATCCCATTTGAAAATAAAGGCTGTGTATAATAAAAGCTGCTATACCAAATCTTTCCAATAAAAAGAAAATATGAAACAAACAAATAAATGGTGCTAAAGCGCTTAAAGTGCATCAAGAAACTACTAACAAACACAGGTTAATCATTTGAATAAATCATTTGAAATAATAAAAAACAATATGATGTTCAAACTTTTGACTTCTTTCTTTAATAACTACATAACACAGTACTTGTACTTCTACTTTCAGTACTTGAGTAGAAATTTTTTTTCAAAACTACTGGTACTTTTTACTTTTAGTACTTAAGTAGCAAATTTTTTGAAAAAACTACTTGCAATACTTAAGTAAAAAAAATGTTGAATACTTTAGTACTTCTACTTAAGTAACTTTTTCTGCGAACACTTCCACTTCTACTCAAGTCACTTTTTGATCGAGCACTTGTACTTTTACTCAAGTAGAAATTTCGAGTACTTTATACAAGTCTGGACTCTCTACAACACAAGGACACCTCCTATCCTGGAGGCACGGGAGCAAGGAAAAGACAGCGAGAGCAGGTCAGCACATCCGGGAGATCTCCTGAGTGTCAGTCCGAAGGACTGGTGAGTGTCAGTCAGGAGGACTGTGGAGGGCTAATGAAAGGGGCTGCTGCAGCCGGGAGGGCCTGAAGAGGTGGTGCTGGGACCAGTGACCATGGGAAGAAGTGCAGTAAATGTGGTAGTGGTGTCAATCTTTATTCCACAAGTATAAGGGGCTGAAAGTCCATGCCTGTAATGGGCCATTGCTGCAAAAATTTTAAAGAGTGACACTACTGGAGATTCTGCAAGCAAGTGAAGTGCTGGAGGAAGGAAATTAGCTGTATATAGGACTGTATAAACTAGGAATTGTCCCTGAAGTTTGTTTTGAAGTCAAGTGGGCATCTCATAATATGCCTACCCCCATCCAAGTTCAAAACCCTTAATAAAAGAAAAAAAAATAAAAAAGTACTGAACTGTTTTCTGACTCTGAAGTGACTGTAAAAATTTGCCTTGCTGTAGAGGTTGAGGAATCCCATTTCACTTGCGGCTCCTGTGGGGGTGCACTTCATTGCCTGGGCGACTTTTCTGTAGCTGCCACACTAGGTACTGGCGTCTTTCAGGCTTTGGCTATTGCCTGCTTCACAGCAGTCGATGATGAAGAGGAGGCAGCATTGGTTCCTGGTCCGCTCCATGGAATTAAAGTTCAGCAGGGCTATTCGTGGTTTAGGTGAAATCCAATTGTCAAATAACGAATACAGGATGGAACAAATGTCTTTCCAATAAGACTGCACAATGGGACAGGACCACCATGTATGTAGATATGTGTCCAGCTGCCCACAAGCTCAAAAACAGGAGGATGAGTAGCCCGGGATATATTTGGCTATCCTATGAGGCGCTAGATACCAGCGGGATAAGAATTTATAAGATGTCCCCAAAGCAAGAACATTTGGAGAAACCTTATGTGTTGTCTGCCAAATCTCCGACCAAACCTATATCTGTAGTCAAGTTAATCAACATAAGCTGGTGGGGGAGGCTGTGGAGAGGATAGCAATAATGAGTACAATTTGGAAATAACACACTTAGCGTGTTAATCAGATGCACAAAAATGTTCATACAGAGACATCACACTGAGGTCTGTGGTAAATGAAAGTGTAGCAACGTAAAAATGTTTTATTTGAAGGTATCGAAAGATCTCATGATTAAGGAGTTTATATCACTATTGTAGGTTTGGGAATGATTTAAAACCATTCCATTAGTCAAAAGATGGTGTAATCGAGTGAGGCGTAAGCGCATCCAGTGATGAAATTAAATTGGGGAAATGGCTGCAGGATAAAAAGCCAGATTGTGGAAGAAAGACAATAAGGTCCGGAGAAATAACTTTTACTTTAAATTTTACTCTGTCCCAAATACGTTAGGAATGTCGAGTGGGTGGAATGTGTAGCCTCGCTTCAGTGGGGTAAGCTAAAATAAGATGTCCATAGTGTAAGGGTCAGCATCCAGGAATTCAAGACCAACCCACAGGGGGACCTCCTTATTAGCATATAGGCACTTATTTTTAGTGTTTTACATCGCTATACCTGCAAAAGGGGCCAGCATGGAGTGATCTAGCAAGACTTAAGTTTCCGACTAAAGTTCCACTTTCAGCTACAAAGGCAGCAGATGGAGTGTTCACATGCCACAGTTGTTATCCTTTGGTTCACACCCGCGGCAAAAATGATCAGTCCTGTTGCATTTCAAAGGCAGTACCACAACCAAACACGACCCATTTAGGCAAACAGGGAAGCACCGCAAATGCCCCTAAACAGCTTGTAAGAGTATGTCACCTGTTTAGTTAGCTGCTTGCCTGGAATTCATTTTAAAGCAGGTTAATGCTACCATCATTATTTGAGGCTTTTACAATGATTTGTAGTCTATATGGAGACACTATTAAAGAACATGTTGCTATTTTTACATCTTACAATTAACTTTGCCCTATTATGAACTTTTTTTTATAAAAGTACACAGTGCACCAACCTGATATCTAAGTCATGACTTGGCAGCATTATTAAGTAACAAATTACAGAAAAAGAATAAAGCATTATTTTGTTTAATGGAAATCTATAGTTTTAGAAATTGTGATAAAAGGCAGAAAAATAGGGCCTATATCTCATATTATCATAAGGAGAAAAGTGATTCATACCAGTATCAGTGGCAGTGATATCTTCCCGTTTTCCATTGACGAGCTTGAATCCAAGACCATTCCCATACAGCAAGCTGGTATATGGTTTGAGGTCACTGGCTTTGCTTGGTGCCAAGCCTAACAAATACAAAGTAATATAAAGCATTCATGATTATTGGCAGCCACTGTATTTAATAAATAATGATTTAAAATAAACTAGCCATTTTAAGAAGAATTACTGCTGAATAGGGTTTAAAAAAAATTCTCTCTGAAAAATACAAAAATAATGGCAGAAATGAATTGTTAAGAGAAAATGGTTTTAGAGGCACCCATTAGTTACTGCATTGCAAAAGAACAACCTTAAAGAAATAACAGTTACCAGCGGAAATGTTTTAAAGTATCCATGACAAAGTACTGTACATGAGACATATGTTGTGAAAGTGAAGAACTATGTTTAAGTAAAACCAAATAAATTAAATCCAGCCAGTCAACTGCAGTCTGCTTGCTACAGTACCTACCAGTTAGTGTGCTACAGTCTGCCTGCTAAAGTACCTATAAGTTTCTGCGCTACTGTCTGCCTACTATAGTACCTACCAGTTAATCTGCTACAGTCTTCTAGAAATGTGCCTGCTATGGACACTACCAGCCAGTCTGTTACAGTCTGCTGCCAGTAGTACTGCTGTGGTCCACTACTAGCCAATGTAGCTAAAGTAAGCTATCAGTAGCTATAGTCACTACTAGTTAGTCTGGCAAAGTATGCTTACAAGTACACCTGCTACAGTGTGCCATCAGTCTGCCTGCTACCATTCACAAACAAGCCAGTCCGCTACAGTCTACTTACTACAGTCACTACCAGTCAGTCTGCTACAGTCACTACTAGCCAGCCCGTTACAAGTCTGCCTGCTACAGTTACAACTAGTCAGTGCACAACAGTCTGCTATAGTCACTACCATTAAGTGTGCAGTAGTTCGCTACCAATCTGCACGCCACAGTCGGCACTAGTCAGAGCCCTGCAGTCTGTATGCTACAGTTGTTACCAGTCAGTCTGCTTGTTACAGTCACCAGCAGCCAGTCTGCCACCAGTTTGCCTTCTACAGTCTACCAACCAGTCTGCTTAGCAGTGTGCCTGCTACAGTCCCCTTGTAGCCAATGCAGCTACAGTAATCTACCAGTAAAATGTCACAGTTACTACCAGCTACAGTCTTTACTGGTCAGTCCATCAAAATGCCAGTCTGTCTGCTACAGTTACTACCAGTCAGTCTGCCACAGTCCGCTTGCTACAGTCCTTATCAGTCAGTTCGCTAAAGTCACTACCAGTCAGTATACATTCTGCAACCAGTCTGCCTACTACAGTCACTGCCAGTCAGTCAGTTTGCTACAGTCACTACCAGACAGTTCTGCTACAGTCCACTATTAGCCAATCAAGCTATGGTTAGCTACTAGTAGTCCTGCTACAGCTTGCTACCAGTCAGTCCTGTTAAATTCGGTCACCTATCCACCTCCGCATCTGTGAGTATCTATTGGGTGACCTAGGATATGTATATAATTGTGCTATTGAGCGAACAATTGTTTATGGAATAAATATTGAGGCTGCATAAATGAAAAAGTAGTGTGATAATATATCTCCACTGTTATTGCAGTCGAAAGAGGGAGAGGCTGGAATCATGCGATAATCTTCCTGAAAAAAAAAAAAAAGTAAAGACTCTACAGAGGCTAGATTGGTTTGTGAAGAGGTTTATTAAATAGTTACTACTCTGCTGGGAGAAGACAATGATTATTGCTAGTGGCTATAGCAGCCGCTAGCGATAATCGCAATTGATCCAGCAGGCTGGTTGTACCTAAGTTGATCGATAGATCAACTTGATACATTCAGCCTGCCCACACACAGTTCAAATCTCAGCCGGTTCCTTTCTTTTTTTGTACAGAGGTATACGTTCATAGCCTAAACTACATTTGCTCTCTCCAACAGGAGTCTGCCATTGCCTTAATGCATTTTGTTTAATACCCAGGGTCCAGCAGAGCTAAATTAGTGAGTGTGACTTGACTGCATTTTTTTTAATACCCACGGTTCAGCAGAGCTAAATTAGTGAGTGTGACTTGACTGCATTCTTTTTAATAGCCACGGACCTGCAGAGCTAAATTGGTGACCTGACCACAGGTACCAATCCCAAGAAAGAGAACTCAGGATTTTCTTCAGCCCCTTTTGTTTATGTTCATCAATATCACATAATATAATAAGATAAAAATACACCAACGGCAAAATCAATCATATCTGATAAATAACATTGTAAACAGAAAACATAAAATTGCCACAAAGGAAATTCTGCAGAATTACAAATTGCACTAAGATGCAAGTTCTGCTTTCCTATTAAAAAAGAATAGCGCGCAAATGCAAAAGAAATTACTACCAAATCTGAAGAGAGTCCATAAATAAAAATGGGGGTTTGGTCCCACCATATGGCCATATCGTGCTCAAGCCCACTACTGCTTTCCACCTTCTGCTCTTAAACTGCCACATTATAATAAACTAAAAAACTCTTTGGGAGTAAAAAAATACTTACCTTGCACCCCCAGGCTTCCAGAGGGCTTGTCTAAGCAGGGTAATACCAGTGGATCTTTTTGGGGGATCCTGAAAAAGTTGGGGATCCCAAATCCGGTGAGAAAATGCTTCTGTACAGTGCTGACATGGGTCCTGAACTTTCTCAAGATCCCTCTGTGTGATCCAGTCCTGTCAGTGACCAGGGAGTAAGGTGGGTATTTTTCATCACTCTTCTTTCAAAGTTTTTTCTTTTTTAAATACAGTAATGCAGTGTTTTGTCAACAGGGGTTGGTGGCAGACACATATGCAGACCTTTCATTTTAGTGCATTTAGTGCACCACTTTAATAAAGTGCCTTACCAAAAATACTGTTACCACGATCTGTGTACCCTCCAAAGGTGAAGACATGAGAATGGTCAGCAGTCACAACAGTCAGTGTATCAGATACTGAAGTCAGCTGCCCAGCTGTGCGAATGGCTTTGTCAAACTCAACAGCTTCAGTCAAGGAATTCCTAGCATTGCCATCATGATGGCCATGGTCAATTCTGCCACGTACAACAAATACAAGAACATTAAGCTGTAGCAAAGATTCTATCATGCGAGACCATCATTTAGTATTTTGCACACAAGAACCAATTCAAGAATAACTTTTAACAAGTGATGACCATATAAAAATTCCTAATGTCATCTATTACAAAAAAAAAAAAGACCATACACTTTGAACCAGGTGATATGATTTATAAATATATAAAAATGGTCTTTCACTTTCATATGACCTTGTTTTATGGGTTTGGTACTGCCCTATGACAGCTTTTGCTGAGTATATTTTAGATGATTATTTTTTTAAATATTTTATTATTTCATACTATGGTTTTCTTTGAAAAAAGTCAATAATGACAGCAGAAGTGTGCCATACATTAGCAAAAAAACATCTGCAAGAATCCCCATAAAGAGAAGTTAATTTGTAGCTGATAAAATAGAAATAAAATAAAGTGTCACAAAGAATGTTGTTATAGTCTTGATATCTTATGTTTAAAGAGATTCTGTCACAATATAAATCACCTGTCTTAGATTTATCCTTATAGCACTTTGAAGACAAAGTTAAAAGATGTTGCTGAAAGCCAGCAGCGTTATCGATAGCCATAGTAGCTAATGCAGCTGCAATGGGCCCGGAGGAGAAGGGCCCACTAGGGAGGCTTGTTGAGGCAACAAACACAGAAAATGAGTGTGCCTCTAAAGATAACACAGTTCCAGTACTGTATTTATAATTCATCATCTTCTGAAGTCTTCATTCCAGAACAGCTGACTGTAAAACTTTGGGATCATGATGTGGCTAATCATAGATCTCCCCTTCTTTATGTGCATGTACAATCCTTTATTGATAAGCAGTATCTTTTTATTTTTGGTTTTACTATTTTCCCTTTGAAGGTCGTTTTCAACAATCAATAAGTGTTTATAAATAAATGAGTAGGATTAAAGTTTTTCCTGTTTTGGTGCCCAGCTTGATACTTTAGGCTTGTTATAGTTTTGATTTAAATATATTAATACAACACTGTGACTCTCTGGGATTTCAAGTATTCTCTTTAGGGGTAGTCATTATGCAGAATGTGTTCTGCTGATCAAACAAAATACAATTTTGGCTCTGGAACTGCGTGTCAATGAATTACACTGAATGGGAATTAAATGTTCTCAAGGCTAAATTTTAATTGCAAAAAAAAAAAAAAAACAACATAAATAGTACCAAATGTTCATGTAACAATCAACATCTTCTCAACAACATCCTTTGAACCCTGGCATATGCCTATTTCTTGTCAGGACTAGCACATTCTCTTAAGTCGGAGTGTATAAATAAAACCCTTGTGCTACAATATGTGCCATCCTATTTATACTTATCTTCTACAAAAAGGAAAAATCCATTGGGATTCTTGCTCAGGATCTTAATGGCCTTCTCAGTCATCTCTGCTAAGGATGGATCCGTGGAAGGATTACGACTTAGTTCATATTTCATGTCTTTTGGTTCAAACAGCCCTAAAATATGGCAAAACATGTTTGAATGTGTTCATGATTCCATATAACTGAAAGAAACTATGAAAACTTTCATGGTATTACAGAAACCTTCCCCAAGTAAAATATGCAGGCTGCTACTGAGAAACATCTTTCTGAAAATGGTAATTAACTGGCTGCCCTACTATCAGTGTTGGGGTAGTTACTCAAAAAATGTAACTAGTTACTAGTTACTTCTGTAAATTGTAACGAGATTACTTTACTAGTTACTGCATTTGAAAAGTAACTTCACTACTTATTACTTTACTATCCTCTTTCTTAATTGACTGTGTAGAAGAAGATACATGACACTCTTTCTGCATAGAGTTTATTGTATAAACACAGGCTTTGGGAAACATGAGAACAAAACCTGAAAAAAACAGAATAAAACATAAAGTGCAACAAAAAAGTCATAAACTTCATCCCTCTCTATTCTTCGAAATAACGATTGTATCGCACGGCTTGGGTAACGCATGAAAGCGCGTTCCTATAGCCTAGTAAAGTAGTGTAGTTACCTCCTATAGCCTAGTAAAGTAGTGTAGTTACCAATATTAGTATTGTAACTAGTTATATTACTTAGTTACCAAAAAAAGTATTGTAGTTACTGTAATCAGTTACTTTGTAACTAGTTACCCCCAACACTGCCTACTATTACTGTGAATTTAATACTTTCTCAGTGAGTCTTATAGAACAAATATTGCTGAGTATTTATGAAGTAGAAGAGAGGAGATGAATCACTAATACTTTCTGCTATGTGGTTAAATTGCAGCCTCATGGAATCCTGGGAGATCAATCACTACTAAAATCTCTTAAGTAGGGATAACCTTGCGTTTCTTCAGAACTGGGTTCAGATTCAAACCCAGAAGTCAGCTGTCAGTCCTGGTCAAACAAGTTGTATACAGGGGACTCCATCCCCTTCCTCCCCCGCAGCTGACATTACAAAGGGGTGGCAATACTCATGACCACATGGCCATATTAGGTAAATTATTTTATATTTTTATGTATTTTTACATATGGTGCCATTTACCTGCATGACCTATAGATATGTGTGTCAATGCTCAGAACCTGCGGTAGGATTTTTTTTTTAATTAGAGAGCACCACATGCACTTCTATATGTACATTGTAATTTCTTCAGAACTAATTAAAGGAACATTAGATGACATTTGACTTGCTTGTGAGTAAAGTAAACTCTTGTACTCACTGGAATTCATAAACATTGTAGTAAACACTCTTTAGAATTCTGTCGGGCCTCCGCGCCACAATTGTTGGTGCTTTGGGACAGATTCATGTACCTGTCAGATGGGTACAGGTACATGAATCTGTCGCACTGAGGATGGCACTAAGGTCAGTCCTTATCATGTCCATATCATACGCCCCATCTCTAATGCAACTCCTTAAACACTGAGCTCCCTGCCTGGTCACTACACCTGTCACATTTGACAGGCTGAGGAGATTTGTTGTGGGATGGGGCCTGATGGGGAACTCTGAGAGACTAGTTCCCCATCATATCAGACACCCTTCCAGAATTAGGCGCAGGACATTTTAAATAGATCATACCACTGTTGTGGAAATTTTATTAATATTTGTGTGGACATTTTTCAGGATGTGTTTTAGTTAAATTGCTATCATTATGTCTCCCAGTGTCAGTTTATAGGTATTCGCTATGTACGGCGAATATGGCTTTAACTAGCATTGAGGAAAGGCCTGTAGTTGTGGAAACCTTCCATTAAATGGAGACTGCACACCACTCGCCTGATCTCCCAAACGGCGGGCACTCTGAGCGACTAGGGAAGGCCGGTCCGGATCTATGGCAGTGCAATGCGAAGTCCGCCGCACCAATGTATATCAGTCAGTCAGGGCCCTCGGAATTCACGGGTGGAGATATGTTTGTGATGTGGGATTATTGGCGTTTTGATAAGTATCTGCCCTTTAGCTGGAATAATAGCTGGTAGCTTTCTATTATGCTTGATCCGCATGATCAAAATATTGCTGATATATCCTTTGCAGATACTGTATAGTCTCATTTACTGGAACAGTAGCATAATCACTATCAAATATGGTTTTTATGAACTATATTATATAGAACTCACTCTAACAGGTTATGATGGGAGTGCATGCATATGTATTGGTACGGCCGTGTTCATGAGAATACATGCTAGTTCCATTGTATGGTGTTTGGCGGTCATTACACATGGATCCCATTGTTAGCAATAGCGAATGGTTGCTCTTGCACCCAATGGCTGGAAACTCATGCACACAGCTCAGCTTGTCCATTAACATACACTGACACTCCTTTTTTTTAATTGAATCTTTGAATGTGTAGATGTCTGTGATTGGTTGTGTTGTATAGTCGCCACCTCCCATTGTAAACCATTGTTTTCTGACTATAAATAAACAAGAGCCCTGTGTTGGAGCAGGACTGATTCTGTTTACATTGACCATGACACAGCTTTTTTCCTGCTTCTATCTTTGTCACCGAGCGCTCTAGGATTTCTTTATACAAAAGAGCTGTACATTGTACTTTCAGTACAAGGGATTAATGGCGGTTGGCGCGTATTAATATCTGGCAGTGTGCTTTCAGTGCAGCAAAGTTCTCCTTTCACTGAGCAAGTTTCTATGCGCCAAACCCCATTAATTTCCACCACACCACCAGCATAGTGCCACAAATGCTTTATGGAGAAGTATGCTGCAGCTGTCCCACATTGACTCCAAGACTGAGAACTGAGCGATCATGACAGCTAATCATTTAGTGGTCTTTTTGGAGCAGAAAGCAGTGACTGTCAGTCACTGCTCTCCACTCTGCTCCTCCAGCGCTCACTGGAGCATCAGCCTGGAAAAGGGGGCGAGCACAGCCGGCTTCAGCTTTCAGTGGTGCGCTAAACACCAGAGACAGCTGTCAGTCAGGCAGCTGGGTGTATCTCGACAACATGGTCAGGATCCTTCCAGAGCCTGGAGCAGCTCCATGATGTCAGCTGATTGTGGGCAATAGCCCACTATAATCGGACTATGGGTCACAGGAGCAAAAAGTAAGTGCACTCCTGTGACCCAAAAGAGAAGTATAACCAAAAAAAAAAACCTTTGGCCATTCTTCTCTTTTAATGAATTCCCAACCATTTGATTTTCACTTATCAGATACTCTACCCATTAGGTAATCTGTTGTGGTTTCATCCACAGCATCAAAGGCTTGTTTATTCCACACATACTTTGACCCCTGTTAAGAAGAAAATAAAAATTACATATTAGTTGTCAGAGATGTTCATTATATGCTTTATAATGCCAAAAGGGAATCATTTTTCTTCTATGACATAAATAAACCAGTGTTTTGGGGTCCATTGCTAAGTGAACAAAAATAGATTTTTTATTTTTCGGTTAAGAGAAACCTGAAAGTTTTGTGGGGTTATGAGGATGACTGGTAAATGCAGCTCACCTCATCTCTCTTCATGTGTACTCTGCTCCTTACAGGCTAATGTACAAATTATTCCCTCAAAAAACAGAAAGGAATTCTGAGTAAAGCTATAATTTTCATGGCAACCCTACAAGCACCAGTGTTTTCAAATGTATTTTATGTTAGAGTTATTATTTTGTTTTTAATCAGTAAGGTTTTACTTTTTGATGATTTAATTGTAAAATGGAACACTCTGGTTAAAAAAAAAAAAAAAAATTACAAAAAAATATAATTACAGGTTATTTTTGCAAAAGTTTTGTTGTCTAGCTACAGATTATTCGTTAAGATTCCCTGCCTTGTGCTAGATGACAGATAATGGCTATGATGATAATCTACAAAAGTTATCCGTACCACCAGTTTGAATAATCTGCTTTGATGATGATCCCCATCAGACTCTGTTTTTCCTATTGGAGAGAAGTCCAGTGAGAGTCACCGTCTGCTTGGATAAATAATGTTTTATTGAACGGAGACATGAGGAGGTATAATTGGCTTTTGTAAATTACTGATGCAGATGAGAAATAGACGTTTCCCCAATGACAACACAGTGTCAGTATCACAGTGTTTGTGCGAAGAAAGTACGGTGGCACAAAAGAGCCATAACCTGCCACAGCAACTTATGAGTGTGGGCAGTGGACATACACTGTATTGTCAAAAGTATGGAGATACCTGCCTTTAAACGCACATGAACTTTAATGGCATCCCAGTCTTAGTTCTTAGGGTTTAATATTGAGTTGGCCCACCCTTTGCGGCTATAACAGCTTCAACTCTTCTGGGAAGGCTGTCCACAAGGTTTAGGAGTGTGTCTATGGGAATGTTTGACCATTCTTCCAGAAGCGCATTAGTTGATGTTAGACGAGACGGCCTGGCTCGCGGTTTCCTCTCTAATTCATCCCAAACGTGTTCTATCGGGTTGAAGCCAGGACTCTGTGCAAACCAGTCACGTTCCTCCACCCCAAACTTGCTCATCCATGTCTTTATGGACCTTGCTTCATGCACTGGTCCAAATCATTTGGTGGAGGGGGGATTATGGTATGGGGTTGTTTTTTATGGGTTGGGCTTGGCCCCTTAGTTCCAGTGAAGGGAACTCTTAAAGATTCAGCATACCAAGACATTTTGGACAATTTCATGCTACATTGTAGTTGAGGTTGAATAAAGACATCAGTCCATCCAGTTCAACCTGTGCAGGTGTGTGTATGTGTCAGCGGCCTGATCACTTCCCATAACCCTGAATGTTGTGATCTGTGAGATGCACATCCATGAGTCTTTTAAAAGTAGCCATACTCCCCGCAGCTACCACCAATTGTCGAAGAGAGTTCCACATTCTCAACCGCCCTTACAGTGAAGAACCCCTTATGCAGCTTAAGGTTAAACCGCCTCTCCTCTAATCTCATTGTGTGGCCACGTGTCTTTTTGCACTTCTTGAGACTAAATTGTTTTTTACCTATGCTGGGATCGCCATTGAGGTATTTGTAAATCGCTATACCGTCCCCTCTCAGGCGTCTTCTCTCCAAGGAGAATAAATTAAGCGATTGTAATCGCTCCTCATAATTAACCACTTTAGCCCCGGAGGATTTGGCTGCTTAATGACCAGGCCACTTTTTTCAACTTGGCACTGCGCGATTTTAACTGACAATTGCGCGGTCATGCAATGCTGTACCCAAACAAAATTTACGTCCCACACACAGAGCTTTCTTTTGGTCGTATTTGGTCACCTCTGCGCTTTTTATTTTTTGTGATATTAATAAAAAAAGAGCAAAAATGTTGCGAAAAATTGACATTTTCTACATTGACAGTTATAAAAAAAACAATATATTCAATTTTTGTCATATATTTAGGCCAAAATGTATTTAGCTACATGTCTTTGACAAAAAAATTCTCAATGAGCGTATTTTTAACCACTTTAAGACCGAAAGATTTTACCCCCTTCCTGACCAGGCCATATTTTGTGATTCAGGAATGAGTTACTTTAACGGATAATTGCGTGGCCATGCGATGCTGTATCCAAATTACATTTACATCCTTTTTTTCCCCACAAATAGAGCTTTCTTTTGGTGGTATTTGATCACCTGTGCGATTTTAGATTTTTGAAAAAAACTGCGTCAATTTTGAAAAAAAAAACAATATTTTTCACATTTTGATATATAACATTCCCCCCCAAAAAAATTTACAAATCAAATTTTTTTTACATTTTAGGCCAATTTGTTTTCTGCTACATATTTTTGGTAAAAGAAAATCACAATAAGCATATTTTGATTGGTTTGTGCAAAAGTTACTATTGCAAAGATTTGTCTTTTTTTTTTTTTTTTACTAGTAATGGCAGCGATCTTCGATTTTTTGCGGGAATGTGACATTGCTGCGGACAGATCGGACCCCTAACTGACATTTTTTACACTTTTGGGGGGACCGGTGACATTACTACAGTAATCAGTGCTAAAAATATGCACTGTTACTGTAATAATGACACTGGCAGGGAAGGGGTTAACACTGTTGGTGATCAAGGGGTTTAATGTGTGCCTCATGCTTACTGACGTGTGTGGGGGGAGGGGGTTGTGTGACACAGACACAGATCGCAGGTTCAGCTATGCTGAATCTTGTGATCTGTCCCTGTCTGTCACAGAGAAGATCTGCCCGCTTTGTTTACACAAGCGGGCGGATTTTCTCACTGTTTCCCTGACGATCGGGGAAGAGAGACGGTGATCGCCGTCTCTCCTCCTCTGGCCCAACTCCCGCTGTGTCTAAACACAGCGGGAGAGAGCCTCCGCCGGCACTCGCGCGCCGCTGACACAGGGAGGAGTCCAGCAACGTAGGTCTACGTCGCTAGACCCAGGGCTGCCACCTTGCTGCAGTAGCAGCAACATGAGTGGTCCTTATGGGGTTAAGGTCCTCCAATCCCCTAATTAGTTTAGTTGCCCATCTTTCCAGTTCCAGCACATCCTTTCTGAGGACTGGTGACCAGAACTGGACAGAATACTCCAGGTGTGGGTGGACCAGGGTTTTATAAAGTGGTAGGATTATAGCTTTATCTCTGGAATACATCCCCTTCCTTATGCATGCTAATATTCTGCCGGCTTTGACAGCTGCCGCTTGACATTGCATGCTATTACTTAGTCTATCTTCCACTAAGACTCCCAGATCTTTCTGTATTCTTGATTCCCCCAGAGGTTTCCCCCCCAAAGCGTATTTTTCGTTCATGTTTTTAGTCCCCAAGTGCAATACCTTACATTTCTCCACATTAAACCTCATTTGCCATGTAGTTGCCCACTCTGTTATTTTGTTCAGGTCATTCAATAAGATTTCTATATCTTGATGAGAAGTTATTGCCCTGCCTATTTTTGTGTCATCCGCAAAAATTGAGATTGAGCTAATGATCCCATCCTCGATGCTATTAACTACTTTAACCCCGCCCACCGTACATTTACTCCGGCACTCTGCCACTGCTGGGCAAAACGACGTAGCCCTACGTCACTCGCTCAGGAGACTGTAGGGGGCGAGCGCACGCCGCCGGCAGCGCGATCCCCCCCCCCCTCGTTCCCTGGGGAGCCGTCCACTCGCGATCTCCTGCAGCAGAGAGAGAAAAACAGATGGCTGATGTAAACACAGCCGTCTGTCATTCTCCCTGAAGTGATCACAGAGGCTATGCGATCCTGCTATATAGGATCGCATGTCTCTGTGGTTACTTCACTAGCCACGCCCCCTGACAGTTAGAATCACGCCCCTAGGGACACATTTAACCCCTTGATCACCAGTAAAGTTAAGCTATTCCCTGCCAGTGTCATTTTTACAGTAACAGTGCATATTTATAGCACTGATTACTGTAGTAATGTCACTGGTACCCCCAAAAGTCTCAAAAATGTCAGTTAGGGGTTCAAACTGTCCACTGCAATGTCGCAGTCCCGCAAAAAAAAATAGCAGATCGTCGCCATTACTAGTTAAAAAAAAACCAAAAAAAATGACATAAATCTTTCCCGTAGTTAGTAAACGCAATAACTTTTGCGCAAACCAATGAAAATACGCTTTTTGCAATTTTTTTACCAAAAATATGTAGCAGAAAACAAATTGGCCTAAAATGTTAAGAAATTTTGATTTTTACTTTTTTTGTGAGAATTTCATATAAAAAAAAATGTGAAAAATATTGTTATTTTTTTTTCAAAATTGTCGCTTTTTTTGTTTATAGCGCAAAAAATAAAAATCACACAGGTGATCAAATACCATCAAAAGAAAGCTCTGTTTGTGGGAAAAAAAGGACGTCAATGTCATTTGGTTACAGCGCTGCACGACCGCGCAATTGTCCGTTAAATTCACACAGTCCCGAATCGCAAAATAGGGCCTGGTCATTGAGCAGCCAAATCCTCCGGGGCTAAAGTGGTTAATGAAAAGAAATGAACAAAATTGGTCCCTGGACTGAGCCTTGTGGGACCCCACGGTCCAACTCCAGACCAGTCTGAGTACGTGTTATTTATCACCACCATTTGGACACTCCCCTGTAACCAGTTTTCTATCCAAGAACAAACCTTGTGGTCGATGCCTGCAGACCTTAGTTTGTAGATTAAGTGTTTGTGGGGAACTGTATCAAATGCCTTAGCAGAATCCAGATACACCACATACACAGGTCTCCCCCTATCTAGCTCACAGCTCACCTCCTCATAAAATGTTAACAGATCGGTTTGACAAGAACGTCCTTTTGTTAACTCATGCTGATTACTACTGTTGATACTGTTGTCCTTAGCAAATTCTTGGATATAGTTCCTTATCATCCCTTCCAGTAATTTATATACTGTTGATGTCAGGCTGACCAGCCTATAGTTTCCTGGGATATGCCTCCGCCCTTTTTTGAATATTGGTATCACATCGGCTTTCCTCCAGTCACCTGGTTCAGCTGCTGTAAAAACACTATCTGCAAAGATCAGGAACAACAATCTAGTTATAACCCTACTGAGTTCTTTGGGTACTCTCGGGTTCGTGCCATCTGGTCTTGGTGATTTATTTGTGTTAATGTTATCAAGCCTTTCCTTGATTTCACCCTCTGTTAGCCATAGCAGCAAGTCCTGTGATGTGCTGCTAACCATACAGTCAAGGTCAGTATACCCCTCCTTTTCCTGTGTAAAAAACTGAGGAGAAGAAAGCATTTAGTACAGATGCCTTCTATGTGTCCTCTGTAACCATGCTCCCATCATCGTTAATTATGTGTGCAACGTGCTCTGACCTCGCTTTTTTGCTATTATATTTAAAGAATTTCTTAGGGTTCTTTTTACTTTCCTCTGCTATGTGTCTCTCGAAGTCAATTTTAGCCTTCTTGATTTTGTTTTTACGTTTTGTATTAGATTCCTTGTATTGGTGGAAAGCCGATAAAGTCCCCTCCGATTTTCTTTTTCTTAAAGGCCTTTTTTTTTCTCTAATAAGCTTTTTTACATTACGGTTTAGCCACCCTGGTTTGACCTTGGCTCTTCTAAATTAATTTCCCTTTGGAATGCACTGTGAGATATTAGCATGTTCCTAAAGCATTCCAATTTTTCCTCTGTGTTCAGTGTTCCTAGGGTTTGGTCCCAATTTATTTTCTCTATTATTGAGCACAGTTCAGGAAAGTTTGCCCTTCTGAAGTTTAGGGTTCTTATGTTCCCCTCTTGCCTTGCTATCTTATGATTTACGCTAAATGTGATCATCCTGTGAGCGCTAGAACCCAAGTTGTCCCGGTTTCCTACATCTGTGATTGATGTTGGTCGTTCGTAGTGAATAGATCTAGCAATGGATCCTTTCTAGTAGGAGAGTCCACCAACTGAGACATGTAGTAGTCCTGTAAGACATTCATGAAATGACGGGCCTTTAATGAGTGTGTAGTCCCCTCTTCCCAGTCAATGTCAAGATAATCGAAGTCACCCAATATGATGACTTTCCCCAGCTTTGCCGCGTTTCCCAACTGCGATAGAAATTCCAGCTCTACCTCCTCCCTTTGGTTGGGCGTCCTATAACATACCTCCACTATTTCTTTCCCCCTTATTACTTCTCCTATGCTGAATTTTATCCTATGAAAATAGAAGAAAAATGGGTTGTTCTGGTAGTAGATCCTGCCATTTCAGCCCTCAAACACCTTATAGTTTCTATTAACGATGTTTCATCTTAAAAGGTGTTTTGAAGCCATTTTAAAGGCTTCCTTTGCCCTTGCAGCTGACATGTCTATTTGCCAGACTATTGCTTATGTACACCAAAAAGAAACCTTAATTGCTAACTGGACAAGACAGATAAAATAGAGAACATGAACCTGTCCTTGATGACCCCATTCTCTTGGAACATTTTCAGCGGATGTCATCAGCCTTATTGTTTTGCGTTGACACTCCAGAGCAACCATTCTCAAACAGGGTTCTGAGGAAACCAGGTTTCCTTAAGAGGTTGCTAGGGGTTCCTTACGCTGTGCCTGATTGACTTTCCATTTATTGGTACCAGCATAGTTATAGGGCCCACACCATGATACCAATGATATTTTTAGCTATACGTAAGGGTGGTATTCTGACCATCACTGTAAGAGTTTTTTTTTCTTCCTACTGACTACCAATGTAAGGCATTTTTCCCATTGCCACGAGATGAAACTGGTTTCAGTAAGGGTTCACAGAGACCTGAAAATTATTTTAGGGGTTCCTATGGAGTAAAAGGGTTGAGAAAGACTGCTTTAGGGAATGTATTTATCAAGTCTCTAGGAATGTCTCTTATCTCTGTGCAAATGCACAGGAATTTGTGGTTAAAAGCTTGGTCTGCTGAACCTGCTTGTAAAGGGCACCCTTTACGCAGGTCTTTTGACAATGAATGCATATTTGGGGAATCCCTTGATAAATAATAAAATCTGTCCCTGGGGGAAAGATGCTCCTACACCAAAAGAAAAAGCCTAAGTCTTCTACACGTACAGCTATTACCTCTACCTAGCAAAAAGGGACCAAACAAAGGCTTAGTGCTATCTTTCGTCACAAGCTTTGTACTCCTACATTTACTAAGCTTGCCTAGAAGCCCTTCTCACAATGAAGGAGTGTCCCCACTCCTCGAACTAGGGGGATGTCTGATGACATTTATATCAGCCTTGATCCGAGATGTCCCGATCTCTGAGTCAAATCTGTCATTTCAAAAGAGTACAAAATTAAATGTTTCTCTCTGTCCCCTCCTTGGTTCCTATATATACTGGCAACCTTGTGGCAACTTCTGCCAAAAGGAGTGGTTGTACCTGTTCCTTCAGTGGAAAGGTTTCATGGTTTATTCAAAATGATTCACACACACCCCAGACTAAATTTTCCTCACACTGGATTTAAATGTCTAAATCAATTACTTCAGGTACCAAAATATCACATGGAATCAGCAATATCGGTCATTTCTTTTCTCAGACATAGGGAACCTTACAACATACAAAATGCCTTTCTACATAGCTCCACATACCCCTCACACCAACGCTGTCTGCGAGTTGTTGTGGGGGATCAGCATTTCCAATTTATAGCACTACCATGCAGAAGCAAAACTGTTTGCCCTTCTTCTTCATACCCAGTACATTCATGTCATATGGTACATGTAGGGTTGAGGAGTACTTTGGCAGAAAGAGTCTGTTCACATACAAAAAATGAATAAAGTTCACTTTTCAGGAAAATATTCAAAAAAACCCCCATGTGATTCTACATGTAAAGAATAGTACATACCATAGCTCCTCCTGTTGGAAATGAAGGTCCTCCCATTCCAGATGTAGCTGTTTTGGGTTCTCTCCACAAAACGAGCAGACCCCTCATACCTCTCTATCCTGCTGTTTGCAGGACGGGCTGAATTTCACTATACCCCACCCCCTAGCGTCTGTCCTTGGCTTTTCAAACTGCACGCCTGGGCAGCGAGTCCTCTTGTGGTTTCAGCAAGCCTTAGTGGTGGCCTTTCTGGGCCGTGCAAACTCCATGCATGAGTAGTGAACAGTTTCCCCCTCTATCTAAGTTTGCTGCCCATGCATGGCGTTTGACTGGCCCACAGTACCTGCTACTAAGGTCAGCTGCATCCGGTAGAAGATGCACTGTGCAGGAGTGTAGTTTGAACAGTCTGGAACAGGTGCAATATAGTGAAATGCAGCCTGAAGTGGATGGTAGGAGGCCTAATATAGTAAGATTCAGCCCATTCTGCAAATGGCAGGACAGAGAGGTATAGGGGTCAGTGCTTTTTCTGGAGAGGACTCAAAAGCTGCATCTGGAATGGGAGGATCTTTACTATTTCCAAGAGGAGGAGCTATGAATTGTACTAATCATTAGATGAAGAATTGAATAAGAGGGGATTTAAAAATCTTCTTACATGTTAAGTTCCTTCAAACTTTTTTTTTTTACTAAATTTTATTTATTTATAATTTTCCACATACATTTCTTATACATTCATGGTTTCATGTATTATTCACATTATAACAGAGGTTAAGGTTTATAACTTCAGTAACTTTCCCACTATGGGGAGGGTACAAAAGAAAGGGTAAACAAAACAGTATAAATGAAAAGTAATCACATCTTACGTATTCCCCCAGTTTACTGGTCTGTTTGTATACCTTTAACTATCTGACCTCTCTTTTAATACTTTGAGAGACCATGAAGAACCAACAAGACTAAACACTTAAAAACTTCAAACTTCTTGGCTGGTTAATAAACTTCCTAAAGTCTACCCTCCAGTTTTCACACTGTCTGGATTATCTGGGTCTAATACTGTTCACAGCCCCAGCCAGAATTTTCCTTCCTGTAAAAAATATTGTTTGGTTAAGGTCTCGTACAAATAGATCTAAAAGGCATCCTTGGGTTTGCTTCTGCATAATGGTTCTGGGCCTAATGCTAGCCTCCTTTGAAGTAATTTATTTTGCCCAGTTTAATTCCAGGCCACTCCAACTCATCCTTATGTCTTTGAAAACACATCAGTTCTGGTGGGCAGCTTGCAACTCCTTAATGGTTCAGGGGACCTACTCTTCAGAGGAGTTGAGACTCCAGATCAAAATTCTGAAGCTGAGACCCATCATATTTACTTTACAATATTGGATCTCTTCTGCAAGGTCACTCAGACAAGGTGCAGTTGAACAATACTACAGTAGTTACCTACATAAACCACAGGGGGGCACCAGAAGTCAAGCAGCCCTAAGAGAAACAAACGTATTAGTCTTCCGGGTGGAAATTCTCATTCTTGGAGTGGGAAATTGGCAGGCAGACTTTCTAAGCAACAAATGCCTAGACCCGCAGAAGTGGTCTCTGCACCCCAAAATCCACCAGGATCTCTGTCAAAGGTGGAGAAAACCAGATGTAGACATTCTGTCCTGCAGGTTAAGCAACAAGTTATACTGATTTGCAGCCAGAATCCCGGAACCTATAGACTTTGCCATAGATGCCCTGGGTATTCGTTGAACTCCATTCAAGCTGATATACAGTATGCCTTTTTTCTGATAAAAGTTCACAGTGACTGCCACACAAGATAGAAGAAAAAGGGTTGCTATCAGTGGCGGCTGGTGCTCAAAATTTTTTTTTGGGGGGGGGGGCGCAAACAGAAAAATGTAATAGGCATTGCTTTGCAGCAAAAAATTGCACGACTTTGAGGTCACAAAAGTGTGAAAGGGGCCTTCAGTAATCAAAGTATAGTGTGCCCCCTTCAATGCAGAGTGACCACAGCATGCCCCCTTCAATGCAGAGTGCCCATAGCGTGCCCCCTTTCAATGCAGAGTGACCACAGCGTGCCCCCTTCAATGTAGAGTGCTCACAGCATGCCCCCTTCAATGTAGTGTGACCACAGCGTGCCCCCTTCAATGTAGAGTGACCACAGCATGCCCCCTTCAATGTAGAGTGACCACAGCGTGCCCCCTTAAATACAGAGGGCCCACAGCGAGCCCCCTTTCAATGCAGAGTGCCCACAGCATGCCCCCTTCAATGTATAGTGCCCACAGCATGCCCCCTTCAATGTAGAGTGACCACAGCATGCCCCCTTCAATGTAGAGCGACACAGCGTGCCCCCTTCAATGTAGAGTGACCACAGAGTGCCCCCTTAAATGCAGAGGGCCCACAGCGAGCCCCCTTTTAATGCAGAGTGCCCACAGCGTGCCCCCTTCAATGTATAGTGCCCACAGTGTGCCCCCTTCAATGTAGAGTGACCACAGCATGCCCCCATCAATGTAGAGTGACCACAGCTTGCCCCCATCAATGTAGAGTGACCACAGAGTGCCCCCTTCAATGCAGAGTGCCCACAGCGTGCCCCCTTTCAATGCAGAGTGACCCCAGCGTGCCCCCTTCAATGTAGAGTGACCACAGCGTGCCCCCTTCAATGCAGAGTGCCCACAGCATGCACCCTTTCAATGCAGAGTGACCACAGCGTGCCCCCTTCAATGTAGAGTGACAACAGCCTGCCCCTTCAATGTAGAGTGACCACAGCGTGCCCCCTTCAATGTAGAGTGCCCACAGCGTGCCCCCTTCAATGCAGAGTGACCACAGCATGCACCCTTCAATGTAGCATGACCACAGCGTGCCCCCTTTCAATGCAGAGTGACCACATCGTGCCCCCTTCAATGTAGAGTGATCACAGCGTGTCCCCTTCAATGTAGAGTGACCACAGCGTGCCCCCTTCAATGTAGAGTGACCACAGCGTGCAGAGAGACCAGTGCACTTACCTGATGCAGCGGCGGCTTCTCCTCAGTCCTCCGTGTCTCCCGAGTCCTCCTCCTCCCCGGCCAATGGCAAAGGTTCACCTTTCGGCCAATCAGGACACGGGTCTCGGACCCGCTTCCTGATTGGCCTGGAGGAGGATCCGTGTGACAATAGGGAATATTCATTCGCTATTGTCACACAATGGGTGGGCTCAGGGAGCACTGCTCTGCGCCCCGGGTCCACCCTTTTCTGAAGCCTATTAGAGCCTCTGGCTTTAATCACGTGCTTCAGAAGAAAAAAAAAACCCCATTGAACTTCATGTGCCCAGCGCCCCGCATGTAGATTAGGGGTCCGGACGCATGGATAGGGGGGGGGGGGGGGGCGGCGCCCCTAACGCACCGGCCGCCACTCCCTATGATCCTCATTTCACCAAATTTGCACAGAAGGAAATGGTACACATACTCCTAGTAGATGGTCCTTGGCCTATTTAAAACTGAACAGACTTGCTGGAGCAAGGTCTTTAATTTACACCCTGCTTCTCAGTCGCTGGCTTTAATGGCATGGCTGTTTAAACCCAAATCCTGAAGTATAGGGGTATTTCTGATTTTGTTATCTCCACCTTACTCAAACCGAAAAAATCTACCTCTCACAAAATCTACGTTCACATATAGAAGGCTTATTTTGCCTGATGCAAGTACAGGAAGCTAAGCCACAAAGTAGCAGGAAGCAGAGTCGCAATACTCTGTTGTTTGTATTTTGGCCTTTCTGCAGTCTAGTCCTGATCAGTGACTGGCACACACTACTCTTAACCACTTCTGGACCGGAAGATTTGCCCCCTTAATGACCAGGCCATTTTTTGTGATTCGGCACTGCGTTAATTTAACAGACAATTGCTCACTCTTGCGACACTGTACCCAAATAAAATTGATGTCCTTTTTTCCCCACAAATATAGCTTTCTTTTGGTCATATTTAATCACCTGTGCGATTTTTATTTTTCGCTCTATAAACACTAAAAGAGCGACAATTCTAAAAAAATATATATATATTTTTTTTCACTTTCTGCTATAAAACATTCCCCCCAAAAAAATTTTAAAATCAAATTTTTTCATAATTTTAGGCTAATTTGTATTCTGCTACATATTTTTGGTAAAAAAAAAAATCCCAATAATTGTATTTTGATAGGTTTGCGCAAAAGGTATTGCGTCTACAAATAAGGGGAAAGATTTATGTCATTTTTATTTATTTAATTTGTTTTACTAGTAATGGCGGCGATCAGCGAGTTTTAGCCAGACTGCAACATTGCGGCTGACAGATCGGACCCCTAACTGACAAATATGCACTGTTACTGTAATAATGACACTGGCAGGGAAAGGGTTAACCCAGGGGCGATCAAAGGGTTAAATGTGAGCCTAGGGGGTGTTTAACTGTGGGGGGGATGGGCTTGTGAAATCAACACAGAAACCTGTGTTCCTAAATAGGAGGAACACAGGAGCTCTGTATTAATTCCTGAGAGAACAACGGTCTGCTGTGTTTACAACAGCAGACCGCTGTTCTCTCTTCATTGGGAGCGATCGCTGGTGCCCGGCGGCAATGGCGGCCACTGGCCCCGTGAATCGGCTTCCCTGCTGCCGAGTGGGCGCACACAAACCACCTCTGGTGGCGCGTGCGTGCCCCCACAATCGTTCCCGTGAGCCATTGTACAGGTACGGCAATATGCAGGAACCTGCCGCCGTATATAGGCGGCAGCTGGTCGGTAAGTGTTTAAGGCTAGGTTCACACATGTCCAGTGCGAATTTCCCCTCAGTTTTCACTGCAAACTTACTAAGCAGCTGTTCAGTGGTTCAGCTGCGATTTTAGATGCTGTTCAGATGCAAATTTTTGGAACTGGCGACCACCAGTGTCTTTAACATTGGCTGGTTGTTGAGGAGCGGGCCAGTAAGCCGACCATCGGGTCCTTAACAACAGATGTCTCCTTTGCATGGGGACCCTAAAAAATCCATACCAGACCCTCTTCTGTGCATGCCGCCTTGCAAGATAGGAAAGGGGGGGACGAACGAGCGCTCCCCCAACCATACCAGGCCTTATACCCTCAACATAGGGGGGTTCTTTGGGGCAGGGGGGTCTGACCCCCCACCTCAAGGCACCCTGTCCCTATGTTGATGGGGACAAGGGCCTCTTTGCTCAGGGTTGTGGGGAAGAGTCCCTTGTCCCCATCAACATAAGGACAAGGTGCTTTGGAGTGGCGTGGGAGGCAGAGCCCCCCTGCCCCAAAGTACCTCCCATGTTGAGGGCATGTGGCCTGGTATGGTTCAGGAGGGGGCGCTCGGTCGAGCCTCCCCTCCCCTCCCCCTTTCCTGGACTGCCAGGCTGCATGTTTGGACAAGGGTCTGGTACGGATTTTGAGGGGGGACCCCACACCATTTTTTTTAACAAATTTTGGTGTGGGAGTAGAAGGCAATAGCCTGAAATGTGAATCTGAACCGCACCGCAGTGCTCAAAAAAGGCACAAGACTCTCTTTAAATTTGCAGTAAATTCACACTGCTGCTGCCCCGCACATATTTGAACCGGCTCCATAGAAAGCAGGTTTAATTCACATGTCATGTGAATTGGATCCAGTTCAAAACCCATCCAATTCACATTTATATGAACGGAGTCTAAGAGACAGGTTTTTCCCTTGTTTGATAAGTGAATGTAAACCCGCGCTAATTAAGTATAGTGATATAGTGATAAATAAGTGAAAATTATATAAAATAAAATTACAAATAGATAAATGGATGATTGCAGCTGCTGTTCAAGTAAAAACTCGGAAATATTAATGAAACAAGAGGGCACGCTTGCAAAAATAATAATGATAAATATCTTCAATAACCAAATATACAGTAATGTTCATCAAATATGTGCAAATATCTAGTGTATAAAGTGCAAAACATGACCATAAATATGAATAAAATATGCTATTATTTAATAAATGTCCAATTAACTCCAATAAAAAATGAAAGTTCAAATTTCTTGTGCACAGAGGTGCAATATGTGACCAAAAAATTAAAAAAAAAATATATAACATAAAGGTTACATAGTTAGTGAGGTTGAAAAAAGACATCAGTCCATCCAGTTCAACCTATGATGTGTGTGTGTGTTTGCTTTAACCGTACATTGTATACCCCTGTATGTTGTGGTCTTTAAGGTGTCCATCTAATAGTTTTTTGAAACTATCAATGCTCCCTGCTGATACGACTGCTTGTGGAAGAGAATTCCACATCCTTACCGTTCTTACAGTGAAGAACCCCTTACGCACTTTAAGGTGAAACCGCCTTTCCTCAAGTTTTAGTGAGTGACCACGTGTCTTATTGTATCTCCTATCTCTGAATAGTTTGTTCCTTATGCTCGGGTCACCAGTACAGTATTTGTACATTGATATCATATCCCCCCTCAATCGTCTTTTCTCCAGAGAGAAAAGGTTCAGTGCTTGTAGTCTTTCCTCATAGCTGATGTCCTCCATTCCCCCCCTAATTATTTTTGTTGCCCTTCTCTGGACTTTCTCCAATTCCAGCACATCCTTCCTGAGGACCGGTGCCCAGAACTGGACAGCATACTCCAGATGTGGCCGGACCAGAGTCTTGTAGAGTGGGAGAATAATCTCTTTATTTCTGGAGTGAATCCCCTTTTTTATACATCCCAGTATTCTGTTGGCTTTGCTTGCGGCGGCTTGGCATTGCATGCCACTGCCAAGCTTGTTGTCTACCAGTACCCCCAAGTCCTTTTCCATCCTAGACTCACCCAGAGGTTCCCCCCCTAGTGAGTAGCTTGCTTTCTGGTTTCTGGCCCCCAAGTGCATTACTTTACATTTATCCACATTAAACCTCATCTGCCATGTAGTTGCCCACCCTGTTATTTTGTTCAGGTCTGCTTGCAAGGTTTCCACATCCTGCATAGAAGATATTGGCATGCCTAGTTTAGTATCATCTGCAAATACTGAGATTGTACTAGATATCCCCTCCTCTAGATCATTTATGAACAAATTAAACAGGATTGGTCCCAGGACAGAACCCTGGGGGACCCCACTTTCCACACCCGCCCAATCCGAGTACTCCCCATTAATCACCACCCTCTGTTCTCTCCCCTGGAGCCTGTTCTCTATCCAGGTACTCACCTTATGATCCATACCTACCTTCCTTAGTTTGTACAGTAATCGTTTGTGGGGAACCATGTCAAAGGCCTTTGCAAAGTCCAGATACACCACATCCACAGGCTTACCTTTATCTAGGTGGCTGCTCACTTCATCGTAGAAGGTTAATAGATTGGTTTGGCAGGAACGATTTTTCATAAATCCATGCTGATTACTACTTATAATACCGTTTTCATTACTAAAGTCTTGTATGTGGTCCCTTAACATCCCCTCCAAAATTTTGCAGACTACAGATGTTAGGCTGACCGGCCTATAGTTACCCGGGATATATCTCGGCCCCTTCTTAAATATTGGTACCACGTTGGCTTTTTTCCAATCAGCTGGCACCATACCCGTCTGTAAACTATCCTTAAAGATCAAGAATAATGGTCTGGCAATCACCTGGCTGAGCTCATTAAGAACCCTCGGGTGCAAGCCATCCGGTCCCGGGGATTTATTTATGTTAAGTTTCTCTAGTTTAGCTCTAAGTCTATCCTCTGTTAGCCATGGCGGCACTTCCTGAGGTGTATTATTTAGTTCGGCCTTACAAGCTGGGTTTGTGTAGCCCCCCGATTCTTTTGTGAAGACTGAAGAGAAGAAATTATTTAACACTTCCGCCTTTTCTTTGTCCTCAGTGGCCATATTTCCTTTGTCATCTTTTATGGGGCCAATGTGTTCTGGCCTCGCTTTCCTACTGTTTATATACTTAAAGAACTTCTTGGGGTTCTTTTTACTCTCCTCCGCTATATGTCTCTCGTGTTCTATTTTAGCCGCCCTGATTTCGTCTTTACATTTCTTATTACACTCTTTGTAATGCTTAAATGCTGCCAATGACCCCTCAGTCTTGTATTTTTTGAAGGCCTTTTCTTTAGCACTAATATACATTTTTATGTTGGAGTTTAGCCATCCAGGGTTTATTTTTGCTCTTTTAAATTTATTTCCCTTTGGAATGCACTGGCCAATCCCCCTGTTTAGTGTGCTCTTGAAGCGCTCCCATTTTTCCTCCGTGTTCTTTGTTCCCAGGGTTCTATCCCAATTGATATTTTCTAGCAGCAAGCGCAGTTTAGGGAAATTGGCTCTTTTGAAATTCAGTGTTCTTATATTACCCCTCTGCTTCCTATTACTGTAATTAATACTGAAACTTATTGACCTATGGTCACTGTTTCCTAAGTTGTCCCGTATTTCTATATCCGTGATCAGGTCTGTATTGTTGGTAATCAGTAGGTCAAGTACCGCATTGTTTCTTGTCGGTGCATTCACCATCTGACCCATAAAATTGTCCTGCAAAACATTTAGGAACTGCCTAGCCTTGGCTGAGTGCGCGGTTCCTTCTGCCCAGTCTATATCTGGATAATTAAAGTCCCCCATTATAATGATGTTTCCCATCCTTGCTGCCAATCCTATCTGTAAAAGGAGGTCCGCCTCACCCTCCTCCCTCTGGTTGGGGGGCCTATAGCATACGCCCAATATTACCTTCCCCGCCGTGCCTTCCCTTTGAAGCTCTACCCATAGGGATTCTGCCTCGTCCTTAGCTCCATTATTAATATCATCCCTCATATTTACCTGTACACTGTTCTTAATATACAGACATACCCCTCCCCCTTTTTTACCCTCTCTATCTCTGCGATAAAGGGAATACCCCTGAATGGTCGCCATCCAATCATGAGAGCTGTCAAACCAAGTCTCAGTTATCCCCACAAAATCTAAGTCCTCCTCAAACATCAGCAGCTCCAGCTCTCCCATCTTGTTGGCCAGGCTTCTGGCATTGGCATACAACCCTCTTAATTTTGATCGGTTACATTTATCTTCATTTGATGTTTTTAGGCTGCTCTCTTGATTTTTCCCCATACCCACCCTGGGTTTAGGAGCTCCGAACACCCTACCGCTAATGCCCCCATATCTGCCCTCTGAAACTTGCTTTCCACTGGCTAACTCTACATCTGTACCCTCCCCCCCATTCCCTAGTTTAAAAGCCCCTCTAACTTTTTGGCCATCCTTGCACCCAGTACGGCTGCACCCACCCCATTTAGGTGCAATCCGTCCCTACCAAAGAGCCGGTGACCGACTGAGAAGTCAGCCCAGTTCTTGTCATGGTCTTACCTTCTTGCTGTTCTCCTTCGTTTGACATGTGCTTGCGGCCATCTTGGTTTCTGGGTTTCTTGTAGCCTCCCACCCTGCGGCTCCTCCTTCCCACTGGGAGGAGCTGGATGCCTAGCTCATATATATAGGTGGTCTGTGGCTTCAGTTCCCTGCTTGGTCCTCCTGTGTTCACATGCTTCTAGACTGCTGCTGCTGCTGGTTCCTGATCCTGGTTTCGTCTGACTACCCTGCTGGTTCCTGATCCTGGCTTCATCTGACTACCCTGCTGGTTCCTGATCCTGGCTTCGTCTGACTACCCTGCTGGTTCCTGATCCCGGCTTCGTCTGACTACCCTCCTGGTTCCTGACCTCTGGCTTCGCAAGGACTCTGCTTCGGTTTCACCATCCGTTTGGACTTTTGCTTTACAGCTTGATTTTCAATAAAGCCTTCTTATTTTCACTTATCTGTTGTTGTACGTTTGGTTCATGGTTCCGTGACATTAGGACCACAGGCCATGAATTCTGACGGTACAGGGCCATCCTCGCTACCCACGCTGGTTGCCAGACTTGATCAGCAGGATCACCTGTTGGGTCAGTTCGCCGTGGCGTTGCAAACCCTGCTTGAACGCACGGTACCACAGGCCATGAATTCTGACGGTACAGGGCCATCCTCACTACCCACGCTGGTTGCCAGACTTGATCAGCAGGATCACCTGTTGGGTCAGTTCGCCGTGGCGTTGCAAACCCTGCTTGAACGCACGGTTCATTTCGCTCCTGTTGCCGATGGGTCGGTTGTCGCTCCTGGGCCCGCTCCTACTGCCGCTCCGGTTGTTGCGCCAGAGTCTACCCCGACACCTGTTGTTGCGCCTGCGGTGTTTCGGGGTATGTCCGGTTCTGCCCCCCTTCCACAGCGCTTTGGGGGAGAGCCAACTCAGTGCCGAGGTTTCCTTAACCAGGTGGGCATTTATTTCGAGTTGCTGCCACATGCCTTTCCTACTGAGAGATCAAAGGTGGGCTTCTTAATCTCTCTGCTCTCGGACAAGGCCTTGGCCTGGGCCAGCCCTTTATGGGAGAACAACAATCCGGTGGTTGCCGAGTTTTCCGGTTTTGTTGCTTCTCTTCGGAAGGTATTCGATGTGCCGGCTCGTGCTGCCTCTGCTGCGAAGCTCCTTATGTCCATCAGTCAGGGTTCACGATCCGTAGCTGAATACGCCATTGAGTTTCGTACCCTGGCAGCAGAGGTGGGCTGGAATAATGAGGCTCTGGTCGCTGCTTTCTCTCATGGTCTCTCGGATGCCTTGAAGGATGAGGTTGCAGCTAAGGACCTACCAGTGGAGCTTGAGTCTCTTATTTCTTTCCTGATTTTGATTGACACCAGACTCAGGGAGAGACCTTCCTTTAAGGAGAGTCTGCGGAGGCCTCCTAACAGATTGGCGCCTACCTTTGCTGTCCCACCCGTGCCTCCCTCTCCTCCCACGCCTCCTGGGGATGACTTGTCTGGGGGTGAACCCATGCAGCTGGGGTTTGCTCGCCTGTCCGAGGGGGAGAGGGTACTCCGGAGACGCGAGGGCCGATGCATGTACTGTGGTCTCGGTGGGCATTTTCGGTTGGCATGTCCGAACCGTCCGGGAAACGCTCGCACCTGAGATCCTGTCGGGGGCAGATCTTGGGTGGAGTCTCCTCGTCCCCGGTTTCCCGTGTTGACAAACCACTGATCACTGTTGTCCTCTCCTGGGTCGGGGGCTCGGTGACGACCCAGGCGTTGGTGGACTCTGGTGCTGGTGGTTTGTTCATTGATAGTGTGTTCGCTGCCGCCAATTCCATTCCTCTGCAGGCTCGAGGTTCTCCTCTGGCTCTTGAGGCGATAGACGGCAGACCCCTTCTGCCGCCACACGTGACTCATGAGACCCTTCCAGTGGGGTTAGCCATTGGTGCCGTCCACAGAGAGTCGGTCTGCTTCCAAGTTATTTCGTCTCCACACTACTCGGTGGTCTTGGGGTACCCCTGGCTCCAGAAGCATAATCCGATTTTCGATTGGAGATCGGCCGAGATCCTCTCGTGGTCACCGCAGTGTGGGGCTAGTTGCATCCATGGGCCTGTCAAGTTGCTGTGTACTTCCTCGGACTCTCTGTTGCCTCCTGAATACGAGGAGTACCGGGATGTATTCGATAAGGTGCGCGCGGTTGCCCTACCTCCGCACCGCCCATACGATTGTGCCATCGAGTTACAATCTGGTGCCGTTCCTCCTCGTGGCAAAGTCTATCCACTGTCGGTAGCGGAGAATGAGGCCATGGAGGAGTACGTGAGGGAGGCGCTTTCACGCGGACACATTCGCAAATCCTCGTCCCCGGCAGGGGCTGGATTTTTCTTTGTGAAAAAGAAGGGCGGTGAGTTGAGGCCTTGCATCGATTACAGGGGTCTCAATCGCATCACGATCAAGAACGCTTACCCGATACCCTTGATTTCCGAGCTGTTCGATCGCCTTAAAGGGGCTACGGTCTTTACCAAACTCGACCTGAGGGCGGCATATAACCTCGTAAGGATCAAGGCGGGCGATGAGTGGAAGACCGCGTTTAACACCAGGACCGGTCATTATGAATCCTTGGTTATGCCTTTTGGGCTGTGCAATGCGCCCGCAGTCTTTCAGGAATTTATCAACGATGTTTTCCGTGACCTGTTGCAGCAGTGTGTGGTGGTCTATTTGGATGACATCTTGGTATACTCTGAGTCCATGGAGACCCACATTCTGGATGTCAAACGAGTGTTGCAACGGTTACGAGAGAACAAGCTGTTCGGTAAGCTTGAGAAATGCGAATTTCACCGATCCCAGGTAACCTTCTTAGGTTGAATAATCAAAAATGCTTTATTAAGGATCAAAGTGACACATTGTCTAAAAATTAACCCCGTCATAGGGGAACAGTGTACAAAACATGAGAGGATACAGAAAATAAACTGACCACACACAAGACATAAAACCAAAAAAGAAATCACACATACAAGGCCGGCCTCACACATACACTGGAAGATCAGACCAGCAATGACCGGAGTAAGCTGCATACATTCCAGCCGGGAATGTTTGAATGCTGCTATCTCATCGGTTTGCTGGTCGGCATGCCACAATGATGTAAAATACCTGGTATGATATATAACCAATATAGCTGCACCAATGGTTCAAAAGGTTGAGAACTTCAAACTTAAAACTCTAATTTTGTCAACCCTAAAATTCAAAATATACTGTGAACTGTTGCCATGCAATGCAGATCTAAACCCATACACTTCTACTGTGATTGAGAGGCATATAGGCTCTGGATTATCAACACGATTTCACCATGAAAAGAGGGAGGCATCTAGAGGAATGTCTGCACACCGATTAATATAAACTGTAAATAAAGCCAGTCCTTGACATGGATGATGGCTCGTATCTTGAAAAAGATGAAGTTCAAATCCTCAAATAACGTTTGGTTTGTATAATCGGGCCAACTTAGAACCCCTATAGCAGAGAGTCTCTTGCTGTAATGGTGAGTAGGGGTGCAGGAGCAAGGGAGAGACGCAGTATATGGGGAAGACTGCGCGGGCTCACACCAAACATAAGCTGTATCCCATACTGGTCAATTGTGCCATTGGCCAGGTGACGGCCGTAAATTAATTGGCATATATCCACTGTATGGCTGGGTCAGCTTGGTGGTCACGGCCTTTTCTCTATCCCATTTATTATAAATGCTTATGCTCACCATGCACTGGAAGTCTTGAATGAAGGGACATCTGCATAATTCCTTGGGGTAATTTTGAAGTAACGGCCCAGACATTAAATGTTCCGCTCCGACATGCCACGAGGGGATGGCGTGTTCTGAAATTTGCAGGCGAACAACGCTCTAGACGGAGGCTGGAACGCAGCGGTGGCTCTTCCGGGTAGTGTGTTGCCGGCGTGTGACGTCAACGCGTTTCGCGTGCGTGACGCACGCTTCGTCAGGACGTCATTGGAACGTGAGGGAGGAAAATAAATAGGGAGATGGCCTGATTGGAGATTGCCATCAGGTGGCAGTGTTACAGCCATTCCTCTATTACAGCCTCTCGCTTAATTAAAAACCGGATGGAATAACACCATCATGTGGTAAAAAATAGGTAATGCACAGTATTAGGTATTCTTTTTTCATACGTGGCGTGGCTCCAATACGGTCAACTGCGGCTCAATAAATAACCAGATACCACTCAAAGGTTTAAGAAGAATAGCATACTTAGACAGTGTAGAAATTATCGCATTCATCATGCAGTTTATTGATTACCCTTGATGCTAAATTAATCACATTATTATTGGTTGTCTTGCGTCAACAGCACATACAGCTTGGAGATACCGATGCATTATTTAGACAAATTCCCAAAACAAAGAATGGCATACAGAGGCTACTCTTGTTTCGAGGGAATTATCATTCTTTTTCAAAACTCCAACAGTCTTTCACTTCGAGCTAAATAGTAATTTAGCAATCAAGGCATAAGGAAATGTTATAATTATGGATCCTTTCAGAATTTCTTTCAAAAAAAGGGGGAAAGAAAAGATAACATGCCTTACATTATGAACTCTTAGATTGTACATGAAAGTGGCCAAATTACTGTACTGGGTGGCACTATATTGTCCAGATTTCCCATAACCCGAGATCCATATCTCTGTATATTAAAAAGTATGTAATATATATAGAGGATAATAATCCTATTTAATAAGAGCATGTAAGATTTCAATCATATGGATATCAACTTAACGGGAATATCATATGTATTAAAGGGTTTAAATGGAATGGACTGGTGAAGTATGATGTAGTGAAAAACATAACACCCTCTGTTTTATTGTTCTACAGGTGAATGTCATATGATATAACCAGTCTTACTCCCTATCATCGGGCCATGTATTAGAACTGACAGTACTACGGCTCAAGAAATATACTGAGACTCATGTCAGTATTCAATCCCAAGGGTACCAAAGTTTGGAGACGAAAAATCCACGCCTTCTCTTCTTTTAAGAGAACTCTATCGAAGTCGCCTCTTCTGGGCGATATCTTTAAGGCCCAAAAGCCCATTACTTTTAGACCGGAGGGGTCGCTGTTGTGTTTTTCGGCAAAGTGTAGGCCGATAGGAGTCTCTTCCTTAAGGCGTACACTTTTTAAATGCTCCCCTATTCTAATACGCAACTGCCGTTTAGTCTTACCCACATACATTTTATGACATGGGCACTGTATAATGTACAATACACGGGAGGTGGAGCAGTTTATGAAGGACTCAACACTATATGTCACTTTTGCTTGTGAATCTGTATAAACCTGTGATTTTATCACATGGTTACAAATCTGACAGTGACCACAATAATGTGATTAATTTAGCATCAAGGGTAATCAATAAACTGCATGATGAATGCGATAATTTCTACACTGTCTAAGTATGCTATTCTTCTTAAACCTTTGAGTGGTATCTGGTTATTTATTGAGCCGCAGTTGACCGTATTGGAGCCACGCCACGTATGAAAAAAGAATACCTAATACTGTGCATTACCTATTTTTTACCACATGATGGTGTTATTCCATCCGGTTTTTAATTAAGCGAGAGGCTGTAATAGAGGAATGGCTGTAACACTGCCACCTGATGGCAATCTCCAATCAGGCCATCTCCCTATTTATTTTCCTCCCTCACGTTCCAATGACGTCCTGACGAAGCGTGCGTCACGCACGCGAAACGCGTTGACGTCACACGCCGGCAACACACTACCCGGAAGAGCCACCGCTGCGTTCCAGCCTCCGTCTAGAGCGTTGTTCGCCTGCAAATTTCAGAACACGCCATCCCCTCGTGGCATGTCGGAGCGGAACATTTAATGTCTGGGCCGTTACTTCAAAATTACCCCAAGGAATTATGCAGATGTCCCTTCATTCAAGACTTCCAGTGCATGGTGAGCATAAGCATTTATAATAAATGGGATAGAGAAAAGGCCGTGACCACCAAGCTGACCCAGCCATACAGTGGATATATGCCAATTAATTTATGGCCGTCACCTGGCCAATGGCACAATTGACCAGTATGGGATACAGCTTATGTTTGGTGTGAGCCCGCGCAGTCTTCCCCATATACTGCGTCTCTCCCTTGCTCCTGCACCCCTACTCACCATTACAGCAAGAGACTCTCTGCTATAGGGGTTCTAAGTTGGCCCGATTATACAAACCAAACGTTATTTGAGGATTTGAACTTCATCTTTTTCAAGATACGAGCCATCATCCATGTCAAGGACTGGCTTTATTTACAGTTTATATTAATCGGTGTGCAGACATTCCTCTAGATGCCTCCCTCTTTTCATGGTGAAATCGTGTTGATAATCCAGAGCCTATATGCCTCTCAATCACAGTAGAAGTGTATGGGTTTAGATCTGCATTGCATGGCAACAGTTCACAGTATATTTTGAATTTTAGGGTTGACAAAATTAGAGTTTTAAGTTTGAAGTTCTCAACCTTTTGAACCATTGGTGCAGCTATATTGGTTATATATCATACCAGGTATTTTACATCATTGTGGCATGCCGACCAGCAAACCGATGAGATAGCAGCATTCAAACATTCCCGGCTGGAATGTATGCAGCTTACTCCGGTCATTGCTGGTCTGATCTTCCAGTGTATGTGTGAGGCCGGCCTTGTATGTGTGATTTCTTTTTTGGTTTTATGTCTTGTGTGTGGTCAGTTTATTTTCTGTATCCTCTCATGTTTTGTACACTGTTCCCCTATGACGGGGTTAATTTTTAGACAATGTGTCACTTTGATCCTTAATAAAGCATTTTTGATTATTCATACAAAGTTGGTCTGAGCATCCCTTTATGCAGCCGTTCTTTAGAGGCTTCTCTTTGGCCCCTTCCATGTTTTATTTCCCAGTTACATTAGGCTGCGGTGGCTCCCCACTTATCATTTGAGACCCTCTTGGACTACCATTGGGTCTACTGACGGGTCTGTGCCCAGGCTACTTAGGACACAGCAGTCTCCATTTTTGGGTGCTCCTCTTATTTAACCTTCTTAGGTTACATCATTTCCGCTGAGGGGTTCTCCATGGATCCTGAGAAGGTTTCGGCTGTCTTACAGTGGCCCCAGCCCAGTGGTCTTCGCTCCCTGCAGCGCTTTTTGGGCTTCGCCAATTATTATCGGAAGTTCATCAGGGACTTTTCCATGCTAGCCAAGCCTCTCACGGATCTGACCAGGAAGGGCAGTAATTCCCAGGTCTGGCCGCCCGAGGCCATTCGAGCTTTTGAGGCTCTAAAGTCCGCCTTTGTGTCGGCTCCGATTCTGTCGCATCCCAACCCTGGGTTGCCCTTTGTCCTCGAGGTGGACGCGTCTGAGACGGGAGTAGGCGCCCTTCTGTCTCAGCGTAGAACACCAGAGGGTCCTCTGCTTCCTTGTGGGTTTTACTCCCGGAAACTGTCTTCCGCGGAGTGCAACTACCAGATTGGTGACAGGGAGTTATTGGCCATCGTGCAGGCTCTTAAAGAATGGAGGCACTTGCTCGAGGGTTCGGTGGTTCCTGTCCTCATCCTGACGGACCACAAGAATCTGACCTACCTTTCTGAGGCCAAGAGATTGACACCACGTCAGGCCAGATGGGCCCTGTTCTTGTCACGTTTTAATTACGTGGTCTCCTACCTACCCGGTTCCAAGAACATCAGGGCAGATGCCTTATCACGGCAGTACTCCGACCTGTCCAGGGAGGAGTCGATTCCGACTTCGGTCATACCTCCGAATCAGATCCTGGCCGCCATTCGCACCAGCCTGACCTCTCCCCTGGGTGAGCAGATTTTGGCGGCTCAATCTGGTGCTCCCTCTGGGTGCCCCAACGGCAGATGTTTTGTGCCTGAGGAGTTGCGCACTCGGTTGTTGCGAACCTACCATAACTCCAAGACCGCGGGGCATCCTGGAAAGAATCAGCTGTCCTGGGCTGTTTCACGTCTGTTCTGGTAGCCTTCCCTACGTTCCGACATCGCCGCATATGTAGCGGCATGCTCCGTTTGTGCCCAGAGTAAGTCCCCTCGGCACCTTCCGTTGGGCCTTCTGCAACCCTTAGCCACCGGGGAGCGCCCATGGTCACACCTGGGGATGGATTTCATTGTGGACCTCCCTGCATCCCGAGGCCATACGGTCATTCTCATGATTGTGGATCGGTTTTCCAAAATGTGCCACTGTGTTCCTCTCAAGAAGTTACCCTCTGCACAGGAGTTGGCCACGATTTTTGCCAGGGAGGTCTTCCGGTTGCACGGTTTGCCCAAGGAGATTGTGTCGGATCGGGGGAGTCAGTTTGTGTCCAGGTTCTGGCGCGCCTTTTGCTCTCAGTTGGGGATTCATCTCTCCTTCTCCTCGGCCTACCACCCTCAGTTCAATGGGGCCGCAGAACGATCCAATCAGGCCTTGGAGCAATTCCTTCGTTGCTATGTCTCCGATCACCAAGACAATTGGGTTGACCTCCTGCCTTGGGCTGAGTTTGCCAGGAACACGGCGGTGAACTCTTCCTCTGGGACGTCTCCCTTCATGGCCAACTATGGGTTCCAACCTGCCGTGTTACCGGAGGTATTCTCTCCCCAGGATATTCCGGCTGTGGAGGATCACCTTTCCGTCCTACGTGCTTCTTGGGTACAGATCCTGAAGTCCCTTGAGGTCTCTGCGCAGCGCCAGAGACTCCAGGCTGATCGCAGACGAGCGCCTGCTCCTTCCTACCAGGCCGGAGACCGTGTATGGTTGTCCACCCGCAACCTCAACCTTCGAGTGCCCACTCCCAAGCTGGTGCCTCGCTTTGTTGGTCCCTTCCGAGTGCTTCGCAGGGTAAACCCGGTAGCCTATGCCCTTGCGCTTCCTCCTGGCATGCGGATCTCCAACGTGTTTCATGTCTCCCTGTTGAAGCCACTGGTGTGTAATCGTTTCACTTCCTCGGTTCCTCGGCCTCGTCCGGTCCAAGTGGGCAATCGAGAGGAGTATGAGGTGAGCAATATCCTGGACTCACGCCTGGTCCGCGGTCGGGTGCAGTTTTTGGTTCATTGGCGTGGTTATGGTCCAGAGGAGCGTTCCTGGGTTCCCTCCGCAGATGTCCATGCTCCTGCCTTGCTCCGAGCCTTCCACGCACGCTTCCCTCAGAAACCGTTCTTTACTCCGCGGAGGAGGGGCCCTTGAGGGGGAGGTACTGTCATGGTCTTACCTTCTTGCTGTTCTCCTTCGTTTGACATATGCTTGCGGCCATCTTGGTTTCTGGGTTTCTTGTAGCCTCCCACCCTGCGGCTCCTCCTTCCCACTGGGAGGAGCTGGATGCCTAGCTCATATATATAGGTGGTCTGTGGCTTCAGTTCCCTGCTTGGTCCTCCTGTGTTCACATGCTTCTAGACTGCTGCTGCTGCTGCTGGTTCCTGATCCTGGTTTCGTCTGACTACCCTGCTGGTTCCTGATCCTGGCTTCGTCTGACTACCCTGCTGGTTCCTGATCCTGGCTTCGTCTGACTACCCTGCTGGTTCCTGATCCCGGCTTCGTCTGACTACCCTCCTGGTTCCTGACCTCTGGCTTCGCAAGGACTCTGCTTCGGTTTCACCATCCGTTTGGACTTTTGCTTTACAGCTTGATTTTCAATAAAGCCTTCTTATTTTCACTTATCTGTTGTTGTACGTTTGGTTCATGGTTCCGTGACAGTTCTCCAGGAACCCGAAACCCTCCTTACTACACCAGCTCCTCAGCCACTCGTTAACTTCCCTAATCTCCCGCTGCCTCTCTGGTGTGGCTCGAGGTACAGGTAGTATTTCGGAAAATACTACCTTGGAGGTCCTAGTCCTCAACTTAGCGCCTAAGTCCCTGAAATCATTTAGGACTCTCCGTCTTCCTCTGCCTATGTCATTGGTACCCACGTGTACCATGACAGCTGGGTCTTCCCCAGCCCCACCCAATAATCTGTCCACCCGATCCGCGATGTGCCGAACCCGAGCACCCGGCAAACAACAGACTGTTCGGCACACACGGTCTTTGTCACAGATTACACTGTCTGCCCTTCTAATAATTGAGTCCCCTACCACCAGCACCTGTCTTTCCTTTCCCTTTCTCCCGGCCTTACTGGAGGAGTTCTTCCCCTGGCAGCTAGGGGCGTCGCTCTGCTCCAGCAATGCTGGTCCCTGACTGGTTTCCCCAACATCACACAACGGGGCGTATCTATTGGGGTGCTCCAGCCCACGATCAGCCTCCTTGCCTTGTTCCCTTCTACCCCTCCTAACTGTCACCCCTCTAAACTGCTCTGATGCCTGCACCTCCAATACTCCGCCCACCTCTGTGTAGACCCCTGCCTGCACCTGACTGGTACAATCCTGGCTCTCCTCCGGTAAGGTGCTTCAGTGCAGGTATTAAAGTGCTTAGGATGATCACTCGTGCCAGGTGCCTTGAACCCCTTCAAGAACCCCACTCACCAGAAAGGGTGTACCCTTGTTAGGGGTCAAAATCGCTTGTATTATAAGGGATCGTTGGATCTGTATTCCTGGCTAGATGAACTTTATGACATGCCAAATCTTATTTTGGTGTAATATAGACTGGATGGTATTCCTTTCACTTTAATGGCCCTGGATGGCTGTCCCCTCGTGCTCACATGCAGAAGCGAGAGCTTACGTAGGTCGTGTTCCCATATGTAAACAATGTTCAAACCACATATGTGAGGTATCGCTGCAAACGTTAGAGCGAGAGCAATAATTCTCACATAAGACCTTCTCCGTAACTTTAAACTGGTAACCTCGAAAATCAACAGTGTCAGCAAGACTATTATTGTATGTTCTTGTTTAGCTGTGTAACTTTGTAGAAAATTATTTTCAAACTAGATCTTCATCACAGACAACCCGCCTGTTAACACACAGCTACTTAGCTGTAGATTGCAAGCCCCAAAACAAGCAAGTGTCTATGATAAATAGGTTTTTCCCTTATCCATTTTCTTTCAGACTACTCTCACATTGCAATCTATTTTCAAGTCTTTTCTTCAGGGAGGTGCTCATATAATTCCCCCAATACAGTCCCCCGTAACCCAGGAATCTTAATCTGGTGCTCTCTGTACTTCAGAAACCCTTTTGAGCCAATTAGAGAAATCCCCTTTGGAAGACTACATCTTTTAGGTGCACTTCTTATCTGGTTGCTCTTTTTTGTAAAAAAAAATTTTCTCGTATTGCACAGGGTCAAGGTGGACTTATGGCCAAGACCTTCTTCTCTACCCTAGGTGGTCTCTCCCTTCCACCTCAACAAAGATTTAGGCCCCCTCCTTCTGTCCTACTCCAAATCATGCCAAGGACGTTTTCCTACACTGTTGGATTTTGTCAAGGTTCACTTGGCAGCCATAGCTTCTGTTCACAAAACGAAGTACCTTTTTGTCTTACCTGCAGGCTCTTGAAGAGGACATCCTGCCTCGGGCTCCACTGCCAAATGGATCAGACAATGTATTTTCAGGGCCTATGTCCTTAAGAAAAGTGTTCCTCCTTTCCCTATCAGCGTTTTATTATCAAATTCGTTGGTGCCTTCTAGGCTCTTCAGCATCAGGCATCTGTGTCCCAGATTACCAAGGCCACCACATGCTTCTCTGTTCACATGTTCTGCAGGCTCTGCCAGATGGATGTTTAGGCTTTGCTTGATGTAAACTTCAACCTCATAGTTCTTAAAGCTGTCATCTGCTAGTTTTTGGGTTCCTTTTTCATGTTTTTTTTTTTTTTGTGGGCCTGTTAGCCATTCTGTTTTCTATTTTCTTGTGTCAATTTATTGCTTGGGGACATTACTTTACTTTTACATTACTTGGTCTACAGATACAATCCTCCACTGTACAATAAAGATGGAAGGGATTTTGTCTTACCTGTAAATTCCCTATCTTGGAGTACAGCACAGGACACAGGCTCTTCCCCTTGGTCTTATGTGGTCATTTTTTAATGCTTGCATAAAAACTGGTGTCTCACAGAGTGAGGATAAAAGCTTGCAGTAGGGGTGGTCCTAGGAAAGTTTTTTTATTCTTTTTCTTGTCCATTCATCTGAAGGTAACTTCCATATAACCTATGGTCTATGAATACAAGTACTGTACCCTAAACAGTACAACAAGACACCAAGATATGGAATGTACAAGTCAAAATTCCAATTTTTCTAATTTTCCCCAGACATACATCTTAAATTGTTGGCATATTCTGCACAAAATGGGATTATTGACTTAATCTTAAAATCTATTTCTCTGATGTTCATTGACGGATACAGCTCCTTCTCTTCTTCACTGTTGGGTTAAACTTCTCCCTACAGGAGTAGGATACTAGGCAGGAAAAACCTTGACTAAGCCTATGGGGCAGTCCCAGAGGGTATATTCCCACTCTCAGCTATAGGTATTCAGTTTTGTTACAAGCAGTGTCAGAAGAAAACCAACTCCACTGAGGGGTGGGTGATGTGTCCGTCAACGAACATCAGAGAAATAAATTTTACGGTAGGTCAAAAATTGGACACAGCTCCTTCTCTTCTTGACCGTTGGGACGTCCCAAAGCAGTGTCAAACATGAGGGGTGGGAACAGCAGGAAAAAAATTCCCAAGGCAGAAGTAATAGCCACCAAAAAGGCCACCTTTTGGGACATCATAAGCAGGGAAACCTCCCAAAGATTCTCAAAGGGAGGCTTCTGAAGAACAGATAGCACCAAATTGAGGTCCCATGGCAGCAATGGAGACCGCACTGGATGAGCCAAGTGTCAAACTCCCTAGATAAGGGTGCGCACCAAGGAATGTGTGGTCAATGGACGTTGAAAGAAAACCGCTAAGGCCAAAACCTGGCCCTTGATGGTACTCAAGGGCAGGCGCTGCTAAACCCCGCCCCGTTGGAGGAAAGGAGCCACCAAAAAGGAGCGAGGGTGAACCCCAAAAGACTCACACCACGCAATATACATCTTCCAAGTACGATGGTAGATCTTCCTAGAGGTAGATTTTGTAGCCTTTAACAGTGTAGAAATCACTGATTCAGACAAACCTCTATCCTTCAGCACCTGGCTTTCAACAACCAAGGCGTTAAAGCCAGTGACTGTAAAGCAGGATGGAAGATTGGCCCTAGGGACATCAGATCTTCCCTGAGAGGAAGTCTCCAAGGAGCATCGGAAACCAGATTGGCATACCAAGACCGGCGAGGCCAGTCTGGAGCCACTAGAATGGCCGGAATCTCTTCTGCCTCTATCCTGCGCAGGAGTCTTGGTAGAAGTTTGAGAGGGGGGGAGGCGTAAATAAGAAGATACTGGCCCCAAGGAGCCACTGCGGCATCGGCTAGAGGATCTCAAGACCGTGACACAAACCTCTGTACCTTCCTGTTGAGATTAGAGACCAACAGGTCCAACTCAGAGCTAAGGCCTGCGCGCACTCGCTGGCCAGACTGGGGGGGGGGGGGTTGATTGTAGACTCTCACAGGAACAAAATAACAAAGATAGGAAAAAAATTCCATTTAAAAAGAAAATTGCCAGGACCAAAGATCCCAGCAAGGAACTAGGTCCTTACTCCTGACTAGGCAGAAGAAAACTGAATCAAGTTCCCCACTACCACTACCTGATGAACTCACCATGACTTCACCAGCAACCGCTTCCTATGGTCCTATTTTAGCTGGAGGAGCTAAGAGGGATTCTTCATCTACACTGAGTGTACCTTGATCTTGCTGGCGACTGTTTGACCACTCTGTAATAGGAGGGTCAGACTATCTGGTAAGGAGATTTGGCTATCACCACTGGGTGGATTTGGTTTTTCCTTACTGCACACACTCGTGATTGGACAATTTGGATTGATCTCCTCCTTCTCCTTTGCTTTTGATTGTAAAGAATTTTGGACTCTCTTCATTTATAATTTGATGCATTTATATGTATCTAATATTGGAGCTGCTCCAACTTGACCATTGCTTTCCTATAGGATTGTAATCTACCTATTGAACTAGCTTCCTTTGTTGTCACAACGTTTTGATTGCTGTGTACCCTTTGATTCTGAGCGCAGATATTTCCCCCCCTTTTTTTTTTAGAAGAAAACTGAATGCCTATAGCTGAGAGTGGGAGTATACCCCCTGGGACTGCACCATAAACACCTAAACTATCCTACAGAATGTTTTATAGTTTGAGATATAGCAGGTCACACCTACCGGCCTTTTTTTCAGCCATATATCAGTCAAATTAAGGCCATCTCTTCGAACAGCTTGACTTGATGTACTGGTTGGGTATTCTGGGTCAGGTGTCCCCTTGGCATTCATATAGGCTCGTCCACCTCCCAGAATCACCTGCCGAAGACAGAAATATTCTAAGAGGTTGGAAAAGTTGAACAACCCATTCAACTTAACTAAATGTTCTGTTTATAATTACATCAATGTCTGTGTTGTGCACAAGCTGGTATGCAATATCCTTGCAGCCACTATTAACCATATTCGAGGTCATCTCACTGTCCGAGTACCAATTCCGACTGGCACTGTGAGCATAGGCTGCAGCTGGAGAGGCATGCTGGACACGCGTGGTTGTTACAATGCCCACTGATTTACCTGTAAAACATTTTCATAAGAAACACACTTATTTCAAAATGTTGTGGGAATTTTTTTATCTAAATTATAAATATTCTGCATAGATGGTCATTGTAAAGTTGCATGAGTGTAAATGTATCTACTCAGGAACTCTTTGTGATAAAATAGCATTAAAACATGTATGTTTACATCTCACCTGCAAGTTTAGCTCTATGAAGGATAGAGGTCACCTCATTTCCATTGGCAGTAGTGCAGACTTCATATTGAGTAGCGGCGCTCACTCCCAGTGTCCCAGAATTGGCTTTAACTCCACATAAGTAGGCAGTTCCTGTGCCTGCACTGTCTGGAACCTGTGCATCTACATTGTACACCTACATAGCAATAAAGACATATTAATTAGTACCTATAGTACCAAATGTATGAGACTCCTTGAATGGAATTACCTTTGAATTCCATTCATTTTTTTGAATGGAATTACCTTTCAGGAATACAGATAGTTTAGTTGGAGAAAAAGGGTGGTAGGCAACCATGGGAAATACAATACCATGTAAAATAAAATGCTAGGGATTGATTAACCAAATATTCAAGCTCTTAGGCATAACACTCTTCGTAAAGTAGCGATGTATGACTAAAGTTGTAAAACCGCAAGTGATGACAGTACATTGAAGTCTGATTTACACACAGGGTCAGATTTATGCTTTTTCTCTTATTTTTACAGGTCAGTTATGTACAGTGCTCCAATGCACCATTTAGGTTTACGTTAGGTTTACGTTACCTAGTGTTGACTTTTGAATTCTGCATTCTGTGTTGTATATTACATGCTTTGGACCATTAGATAGAGCTACAGGCTCAGTTCAGTGACCCTGAGTCTCCAAACAGTAACTTGCCTGCACTGAAACCCAGGTCCATGCATTGTCATTGGTGAAGGTGGGTTGTTGTCCACTAGTTGAAGTCTAGGTGTGAGCTAGTAATGGGTAAAACTAGAGCCTCTTCTACTAATTCAGGGCAATCAACAAGTCAGTAGGGAGTGGCAGCTTGGCAGGTCATTGGCTTTGTAAGCCTAAGTAGCAGTGAGTACCTAATAGACCTAGACCCTAAAGTGTACCTTGCTGGCAATCATGGTGCCCTAGCCCAGTGTTTCTCAAGCTTTTTTTCAGTCAAGGAAACCTTTAAAATTCCAGATAATCTCAAAGGAACCCTCCAAACTTATGGACAGTCTTGAGGGACCCCATTCAAAAATGTAAAAACTATTCTAATAGAATTACATAATGCAGCAACATCAATACACGTAGATGACCCAATGTAAGAGGTGATATATTCTTCCAAAGCAAATACACTATTGCAAACCTGTACTGACTAGTATTTCGGTGTTTCTTTTCTCCCTCAGTTTTTCTCCATCAACTAGCTAATGAGACCCCAAAGCTGATGGAGAGAGGCAAGGGAGGGTCAATCAAAGATGATATGCAGGCAACGAACAGCCTTCTTTTCAACTAATAAAGTCATTGGTTGCTAGGAGGTTGGCACCCAGAAGGTTGTAATGGTATACAATGAAAACCTGTGGCTTTGTGTAACTAAAAGGGTATCAGGACAATATCCCCCCGGACATTATCCCCTGGGCAATATCCCCCGGGACAATATCCCCCCGGAAAACATCCCCCTGGACATAGGGTTAGGGGGATAGGGTTAGGGCTAGGGTTAGAGGGGGGATATTGTCTAGGGGGATATCGTCCAGGGAGGATATTGTCCGGGGGGATGTTGTCCAGGGGGGATATTGTCCAGGGGGGATATTGTCCGGGGGGATATTGTCCGGGGGGATATTGTCCGGGGGGATATTGTCCTAGAATCAACTAAAAGGCAGGTTTCATCCACCCACCAGCTTGTATACAATTTTGGGGCAATTTTTAGACATTTTGCTAAGGCACCACTGAAGAAATCTCTGGGCACCCTGGTTGAAAAAGGCAACCCTAGCCTGTGGCTTATGTGGCCTAGTTCTGAATCTAGACCTGTTCACACTCACCTTGGAGAGAGCCACGTATGGGAACTTTTCCATCTCCAAAACATTCTCTTCTCCAGGTTGCCCAGCCAGCTGTCCCTGGTATATACGAGCTGCTGTAATTGTGGCCACGCCCATTCCTGAAATAAAGAACATTAGTCCCTGAATATGTATTACTGTTTCTCTATACATTTTGAGATATTAAGTATTTGTAAACACCTAACAATAACTAGTGCTCAGTTGATTATTTCCATCTGACTCTCCTTATTGAAAGGATTTTCTAGCATCAAGGGCCCATTCTCACTGACCTGGAATGTAAAACACTGCACCCATTTTTCTTCATTTCACTAATTCACACCCAGGGCTCTGTCACAGTGAGAACAGGGCACTTAGAAAAGAATTGTCTAGCACAAAAAACGCAACAGAAAAACCGACTGTTGAGCTCTGTGGCTGGCTGTTATGCAAAGACAATGGTGAACAGTACATTAAGATTATGGAGGCTCTATGCACTGTCCAACCAGTGGGAAGACCAGAGGTCTGCATCTGGGATCCGCGGATACATTTCGGAATTTAAGAGAGGTGCAACAGGGGTCATATTCAGGAGACTAATTAAAATTTCAGTTATAGATATTGTGACAAACAGCCCCTTTTGGGTCTAGGGCATTGCCATGGATAGGGTTTACTTGTTCACTAGTTACACAATGGCCACACCTTTTTCCCTCCTGGGGCAAAGTTTAGGTCTTCCCTAGGATGAGCAGTGTTTTGTGTGTTAGATAGAGACACTACATGTAGGCTGTGCTGGTACAGTCTGCAGGTCTAAGCAAACCCAAATTATCTCAAAGGTAACCAAAAGGCTGAATATTTTGTTATTCATTCTACTGTGCTTCTACTGTGCTGACACAGACGAGGGAATCTCTGTTGTATAGTTAATGCAATATATGCCAGGACACCCTTAAACCTGCTTTGGAGTTAGGACTACCTCTCCGCAAGGTACATGTTTGAAGCTGACCCCTACAATTGGTGGAGAATAAAAAGGGAAAACGTGGAACTCACTCTGCCTGATCCCTGCTGAAGTGTTTTCTTTTTGTAAACTGTGTACATTGTGCTAAAGTGCCACTGAGCTAAGAACTGTGAAAAATGTGTTGATTTTGCTAAACCTGTAAAACCCCTGTCTATATTCTGGTAAAACAGTAGACTGTGTTGGTTGAAGGTTTAAACATTGCAAGCCATACCGTTCTGTGCATGTTATAAATCTGCAGCACTGAGGACCTGATAAAGGCATTTCTGCAATCGAATGCTGTCCAGCAACAGGCAACTGACTCACAAAAAAGGCTCATCTCCCCTACCAAGGATGACAACCCACAATGACGTGGAGGTCTTCGTATCTACTTTCAAGAGAACTGCAGAAAGGCAAGCCTGGCCTAAAGAACAGTGGGCAGTGCCTCTCACGCTAATGTTATTAGGAGACTCTCAAAAGCATACTCTGACCAGTTGTTTCACGGAATAATGAAAATTTGAAAACAGACCCTGGTGAGAGACCAACAGGTACACAGCTAGAGCTACCAGACCAGAGGGGTTTCCTCACTCCCAAATGTATGGTCTGAGCTACTTAGTTAAAAAATGGCTGCAGCCTGAAAATCTTACAGGTTCGCAGATCATGGAGGGGGTCACCAAAAACTGATTCCTGAGGGCTTTACCTCCAGAGCTGCAAAGGCTGATGAGCCAATCAGCTGGTAGAGATATATTCGTCTTCTGAGGACCTCTTGGCTGAGTCTACAGCTTACAAATCTCTAATAATCAGGAGGTCACCCCCCGTTGCAATCAATTCAGGGATAACTTCACAATCCGTAAAGCCACAAAAGGGAGGCACAGAGAGGCCTGCAAGAATGGCTAGAGGGTCACTACTAATGGGACTCCCATCTTGATGAGCCTAGCAGAACACACGGCCATGCCCAATGTTTGCAGTGTAATAAATGTCATATCGTTGCCAAGTGCCTTCTGACCCAAGAGTTTATGGAGCGTGACTTAGCCTTCCCATTGTCCTCTTTCGTGTGCCCAGATGTGGTCACTGATCCAGACATGCCAAACTAATTTGTAAAGATAAGTAAGAACAGCGTGTGGATGGAACCTACTTGCCCTGCAAGCAGGGGTACCTTTAACGCAGAGCATTCTCATCAGTGCCCAGGACCAGGAGGAGACTGCGGTTATGTGAACATTCTAACATTAAGGAAGTTCCCAAACTTATCAATGTGTAAATGTGCAAAAACTGTGCTAATCCAAAATAAATATATATATATATATATATATATATATATATATATATATATATATATATATATATATCTTTAGCTGCTCACACTACAATAGACATGATATTGTTATAAACACATAAAATGAAAGTGTAGCGCTAAACCAAATCTAATAACAAATATCAGATAGATAGGTTGTGCAAATATATCAATATAGAAACTGTGTAAAGTACAAAAAAAATACACAGTAAAGAGAATAAAGACATTGCAGTCCGATAATTAGTAGTAAAGTCCACAGACTGAAAATGCGAGCCTTAGTGCAGGAAATAATGTAGAAATTAACCGTGCCACTTTCTGACACATGCACTGTGTGGTAATCCGTACGGCGCGTACCAAGTCACGTCCAGATTACATTGTGCATTCACATATGTGATCCAAGATGAGGCTTGGATAGTGCTACCCCATACTCACATAGGGGAATCCAAGATGAGGGTTGGAGCGCACACTGATAATCAGAGTGAGGCTTGGTACATACATGAGAATCTGGAGTGAGGCTTGAAGCTCACTCTATACCACCATGTTCATTACCAGGAAGTATTTTTTCATTCCAGAATGAATATGCATGGGGGGACAGCAATTAAGGTAATTATTGTAAATTATATATATATATATATATATATATATACAGTATATATACACACACACACAAGCAATGGCCAGCATGTCTCCAGACACCAGATGATGTCTTTGAAGACAAAATGTGTTGGGTTTCTTATTATTCAGGCCATTGCACTCTGATCTTTCATGCTGGATGATGTTACAAGCGCTTTTTATTCAGATTTGATGAAACTTTTTTATTTTCTTTAATAAATATTGGGTGATACAGTTTTACACCTTGTGGAGCCTTTTTCTTTATCCTATGGTTCTACGTACCATTTGATACCACACTGTGAGGAACGGATGCATCGCACTATCCTGTTTAGAAATATTTTGGAGTTCTCCTCTGAACATATTCTAAACATGGTTGATCCAGTACCTGTAAGGGTAACTGAATCCACATGTTCTGGTAAGCAGTGATTTCTTTAAGTGGTGGAGGTTTTACATTGAGGACTGAAGCACAGAAAGTGGCACGGTTTATTTCTACACTATTTCCTGCAATAAGGCTTATGTTTTCAGTCTGTGGACTTTACTACTAATTATCGGACTGCACTGTCTTTATTATCTTTACTGTGTATTTTGTTGTAATTTACACAGTTTTTATATTGATATATTTGCACAACTTATCTATGTGATATTGGTTATTAGATTTGGTTTTGCGCTAAACATTTCATTTTATGAGTTCCCAAACTTCGATATGAGCCTTCTCTGTGTGCAGCAATTAAACTACATTTGAGTCCCATTGAGAAATGTCTTGTTCCATTTCACTACACACTGTAACCTTAGTAGATGTTGCAATAGGAGGGATATGCTGAGCCTGGGGCCACTCCAAACAATCCAACAGAATGGAGGCCCGTCTGAGCACATAGCACAGACCTCATGCATGCTCATTAACTCCTCCACTTCCTTTACCTCATGACCAGGCCATAGATCTTCCTAACGCAGGTTCAGATGCAGTTGCTTCTGGATACCGACCCCTTCGGGAGGGAGCCAGACAATAACCCCTTGCTGCCTGAGGACCTGTCACCTTACCAGGTACCATGCCTAATTACTGGTTGCTTGGTGTCTTGAACTTGTGTCTGGTTACCCTTGGCAACAGCAATTCTCTTCCTTGTCTTGTCGAGTTAACCCTTATGTGACAATGTTACTTCATACCACTTTCTTCCTTACAGAACCTGGTCCTTTAGATAGACCAGAACCCACATGCACCCCTTTGACCAGGCTTAGAACAGTTAATGGTACCTTACTGGGGAAACCTTGACATTACAGTCCAATATGAACAGTGTCGAATTTCAAACCCTAAATACAGTTGTGTGGCTGCCCAGGCATACCTCCATGAGTTGATAGTCTAAGCTAGTATTCTCTCTGGCTTGGATGTTCTCTGGAAACCCCGGTGCCTTTAGCAGACAGCAAGGCACAACACTCCCAGTACCACGAGCCAAGAACAGGAACAGAACCAACCAAGAGCCCCAGGCCCCAGCCTTCCCCCTTTTTATATCACAGGTGGGCTGGCTGGGACCCAAAAGCCTCACAACTGAGCACACCATAACTTAACCCTTTCCCCCAGCCTGGGCCAGCTGCTAACTCACTGAACCAGTATAGACACAACCTGCTTACAAGCTTGCATGCTAGACCAGGGAGCCTGGTCACCTTGTTCCATACTCAGGTTCATGGAACCTGAACAACTGAATCAGCGCAGGAAGGCATTATTTGTACACTGTGACTGTATAAACTGTTAAATACCATTTCTCATCAGCAGTATATAGCAGTCTTGTCACTTCTATCAGTGTCCTGCCAAGCACTGGTTAAAGCTTGTAGGGGGATTTTTCATTTTCCTCTGACTCTCCTTTGAGGCCGCATAGCCCCTGATTTTCTTTCTGGACAGGTCTGATTGGCCCTGTGCTGAGCACATGCACCCTCCCGAAAAAAAAAAAAAATTAAACTAAAAAACCACTAGCAATACACATCCAAACTGAGCATGTGCAGAGTGTCTTCAATGCTCTGTTCTATCAGCTGATGAATTGGGGACAGTAAAAGAAGGGGGGGAATCAGAGAAGACAGAATCAAACAGCCTTTTCACACAATGCAGAGGATTAACCCTTTAGATTATACAGTGAGCATACCCAGCATGCTTTACTGCATATACAGACTGATTTTACTGTTGTGGGTTTAGTAACACTTTAAGTATTCACTGGGATGAGCAGTGTGTGGTTTGTTAGAAAGTGAAACTGCATGCAAGCTCTGCTGTAACCGACACTTTCTGATGTAATGACCTCCTGGGTCCCTTGCTGCTCTTAGTGGTTCCTCTTGATAACTTCCAAATCACTACGGTGTCCTGCATTGCCATAGGTCAGAAGAAGTAACCAGTGAGAGCTGCAGGGAAATCAGAAAATCAACACTCCGGGAAGTGTTGGTTTCCCAGGGCACAATTTCTGAGGATCAGATCTTCTTAACCAAGTTTAAAAAAAAAAAAAAATTTTTCCTTCTACATTTACAGGTAACTCTTACTATTCATCTTTTTAGAGCAGAGTCACTTTGGGGTAAGATATCAACAAAAGGGGTGTGTTGTTTTCTATTATTTAGCCAACTCTCATATACTTGCATTGTAAGAAGATTAGTAAGACTATATACATCATTGTGATAACATTCATGTTTAAAAAATAACTGAAATGACTCTACATTTGCTTTGAAATGTTAGCAATATTGGCCTGTTCCTTCTTACCATCTCCCAGGAACAGAATAAGATTCTTGGCTTTGTTGACATTTGGATTCAGATTCAGAGCTGCCATCAATGTCTCTCTGGCATTGTCATTCCAAAACTTTGGGGCCTTCTCAGCTTCTAAAACACAAAAAAGTTTCATGTGAATTTTGAATCTGGCTTTTAACTATCTATTGATTTTTTCATTGTGGTGCTAATACAATTTAACTTTAAAACAAAGAAATAAAAAAAAAAAGGAAATTACTACTTCCATTTAAAAAAGGAAATGCTATGCATTAAGGAAGAAAACATTTCTGGGTGCAGCCCCCCCCACCAAGCCCTTCCTTATACTTACCCGAGCCCTCTCTCGATCCAGCAATTTCCATTAGAGCAGGTCTCCCAGGTCTCTCTCCTCATTGGTTCACACAGCAGTGGGAGCCATTGGCTCCTGCTGCTGTCAATCACAGTCCTTGAGCCAATGAGGAGTGAGTGGGGACAGGTCCAAGACACGCTGTGCGTGATTATGATTGGACAATGTCCATTCACAGGAGTGCAACTTAGAAGCAAGCCTGCTTCTGTGACCCCATACCAAGAGAGTTGCTATTGGGGGCACTTGGCAGGGGGGAGGTGTCAATACTGCTGGCAGGGGATCCAAAAAGAAGAGGATCGGGGCTGCTCTGTGCAAAACCATTGCACAAAGCAGGTAAGTATACCAGGTCTAGTATTAAAAAAAAACAAAACAAGCCTTTAGTATTACTTCACATCACCCCCCACAGCTTTAGAGGCGTCTCTGTTTTGTTTTGCTTCTATCTCCAACATTAGAACATCCATCATACTCACCCTTTTAAAGAAGACAACAGGTGCTGAAACGCGTTGGAGTTTTGTCCACATACCAATGACCATTTGGGTTCCCTTTTCAGTGGATTGATGGGTATCCATTCATTATGGTTGTGAGCGTTTTAATGGGATCTCTACAGTGTAACTTTGTCTATCATTGTTTTTATATATTTCTTAATTTTTTTACAATAAACTTTGTATATTTTAATTGTTATTCATACTCTTTGGTGGCTTAAAAGTCCTATGCATATCAGTTTCTTGGTCTATAGCAATTATAGGGTTGTGGCACCTTTCTACCTGATATAAGCTATCTGTCTGGCATAATTAAACTAATATGGAATGTTAACTATTGCAGCTTCCGCTCCCGCCCTCCGTCTAGTGCGGCTGTGCCTCACACTCTCTGTTCATTGCTATTCTGCCGTCCGCTTTTCCTTGAGAAGGACAACGGAAGCGTCACAAACGTGGGTATGGATGGGACAGTGGCTTGGTCCGGATCCAGACTGAAGATCCCCATTTGGTGATGCCTGCTCTATACTGTATAGTGTTTATAGTTAGTTCTCCACTGGGCATGTTTGCTACACTGGTTTGCTTTATATACAGTATTGTATTATATATGTTGATGTTCAATACATTTTCTGTTTTTCACTTCAAAGCAGTAGTGTGGGTTTCTATGTGAATGTGCATACCTGGTAACAGGAGACCACAGGTTACCACCAGCATTGGTATCCTGATGCAAGTACATCCTCCTTTGTGTAGTGAAAGGCAGGTGCATAGCCTACACCTTCTGCGCTATCCCACCATTTAGTGCCTTAGCATGAAGGTTTGTAGCTGGGCCACCTGGACATCCACCAGCCCCTAGGCTCCTGTCTTGTTAACAATCCAGATAGTGTCACTGGGACCCTGGATTTATTATAGTTACTTGGATAAGCAATGAATAACACAGAAGAGTTATTACAACACTAGCCCTAAAATGACTAGTGAAGACAGATTTTTGCAAAAGTGTCTCATGCACACACTGGAAGTGGCACAGCGTGTGGTCAAATTCATGAACCTTTTTAGAACTCTTAGTACTTAGATTTGGTGCACACTGCTCCACTTTTAGAACTCACGCAAGACACTTTAACAAAATCTATGTGCCAGGGTCTCTTTCTGTGCACCAAAAAAGAGTTGGTCATAATTAGCTCCCTTTTTGTAAGATAGGAATGTTTGGGGTACATAGGACACACCCCATGTACTGTATGTGGGTGGACAAGTCCCTGTTGGTTTAACATTGCCCGGTCATATCCTGTTTTTTTTTACACTGTATTTAATAATGTACCATACCAGGAAATAAAGGAATGGTGAATCAATCTCTGTTTTTTTTTTATATTGACTTATGCCCCGTACACACGTACCGATCGTCGGCCGAACGATCGGCCGTCTTTTGTCCAGGGCTGTCCTGTCGGTTGAAAAGTGCAAAAGACTGCACAAGAATTTTGTCCGCCGACTACAGCCGACTGCAGAAGTGATGTCATGTAATGGTTAACTTTCCCTGTGTTTTTTCTTTTCTGAGCATGCCCAGTCTTGCAAATCTGCGGTCTGTCGGCCGAATTCTGTACTGACTGGCGAACAATCGGCCGCTCTGGTGTCGGCATACAAAAATTTTCATGCTTGCACGACAGATTCTTTTCGGCCGAAAGTGCGCTGTCGGCTGTCGGAAGCATCATACTAACAAGCCTACAATCGTCAGATCGGTCGTCGGCTGAAGCTTTTCGGCCGACGATCGGTACGTGTGTACGGGGCATTATTTACACTGCTCCCACAGGCCTACTGTCTGTCTTTGCGTGAGGAACAGAAGGTGCCTGCAAAGGTCAGTATCGTATAATGTAAGGTGCAGAGGTATAAGTAGAAACAGTTGATTTCACAAACGGTCAATGTTTTTAATTTTGAATCTGGCACATTTATTGCTCCACCATAGGTGTGCGCACAGGGTGTGCCAAGTGTGCCTGGGCACACCCTAATCTCCACGTGTGGTGCAGATTCCCCATTTAGACCACTGATGTTTCCCCAAAGCCCCCTAACAGAGCTCCTAAAAAAAAAAAAAAAACTGTAAACATTTTTTTAAAGAAATAAAATTGTAAAAAATAATAAAAAATAAAATCTACTGACACCATACATTGCTCTACTGACACTGTTAGGGCTCTTTCACACGGGCGGTCCGATCAGATCCGCCTATCAGTTTTTTAGGCGGATCTGATCGGATCCTCCATGCAGCTCTATGGGGCAGCGGGTGTCAGCGGAGACACCTCCGCTGACACCCGCTGCCATCCGCATCCGATCCTGTGCTGAAATCTGGACGGATGGAAACCCTATTTTTCCATCCGTTCAGTAATCAGAGCGGAGCGGGTCTGATGAGAGCGGACAAGCGGTCCGCTCTCATCCGATCCCCCATAGAGGGCAGCGGGTGCGGAGACACCTCCCTCTCCGCTCTGCAAGCGGAGACGGAGCTGTCATCCGCCGGCTCAGCGGGGATCGCGGATCGATCCCCGCTGAGCAACACGGATCCGCCTGCGGAGGCGGACCATGTGAAAGAGCCCTTAGTATATATACACATGCACATGTGTTTGAGCTTTGAGGTGCACACCCTAATACAATAGGCTGTGCACGCCAATGTGCTCCACAATGAAAAAGTGCCACATTTTAAAACTACCCGATCCTGTTGCAGATACAGTGGGTACGGAAAGTATTCAGACCCCCTTAAATTTTTCACTCTTTGTTATATTGCAGCCATTTGCTAAAATCATTTAAGTTCATTCTTCTTCCTCATGAATGTACACATAGCACCCCATACTGACAGAAAAACACAGAATTGTTGACATTGTTGCAGATTTATTAAAAAAGAAAAACTGAAATATCACATGGTCCTAAGTATTCAGACCCTTTGCTCAGTATTTAGTAGAAGCCCCCTTTTGATCTAATACAGCCAGGAGTCTTTTTGGGAAAGATGCAACAAGTCTTTCACACCTGGATTTGGGGATCCTCTGCCATTCCTCCTTGCAGATCCTCTCCAGTTCTGTCAGGTTGGATGGTAAACGTTGGTGGACAGCCATTTTTAGGTCTCTCCAGAGATGCTCAATTGGGTTTAAGTCAGGGCTCTGGCTGGGCCATTCAAGAACAGTCACGGAGTTGTTGTGAAGCCACTCCTTAGTTATTTTAGCTGTGTGCTTAGGGTCATTGTCTTGTTGGAAGGTAAACCTTCGGCCCAGTCTGAGGTCCAGAGCACTCTGGAGAAGGTTTTTGTCCAGGATATCGCTGTACTTGGCCGCATTCATCTTTCCCTCGATTGCAACCAGTCGTCCTGTCCCTGCAGCTGAAAAACACCCCCACAGCATGATGCTGCCACCACCATGCTTCACTGTTGGGACTGTATTGGACAGGTGATGAGCAATGCCTGGTTTTCTCCACACATACCGCTTAGAATTAAGGCCAAAAAGTTCTATTTTGGTCTCATCAGACCAGAGAATCTTATTTCTCACCATCTTGGAGTCCTTCAGGTGTTTTTTAGCAAACTCCATGCGGGCTTTCATGTGTCTTACACTGAGGAGAGGCTTCCGTCGGGCCACTCTGCCATAAAGCCCCGACTGGTGGAGGGCTGCAGTGATGGTTGACTTTCTACAACTTTCTCCCATCTCCTGACTGCATCTCTGGAGCTCAGCCACAGTGATCTTTGGGTTCTTCTTTACCTCTCTCACCAAGGCTCTTCTCCCCCGATAGCTCAGTTTGGCCGGACGGCCAGCTCTAGGAAGCGTTCTGGTCGTCCCAAACATCTTCCATTTGAGGATTATGGAGGCCACTGTGCTCTTAGGAACCTTAAGTGCAGCAGAAATATTTTTGTAACCTTGGCCAGATCTGTGCCTTGCCACAATTCTGTCTCTGAGCTCTTCAGGCAGTTCCTTTGACCTCATGATTCTCATTTGCTCTGACATGCATTGTGATCTGGAAGTTCTTATATAGATAGGTGTGTGGCTTTCCTAATCAAGTCCAATCAGTATAATCAAACACAGCTGGACTCAAATGAAGGTGTAGAACCATCTCAAGGATGATCAGAAGAAATGGAAAGCACCTGAGTTAAATATATGAGTGTCACAGCAAAGGGTCTGAATACTTAGGACTATGTGATATTTCAGTTTTTCTTTTTTAATAAATCTGCAACAATGTCAACAATTCTGTGTTTTTCTGTCAGTATGGGGTGCTATGTGTACATTCATGAGGAAGAAGAATGAACCTAAATGATTTTAGCAAATGGCTGCAATATAACAAAGAGTGAAAAATTTAAGGGGGTCTGAATACTTTCCGTACCCACTGTACTTAATGAATTTGGCACAACACTTTTAGGCTCCATGCACACTGACTTAAAAATCGCTGCTACTACAGGAGTTTTTGTTTTGCCTGTAGAAGCAGCCTAATGTTATTATATGTGTCCTTGCACATTAGGCCAATTACAGGCTTATTTTGAGCTCAACGTTTAGAGGCAGGTAAAAAAAAAAAAAACCTTCTGGATTGTATTTCTGAATGGAGCTTTCAGGCAGAAAAAAATGGAAAAAATTCTCCTAAACTCATCTAAACTATGTACAAAAATCACTCTATATGAGCGTTTTTTTCACCAAGGAAACTGGCATTTTTTTAAGCCCAGTGTGCATGGATTCAAAAAAGTGGAGCAGCAGCTTTATTGAATTCCCCTTAAGTGTTTGTCACTTACAGACAAAAAAAAAAAGAAAATAATCATCTTGTTGTTTGAAAACATTCTAAGGGAAAAAAGTGCCCTATGCAACTGGGGAGCAATAATCCGTGATAAAGGACAACAGCTAATGGTTTAGTAATAGCATCATACAGCAATTAGAGCATATAATGAGCTCTAAAGATAACTCCAAGCACAAGATAGTATGATTGTGATAACATTGGTGAGTTAATGTACATAATTATGACGAAATAGCTATTGCGCTGTGATAACCACTGCTTGTAAAAGTGTTCTTACTTTAGAATTGATTAAGAAAATTGTGTTCATTGGGGTAACATCTAACCTTACAAAACGGATACTGCATTTGTTACTTTAGCACACCTCGGAGAGTTGGGGAACTTGCACAGGAATCGCTATATTTTGGAATTGCTTTCTACCAGATATTCTAGAGGTGATGATGCACAGCTGATTCGGATTATAGTGACAAAAACGCTCTCTGTATGTCCTTCTGTAGCCAGATGCAGCGTGATGTCGCTCTGTTTGTTGGTTTAAACTGCCAAATCTCCATAACTCGCTGTAGTAGCGACATCTTGGTTCCTCAGCTTCGAAGGAAGCGATTTTATAGTGATAAGACAGCTTGTTTGAGATCCTGATGTTGCCTCTTTTCGACAAATTGCTAGCGATCTCTGTATTCACTTTAGGTCCTTCTAAATACAGTTTGCTTTAGTGTATTATTTACTATACATAGTTTGTGTATATTTCTTGTTATATGTTCTTGTTGATAAATTTGTAAAATAAGCCTCATTTGGCGACTATGTATGTGCTATGTTCACGGTTATGATAGTTGTTGGCTTGTCTATATAATTTGTATAATGAAATCACTGGTGTAGTCAAGAATATTCATGCTGTGATCTTCCTTTTAAAAAAATATTGGTATGAAAGGCCATCTTGGGAAGCAAACCAAGAATCTAAAAGAAACCATAGTAAGCTTTATGTACAATGAAGCACAAAAGATAGCATTGTTTTTTCTACTCCTATTTGGACATCAGATCCCAGTAATAAAGACTAATGTATAATGTATAAACGGCACCAGAACTTTAAAGGTGTCACACCATCAGCCATAACCCCAAAACAATATTTATGGTTGATGGTGAGAAACATTTAAGCCTCATACACACGCACCGATTATTGGCCAACCGATCGGCCGTCTTTTGTCCAGTGTTGTTTGTTGGTTGAAATGTGCTCTAGACTTGCACTGGACTTTTGTTGGCCGACAGAAACCAACTTCAGAAGTGATGTCATGTTCTGGTTTACTTTCCGTGTGTTTTTTCTTCTCTGAGCATGCCCAGTCTTGCTCATCACATTTTTGTCTGCCGAAATCTGTACTGACTGACGAACAATCGGCCGTTCTGTTGACGGCCAACAAAAATTTTATAGCATGCACACCAGATTTTGTTCGGCCGAAAAGTCACAGTCGGTTGTCGGTAGCATCATACTAACAAGCCGATAATCGGCCGATCGGAGGTTGGCCGAAAATTCACGGCCAACAATCGGTGCGTGTGTACGAGGCTTTAGTGTCCATGCACACAGGCTTAAAAAATGCTGCTTCTACAGGAGTTTAGCATTTTGCATGTAGAAGCAGCTCAGTGTTATGTCCATGCACATTATGATGTTTAGACGTGTATTTAAGCTCAGTGTTTAAAGGCAAAATGAAAAACCTTCTGTCAGCAGTTTTCTGGCAGAAAAAAACAAAACCCTAAATGCTCGCTAAAAGCATTTCTTTTCTGCCACAGTGTCGATTTTTTTTTAAGTCCAGTGTGCATGGACCCTAAAAATCCTTGGTGTTGCAGTTGATACAATAGTCTTATGTACAATCATTTATTATCTGCAGTCACAACAGGTAAGCTGGACACTACTCTCAGATGAAAACAAAAATGATAATTTGATATTATTCACTTATAGTTAAATTATTTCTTTGTTAATGTAAAGATAATGCTCTTAATTTATATTCTGCAATCAGTCAACATTTTTTGTGTTAAAGTGGTATTAAACCTAAAAACAAAAATGTAATTTATTGCAGCTTAGCATTCCTTAGATGTAAAGGCTGCATTTGTTTTCTTTTTTTTCAGGCTTTTTTTCACCTGATAACCCGGCCAGTAACACACTTCCTGTTTTAGGGTGTCTAAAAGCATTGTCTGTCTTGGGGAAGGGTAATGTTAGACAAGCAGATTTAAATGGACTTGACCAGTGGCGGCTGGTGCTCAAAATTTTTGGGGGGGCACAAACAGAAAAATGTAATAGGCATTGCTTTGCGGCAAAAAACGCTGTAAAAAATTGCGTGACTTTGAGGTCGCAAAAGTGTGAAAGTAATCAAGGTATAGTGTGCCCCCTTTCAATGCAGAGAGACCAGCGTGCCCCCTTTCAATGTAGAGAGACCAGCGTGCCCCCTTTCAATGCACAGTGTCCAGCGTGCCCCCTTTCAATGCACAGTGACCAGCGTGCCCCCTTTCAATGCACAGTGACCAGCGTGCCCCCTTTCAATGCACAGTGACCAGCGTGGCCCCTTTCAATGCACAGTGACCAGCGTGCCCCCTTAAATGCAGTGACCAGCGTACATGCCCCCTTCAATGCAGAGATCAGCGTACATGCCCCCAATGCAGAGACCAGCATACATGTCCCCTTCAATGCAGTGACCAGCATACCATTCCCCCAATGCAGAGATCAGCGTACATGCCCCCAATGCAGTGACCAGTGTACATGCCCCCAATGCAGTGACCAGCATACATGCCCCCAATGCAGTGACCAGCATACATGCCTCCAATGCAGAGATCAGCGTGCGCGCCCCCTTCAATGCAGTGACCAGCATACATGCCCCCAATGCAGTGACCAGCATACATGCCCCCAATGCAGAGATCAGCGTGTGTGCCCCCTTCAATGCAGTGACCAGCATACATGGCCCCTTCAATGCAGTGACCAGCGTACATGCCCCCTTCAATGCAGAGATCATCATACATGCCCCCAATGCAGAGACCAGCATACGTGTCCCCTTCAATGCAGTGAGCAGCATACCATTCCACCAATGCAGAGATCAGCGTACATGCCCCCAATGCAGTGACCAGCATACATGCCCCCAATGCAGAGACAAGCATACATGCCCCCAATGCAGAGACAAGCATACATGCCCCCAATGCAGAGACAAGCATACATGCCCCCAATGCAGTGACCAGCATACATGCCCCCAATGCAGAGACAAGCATACATGCCCCCTTCAATGCAGTGACCAGTGTACATGCCCCCAATGCAGTGACCAGCGTACATGCCCCCAATGCAGTGACCAGCATACATGCCCTCAAATGCAGAGATCAGCGTGCGTGCCCCCAATGTAGTGACCAGCATACATTCCCCCAATGCAGAGATCAGTGTGCGTGCCCCCTTACTTACCTGGAGCATCAGCGGCGGGCGGCTTCTCCTCAGTCCCGGTGACCGGCAGCACGTCTCCTCCCATCCTTCCGCTCCCGCCTCCTCCTCGGCCAATGGCATGGGGTTTGCCTTGTGGCCAATCAGGAAGCGCATATCCTGATTGGCCAGGAGGAGGATCGGTGTGACAATAGCGAATTTTCATTTGCTATTGTCACATAATGGTGGGCTCTGGACACACTGCTCTGCGCCCCGGGTCCACCCTTTGCATCGCCCTATTAGAGCCTCTGGCTCTAATCAGGTGATGCCAAAAAAAAATCCCCATTGAACTCCATGCGTCCGGCGCCCCTGCATGCAGATTAGGGGGCTGGACGCATGGATGGGGGGGGGGGGGCGGCGCCCCTACGCCCTCAGTACACCGGCCGCCACTGGACTTGACTAACAAATTGAAGTTGAGAGGACTTTGAGTTGAGATACTTTGAGAGGAATTTTACGAAGGGTCCTTTCACACGGGCGGTCCGTAGTCCGTTTTTCATCCCATCCGTTTGCGGATGAAAAACGGACATAATGTATGTCTATGGGATTGCAGACGTTAGCGGATGACTATCAGCTGACATGTGTTTTGCGTCCATTCCGTTCAGTTCCGTTTTTTGAGACGGAAGAGAACCCTATTTTTCTTCTGTTTAACCACTTGCCGCCCGCCCACCGTCAAATGACGGCGGAGCGGTGCGGCTATTGTTCTGGGTCGACGTCATATGACGGTGGCCCATTCAGGCAGGGCAGGCACGTGATTGTGTGCGCGCCGCCCTGCACTGTCGGTGGGGGCATGTCCCTGAGACACAGCGCGTCACTGGCAGGGGGGAAATAGCCAATGGCCTAGGCTGTTTCCCACGTGATCGGCTGTGTTCTAATCACACAGCTGATCACAATAGAGAAGCCCGGAAGAAGACCGCGGCTCTGTGTTCCCTAGGAACACAGCTAGTCACTGGCAGTAGTAAACAGCCACTAACAGTGGCTGTTTACTATGTGATCGACTGTGAATCCATTTACAGCCGATCACAAATGTAAATACAGAGCAGTGACTCACTGTTACTAGCTCTTCTCCCCTCACACACCGTTTCCAGTGTGAGGAGAGCAGAGCCAGAAACAGTGAGTTACTGCTCTGTATACCTGTCAATGTAAAAGCGCACCAATAAATGTCCCCACACAGTCCTTAGCCCCCCCCAATTGCACCTGTCACCCAACAGTCACCTCATCAGTGCCCCCCATAAAGTGCACCTGTCACCAGAGACTGCCATCACTACCGCCGTGCACCAGTGCCCATCACCGGTCACCCATCGGTGATCATCGCCCGTCACCTGTCACCCCATCAATCACCGTCACCTGTCACCCCATCAGTCATCGTCATCTGTCACCCCATCAATTATCGTCACTTGTCACTCCATCAGTGATCGTCATCTGTCACCCCATCAATCATCGTCACCTGTCACCCCATCAGTGATCGTCATCTGTCACCCCATCAGTCATCGTCTCCTGTCACCCCATCAGTTATCGTCATCTGTCACCCCATCAATCATCGTCACCTGTCACTCCATCAGTGATCGTCACCTGTCACCCCATCAGTGATCGTCATCTGTCACCCCATCAATAATCGTCACCTGTCACCCCATCAGTGATCGTCATCTGTCACCCCATCAATCATAGTCACCTGTCACCCCATCAGTAATCGTCATCTGGCACCCAATCAATCATCGTCATCTGTCACCCCATCAGTCATCGTAATCTGTCACCCCATCAGTCGTCACCTGTCACCCCATCAGTCATCGTCACCTGTCACCCCATCAATCATCGTCACCTGTCACCCCATCAGTCATCCTCATCTGTCATCCCATCAATTATCGTCACTTGTCACCCCATCAGTGATCGTCATCTGTCACCCCATCAATCATTGTCACCTGTCACCCCATCAGTGATCGTCATCTGTCACCCCATCAGTCATCGTCACCTGTCACCCCATCAGTCATCGTCACCTGTCACCCCATCAGTTATCGTCATCTGTCACCCCATCAGTCATCGTCATCTGTCACCCCATCAATCATCGTCACCTGTCACCCCATCAGTCATCGTCATCTGTCACCCCATCAATTATCGTCACTTGTCACCCCATCAGTCATCGTCACCTGTCACCCCATCAATCATCACCTGTCACCCAATCAGTCATCGTCATCTGTCACCCCATCAATTATCATCACTTGTCACCCCATCAGTGATCGTCATCTGTCACCCCATCAATCGTCACTTGTCACCCCATCAGTGATCGTCATCTGTCACCGCATCAATCATCGTCACTTGTCACCCCATCAGTGATCGTCATCTGTCACCCCATCAATCATCGTCACCTGTCACCCCATCAGTGATCGTCATCTGTCACCCCATCAGTGATCGTCATCTGTCACCCCATCAATCATCGTCACCTGTCACCCCATCAATCATCGTCACCTGTCACCCCATCAGTTATCGTCATCTGTCACCCCATCAGTCATCGTCTCCTGTCACCCCATCAGTTATCGTCATCGGTCACCCCATCAGTCATCGTCACCTGTCACCCCATCAGTCATCGTCACCTGTCACCCCATCAGTCATCGTCACCTGTCACCCCATCACTCATCGTCATCTGTCACCCCATCACTCATCGTCACCTGTCACCCGATCAGTGATTGTCATCTGTCACCCCATCAATCATCGTCACCTGTCACCCCATCAGTGATTGTCATCTGTCACCCCATCAATCATCGTCACATGTCACCCCATCTGTCATTGTAATCTGCCACCCATCAGTGATCATCCGCAGTCAACCGTCACCCAGCCCATCACAGCCAGCAAGTCAAAAAAGATGTACAGCAGCGCTTCATGTCCTCTCCATGACTGATGAGAGCACCGGGGAGCTCTCATCAGTATCCGAATCCAACTCGGAATTTGAAATCGTTAATAGTAGTGGATCGGAGATGGACTCGGACTATTCCTGTACACTTTCCTTTATAGAATGTATTTTGTAGTGTAATTCTTGGTATGTACATGCTATGTGTTAGAAATATGAGGGGCCTTCAAAAATGATAGGTTGTCAGGAAATTAGATGTGTATTTTATGTTCTCAGAATGCCTGATGGTGCTACTTGAATGTTGGGCCTCTGTATGTGGTCAGACTATGTAAAAGTCTCACACATGTGGTATTGCCATACTGAGGAGTAGCAGAATGTATTTTGGGATGCAATTTTTGCTATATACATGCAACCACTTACCGGCCGCCTAACGACTATATACGTCGGCCATTTAAAGCTAAATACTGGGGTTATGGCAGCAGATAGCTGCCATAACCCCAGTATTTTTTTAAATGGCTGGCGGTCGGCTTTCAGATAAGGGTGGTCCCAGTGGCGGATTCACTGCAGAATTACCCTTACGGTGCAGGGGAAGAGGGCCCCCCCCCTCCCGCCGCATCCCAGACATTTTCCCAGCTTATCGGACCCGCCGGCAGCGGGGAAAACTATCCGGTCCCGGGTCCTCAGAGACAGGAAGTCGAGTGAGGGCAAGATGGCCCTCACTCGACTCTATGGTCTTGGAGGACCGGAGATATGTCAAAAGTCGTTGCCTAGCAACCGGTTTAAAGTGCCGGGTTTTTTTTTGTTTTTTTGGGGTTTTTTTCTTTATCAACAATTTATTTTTATTTTTTTGTTTTTTTTTAGTGTAGTTGTGAGGTGTGAGGTCTTTTGGACCCCAGATCTCACAATAAAGAGGACTTGTCATGCCTATTTCTATTACAAGGGATGTTTACATTCCTTGTAATAGGAATAAAAATGATCAAAACATTTTTTTTTAAAACTGTGTAAAAATAAAAAATTAATAAATAAAATAAATAGGAAAAAAAGAAATTAAAGCGCCCTGTCCCCGTTCGCTCGCGCGCAGAAGCGAACGCATACGCAAGTCCCGCCCACATATGTAAACGGTGTTCAAACCACACATGTGAGGTATCGCCGTGATCGTTAGAGCAAGAGCAATAATTTGAGCCCTAGACCTCCTCTGTAACTCTAAGCTGGTAACCTGTAGACATTTTTTAATTGTTGCCTATGGGGATTTTTAAGTACCAAGCTTTTGCGCCATTCCGTGAGCGTGCGCAATTTTGAAGGATGACATGTTGGGTATCTAATTACTCGGCGTATCATTATCTTTCACATTATGGATAAAAATTGGGCTGAATTTACTGTTTTCTTATTTTTTAATTCCAAAAAGTGAAATTCTTTTAAAAAAATTGCATTTGGAAGACTGCTGTGCAAATATGGTGTGATAAAAAATATTGCAATGATCTCCATTTTATTCTCTAGGGTCTCTGCTAAAAAAAATATATAATGTTTGGGGGTTCTAAGTAGTTTTCTAGCAAAAAAAAATGATTTTAGCTTGTAATTACCAAGTGTCAAAAATAGGCCCAGTCTTAAAGTGGATAAATGGACAACATTGTGTAAAGTGCTACTTGGATTTTAGGCCTCTGTATGTGGCTAGGCTGTGTAAAAGTGTCACACATTTGGTATCGCTATACTCAGGAGGAATAGCAGAATGTATTTTGGGGTGAAATTTTTGCTATGTGCATGCTATGTGTTGGAAATATTTCATAAATGGACAACTTTGTGTAAACAAAAAATGCATTTTCATTTTCTTTCCACAGGTTCCAAAAACTTGTGGAAAAAAATGACACGTTCAAAAGACTCATTGTGCCTCAAAAATTATATGTTGGGGTGTTTGCTTTCCAAAATGGGGTCATTTTATGGGGGTTTCCATTGTCCTGGTGCTCCAGGGCCTTCAAAAGTGCGATAGGTTGTCAGGAAATTATATGTGTAATTTATGCTCCTAGAATGCCGGACAGTGCTACTTGGATGTTAGGCCTCTGTATGTGGCCAGGCTGTGAAAAAGTCTCACACATGTGGTATCGCCATACTCAGGAGGAGTAGTAGAATGTGTTTTGGGGTGTAGTTGCAAGCATACATATACTGTGTGAGAGAAATAACCGTTAATACGTCAATTTGTAAAAAAAAAAAAAAAAAAAAAAACAATCTTCATTTTGCAAAGAATTGTGGGAAAAAAATACAACTTCAAAAAACTCACCATGCCACTTATTAAATACCTTGGAATGTCTACTTTCCAAAAAGGGGTAATTTGGGGGGTATTTGTACTTTCCTGACTTTTTAGTGTCTCAAGAAATGAGATAGGCCTTCAGTACATCAGGTGTGATCAAGTGTGATAAATTTTCAATGATTAGCACCATAGCTTGTGGACTCTATAACTTTCACAAAGACCAAATAATATACACTTATTTGGGTTATTTTTACCAAAGATAAGTAGCAGTATACATTTTGGCCAACATTTGTGAAGAAAAATTACTCATTTGCAAAATTTTATGACAGAAACAAAGAAAAATGCGTTTTTACACAATATTTTCTTTTTTTATTTATAGCACAAAAAAATAAAAAACCCAGTAGTGATTAAATACCGTCAAAAGAAAGCTCTATTTGTGTGAAGAAAAGGACACACATTTTTTTATGGGTACAGTGTTGCATGACTGAGTAATTGTCATTCAAAGTGTGAGAGCGCTGAAAGCTGAAAATCGGTCTGGGCAGGAAGGGGGTGAAAGTGCACTGCAGGCAAGTGGTTAAAAAACGGAACGGACGCAAAATCGAATGTCATCCGCTAACGTCCGCAATCCCATAGACATACATTGTGTCTGTTTTTCATCCGCAAACGGATGGATGAAAAACAGACATATGGAACGGACCCTACAAAAGTGCATCCGTGTCCGTTAAAAAAAAAAAAAGTGACTGAACAGAAAAAAAAAACAGATCGTCCTGTGTGAAAGGACCCTAAAGGCCCGTACACACAATAAGAAAATCTGAAGGAAAATTTCATCGTTTCAATAGCCGACTCCGACTTTTAGGCCGAAAAAATCCTGATGTGCAGGCTATAAAATGTTTATCGTCCGTCAACACAACATCCGATTTTCGTCTCATTAGTACAGTTTGACGGAAAAAAATCTTAAGAGCAAGACTAGGCATGCTCAGAGATGAAAGAACACATACAAAGCAATCCAACACATGACATCACTTCTGAAGTAGAATTCTGTCGTACGGGAAAATTCATATGGAAATAACCTCTTCACTTTCCACATCAGACTAGCGTGCCACAAAAAACGGACGACAGATCGTTCGATAATCTGATTGTGTGTACGGGGCTTAAGACTGGTGTAGACAGAATCCGGAACAGCTGTGCATGGCAAACCAATCTGCTTTCACTTCCAAAGCTGAATTGAACAAGCTGAAGACAGAAGCCGAAGACAGGAGCTGATTGATTACAATGGACAGCTGCTCCAGATTTAGTAAATTCTCCCCAATATTAGCACAAACAGTTTTTTGTTTTCCTTTTTTTTCATTTTGGGATCAATGTTTTACATAAATGGATAAAAGCCAACCAATGTAACCACTTCTGTCAATGGTAAATGGTTTGCCTCTACTCAACTCTCTAACTGCTACTTTGTCTGGACAGCTTTGTTCAAAAATAACAGACTAAAGCCTCGTACACGCGCACCGATTGTTGGCCGACCGATCGGCCGTCTTTTGTCCAGTGTTGTTGTGTTGGTTGAAATGTGCTCTAGACTTGCACTGGACTTTTGTTGGCCGACAGAAACCAACTTCACAAGTGATGTCATGTTCTGGTTTACTTTCCGTGTGTTTTTTCTTCTCTGAGCATGCCCAGTCTTGCTCATCACATTTTTGTCTGCCGAAATCTGTACTGACTGACGAACAATCGGCCGTTCTGTTGAAGGCCAACAAAAATTTTATAGCATGCACACCAGATTTTGTTCGGCCGAAAAGTCGCAGTAGGTTGTCGGAAGCATCATACTAACAAGTCGACAATCGGGCAATCGGACGTTGGCCGAAAATTCACGGCCAACAATCGGTGCGTGTGTACGAGGCATTAGACCCCATTCACACTAATACGACTTGTCAGGCGACTTGGTCAGCCTGACAAGTCGCGGACCGTCGCGGTCCATTGTGTGGTACAGGAACCGTTCTAATAGGAGCGACACAAGTCGCTCCGACTTAGAAAAAGGGTCCTGTACTACTTCGGGGCGACCTGGAGCGACTTGCATAGACATTCATTATATGAAGTCCGTGCAAGTCGCGCCGAAGTCGCGGTGCACGCGACTTCACAAGTCGCCCCCTAAGTCGGATCGCCATAGTGTGAACCGACTGTTACTGGCCATTCAACAGGTGATATAAAAGGAAAAAGGCCTAAAAAAAAAAAAAAAAAAAAAAAAACAAATGCAGCCACCTTATCTAAGAATAGCTAAACTGCAATTTAAAAGATTTGTGCTTTTGGTATTAATACCACTTTAAGTCTTATATTCCTTTTATTTACTCTTATTTGGACATCACATTCAAGTAATAAAGACTATTGTATCAACTGCAACACTCAGGAATTTAAAGGTGTCACACCATTAGCCATAAAACTCAAAAAAATATTTATAGCTGATGGTGTGACATCTTTTTAACCTGTGGTGCAGTTGATCATAGAATAGATTTTTGTTTCACCTGCAGTCACAACACTTATGCCTCGTACACACGCATCGATAGTTGGCCGTGAATTTTCGGCCAACGTCTGATCGGCCGATTTTCGGCTTGTTAGTATGATGCTTTCGATAACCGACTGCGACTTTTCGGCCGAACAAAATCTAGTGTGCATGTTATTAAATTTTTGTTGGCCGTCAACAGAACGGCCGATTTTCCGTCAGTCAGTACAGATTTCGGCAGACAAAAATCAGATGAGCAAGACTGGGCATGCTCAGAGAAGAAAAACACACGGAAAGTAAACCAATCACTTCTGAAGTTGGTTGTTGTTGGCGGAGAAAATTTGTGTGCAGTCTAGAGCACATTTCAACCAACACAACAACACTGGACAAAAGACGGCCGATCGGTCGGCCAACAATCGGTGCGTGTGTACGAGGCATTAAGCTAAGGACATCTATGGTATGTCAGATGAAAAAACAAATAATTTTATATTATTCAGTCAAATTTAAAATATTTATTTTTATTGTTAATGTAAAGATAACTCCTACAAATGATCAATTGCAATTGATCAAACATTTCTGGTGTTCATTTGAGAGCACCTGTTAAGTAAAACACCTTTGCAGCAAGGCTGTGGAGATACTGACTATTCCATAATAACTACTCATAAAAACATCCTAGTTCGGAGCCACTAACTTGGTGAATGAGTTTTGCTTCTCTGCCCAGAATTAGTATGCAGCACATGAGTTGGAAAATTGTTGCCTCCACTAAATTCTTCTGACGTGGGTGTTATGATTTCCTCAAATAATACAACATTGTATTCAGTTCAGTATCCCTTAACAACAATAAACAATCTCCATTTGCTCTATTTTTAAATGATGAAAGTTTGGCTAGTTGCTATCGGTTACTACACATTGTTGCGCTTTCACCACAACTAGAGAGAATTTGGTTGATTTACTAGAAGCTGGAAATCCTCATTTACATTATGTGAATATTTCTTCAGTTATCAGATCATATGAAAAACAAGTTCCTGTTTATTTCATCAATACATGACTAATTATTTGAAGTAAAACAGGTATTTGTTTTTCACAAATTTGAATAACAGAAGTGCTAAAAATTTTTTTTACATTTCTGTGAACAATAACTACTCCTAACTGTAATTTCATTAAGATTGAATCTATGTTACCTTGTACATTAACACTAGCATATGTGTCTTTAAAACTGATGGCAGAAGTGGGATGATACATATAATAAACATGTAGTCCTGGTAGCATACATATTTGCAATCGAAATACCAAATGCAATTAAAAATATTGCAATAATATGCAAGATGCAGTTACCCAGGACAACCAGTTTGATTTTCTCTCCCTGTAGTCAGAGCAATGAAAGATACATTCCTAATGGTTGTTATCTTAATTTGGGTTACTCTAGATCGGATGGGAGCCCCTGATGGTTCATGACAGTTGGGGCTATACACAGTGCCTAATTGAATATTGGCTCACCTAGAGAAATTGCTGCTCCTGTGCAGAGTGGGACAAATATTAGGACAGGAAGGAGTGCAGCAAAGACAGCTGTATGGATAAATGTCATCTTCTCAGTCTGTGCTCTTCAGCTGTGAATAGATGATGTCACATGAAGCACATTTATATAGAATTGTCAGGACATCAATGTTTAACACCTTTGAACCTCACTGTAAATCCAAGTGTATCGGAAAATAGTTTATCTGTGTTGCTGAAGGTAGGTTTCAAATTTCTGTTCTGCTATGTTCACTGATAGATAATGTCTGGTCTACATGATAGTGAAACCTTTACTGCAACTTAAATATGTAGTGCTACCCCTGAAGGAGCTGCTGGTTAAGATGGATCCTCTCAATAGGCTTACCGCAACCATGGACTTCAGTAGGTCCAGATTTCCTCTACCATATGTGATTCTATTTATCCTTGTTTTTGTAAGTTTGTGTACATATGGTAGAGGAAATCTGGACCTACTGAAGTCCATGGTTGCGGAAAGCCTATTGAGAGGACCCATGGTAGGGATAGGCCGATATATCGGTGGGCGATATGCACTTTCCCCGATATATCGGTATCGGCCCCGGAACTGGCCGATATTGGCAATATTTTTGTGATGTCATTCTGCCTTCTTAGCCTGCCTCCCTCGCCTTGAACAGCCTCGTCTGGAGTCGGGACTAGTCTCGCGGGAGTGTATACCAGCCATACACACACCCAGAGTGGCCCGGTGCCAGCCAGCCACCCACAGGCCCTGTACCAGCCAGCCAGCCAGCCACATGCACTGTATCAGCGAGCCACCCACAGGCCCTGTACCAGTCAGCCAGTCCCCCACAAGCCCTGTACCTGCCAGCCACAGACACTACCAGCCACCCACAGGCCCTGTACCTGCCAACCACATTCGCTGTACCAGCAAGCCAGCCAGCCACCCACAGCCCCTGTGACACACACCCACCACAGGTTGCTAGACAGCCAGTCACCCACCACAGGGTGCCAGCAAGCCAGCCATTAAGCATTAAACAAAAATTAACATGTTCAGTAACAGATTTGTGTCAAAAGTTTTTCAAAACTTTAAATGTACAAAATATCGGCCCATATCGGCCGATACAGATATGCGATGACCAAAATATCGATATCGGCCCTGAAAAAAACATATTGATCTATCCCTAATGTATGGCTTGGCATTACAGCAATGTTATTATATGCTGTGACTTATAACTTTCGCTTGAAAAATATTTTTCAAAAACATTATCGGAAACGAAGATGGGTCCTCTCAAATTGAGGACATTTACAGAATGGAAGATATCCTTGCCTCTGCAAATCACAGAAAGTTTCGCAAAACATGGTTCTACTGGACAGACTATACCTTTTCCTTTAGCTATATTGCCTTGCCACCTGAAACTTGTCAGTCTATTGCCCCACTCTTGGAGCCTTGAAGTGTACATTGTAGGAAGCAGGGGAGGGCTGGCAGCCTTAGGCCTGGGGGGCAAGTCTCGTCAAGTGGCCCGTTGAACCACCGAATCAGCTCACCATCCATGCCCATCTGGTTTTTATAGCAGGTATTGATGTTGTTATGAAACAAGACCAATATGACCCCGATCTCGTTAAAGAGCCGATGCCGCAGCTCATTGCACATGTGATTGGCTGTGTCCAATCACAGTGGATCATGTGTAAAATGTGGAGAGCCAGATCAGTGGCATTTCCTCGCAGGGGAGACCTGTACAGATAATCAGAGCACAGCATTACAGTGCAGCCTCAGCAATGCCCAGCAAGTGACGCCAATCAGTGCTACCTTTCAGTGCTTGCTCATCAGTGCAGCCCATCATTGCATCAGTGCCACCTATTAGTGCCCCATATTAGTGTCTCCACATCAGTGCCACCTAGAAAAATGTTTTAACCACTTCTGGAGCGGACGATTTTCCCCCTTAATGACCAGGCCATTTTTTGTGATTCGGCACTGCGTTATTTTAATGGACAATTGCGCAGTCGTGCGATGCTGTAACCAAATAAAATTGATATCCTTTTTTTTCCTCACAAATAGAGCTTTCTTTTGGTGGTATATGATCACCTGTGCGATTTTTTTTTTTTGTGCTATAAACAAAAATAGTGACAATTCTGAAAAAAACAATATTTTTCACATTCTGCTATATAACATTCACAATAATAATAAAAAAAAATAAAAATCAAACTTTTTTATAATTTTAGGCCAATTTGTATTCTGCTACATATTTTTGGTAAAAAATAAATCCCAATAAGTGTATATTGATTGGTTTGCGCAAAAGTTATCGTGTCTACAAACTAGGGAAAAGATTTATGTCATGTTTATTCTTTACTAGTATTGGCAATTTGGCAGCGATAAGCGATTTTTTGCAGGACTGCAACATTGCGGCGGACAGATCGGACACCTAACTGACATTGTAGACACGATAACTTTTGCGCAAACCAATCAAAATACGCTTATTGGGATTTATTATTTACCAAAAATATGTAGCAGAATACAAATTGGCCTAAAATTATGAAAAAGTTTGATTTTTAATTTTTTTTTATTATTATTGTGAATGTTATATAGCAGAATGTGAAAAATATTGTTTTTTTTCAGAATTGTCACTATTTTTGTTTATAGCACAAAAAAAAAAAAAAATCGCACAGGTGATCATATACCACCAAAAGAAAGCTCTATTTGTGAGGAAAAAAAAGGATATCAATTTTATTTGGTTACAGCATCGCACGACCGCGCAATTGTCCATTAAAATAACGCAGTGCCGAATCACAAAAAATGGCCTGGTCATTAAGGGGGAAAATCGTCCGCTCCAGAAGTGGTTAAAACATTTTTCTAGGTGGCACTGATGTGGAGACACTAATATGGGGCACTAATAGGTGGCACTGATGCAATGATGGGCTGCACTGATGAGCAAGCACTGAAAGGTAGCACTGATTGGCGTCACTTGCTGGGCATTGCTGAGGCTGCACTGTAATGCTGTGCTCTGATTATCTGTACAGGTCTCCCCTGCGAGGAGATGCCACTGATCTGGCTCTCCACATTTTACACATGATCCACTGTGATTGGACACAGCCAATCACATGTGCAATGAGCTGCGGCATCGGCTCTTTAACGAGATCGGGGTCATATTGGTCTTGTTTCATAACAACATCAATACCTGCTATAAAAACCAGATGGGCATGGATGGTGAGCTGATTCGGTGGTTCAACGGGCCACTTGACGAGACTTGCCCCCCAGGCCTAAGGCTGCCAGCCCTCCCCTGTCTGTAACCCTGCCAGAGCCGCCCGAGCAGCAGCACCCGGTCAGCTCCGGCACATGCACAGTCCTGAGCTGCCTGTACAGCGGCCCATTTTACAGGGAATCAGAGCGGCCTGGGGGGAAATTGCCACTTTGCCCCCTGGCCCAGCCCGCCCCTGGTAGGAAGTCATCTCCCACGCCCCTCGAGGGCTGTTTAGAACTGCCACTGACGTTGGGGGCCTCTAAATTGCACACTCCCCACTTTATTTTTTTTCCTGAACAATGTTGACCCATAATTTAAGTTCAATATGTAAATGTAAGGGGAACACTCATGGTGGCAGAGGGGACCCTGCTTTCTTTGTGGTTGGGAACGCTCTTGTAGTAGGTTGATATACTCTGGTTCGTTTTGGTGAGCTTTACAGTCATGTTCTGGAGTAACAGGTTGTTGTTCTCTGTTTTCTTTTGTTCCCCCTGACCATTTCTGGTTTTGTCTTGTTTGTATTCTTACACAGTATTTTGCTAAAAATTTTAAATAAATAAAAACGAAGATGGGTGCCATCTTCTCTGCCACACCTGCCAAAGGCCTCGGCTCCTCTGACACACCAGGATAATAAAGAGGAAGAGCAAGAAACACAATGAACATTTCCTTTACACTCAGTATTTTATTTTATTTTTATTTAATATGTTTTTATTGAAAGAAAAAGTGCAATAAAAGATATTGGCAAACTGAAATAAATCATCAGATCATGTGAACAATACCAATATAGGGCAACGAGGTATTCCTCATGTGGAAATCATAAGAGAGTAAAGAGAGGAGTAAGGGCAGAAAGGGCTAGAGAGGGAAATGAGAAAAAGAGAAACAGCGGGCATGGAGAGGAAGGAGTAGAGTAAAGAAAAAAAGAGAAAAAGTAAAAATAGAAAGTGTGCAGGCCACGGGTGTTAAAAAAAAGTATATATACACATATATATATATATATATATATATATATATATATATATAAAAACATAGCAGGCATTGAGAAGAGGAGCAAGGGATCTCTAAAAAAAAAAAAAAAAAAAGAGAACATCACTCAAGTAACACGGGGCAGGTAGTAATGGTATTCCAGCAGGTAACAATGTAAGCACTAAACATTATATATAATGGCACAATCGGTAAGTGGTACCTTAAATTAAGACTCATCTGATTGGGGGGACCCGGAGGGGTTTGAGGAGCAGATATATAAGTATGTAGGGGTAGTTTTAAACGTGGTCCACAGGTACCAAATTGCCCAAAAAGAATCCAGCTTGTCACGAGATATATGAGAAAGCTCTTCAAAATAACAAACTTTATCAATTTTCCGTAGCCATTGATCAACAGGAGGGAAAATCGAGCTACCCCAGAAAACCGGGATGAGAGCCTTGGCTGAGTTCAGTAGGTGTGGCATGAGTGAACGTTTATAGCGAGATATCGGTTTGGTGGTACAATGTAGTAACACAGTCCAAGGATCCGAAGAAAGAGCCTCCCCTGTGATATCTTGTATAATGCAAAGTACTTCCGCCCAAAATGACTTGATTAAAGGGCAGTACCACCATATGTGAGCTTGAGATGCAGTGTCTCCACAACCCCTCCAACATAACGGGGGGCTAGAGGGAGATACAGTAAACCCCCCTCCATTGCGGGGGTTACGTTCCGGACCCAGCCGCGAAAAGTGAAATTCCGCGAAATAGAAAAACCCTATTAAAATGCATTGTAGGCATGTTTATTTTACTGTCACTGTACGTGTAGAAGAATTTTAAGGTCTTTAAACACACTTTTAAAACAATAGAAACTCATTTAAACACATAAAAGATAATAAGAGACATAGCAAGAGCTATGGAAAACACAAAAATATTTCATTTTTAATGATTTATATAGTAAAATAACATTACAAAAAAAACACGAATTACCGGGACCGCAAAAACTGAACCGCGATGGAGCGGGGGATTACTGTATAGCATTCAACCTCAACGGGGTGTAATATCACCTAGACAGTAACTTGTAGTTGGATTCCGCCACTTTGGTAGAAATAGATGAGATATGTACCAGGGCGAGAATGTTATCTTTTTGGGCATCTGAGATTTGGGAACCAAGATCCAATTCCCATTTGTGGAGGAAGTCTGGACACTCAGTATTAACACTACCATGAGTAAGGCACCAAAACTGTTGGGAAAAGAAAATTTTTATATTTGTATTTAGAAGGGTTTTCAATGCAACAGAACGACAATTAAGTTTAAACAATCCAGCTCACTGGGCAAGTAATAAAACAAAGAGAGTCAGGCAACAAATGCGTAATACTCCCAGGTCAGCATAAAGGCCCGTACACACGTACCGATCGTCGGCATACAAACGTCGGCGGACGAAAGATCTGCCGATTGTACGCGTGTTAGTATGGTGCCTCCGACAGATGTCTGCGCACAATCTGCGGACAAAAGTCTTTCTTGCAAACATGAAAATTTTTGTCTGCGGACACCAGAACGGACGATTGTTCGCCTGTCAGTACAGAATTCGGCCGACAGACCGCAGATTTGCAAGACTGGGCATGCTCAGAAAATAAAAAACACAGGGAAAGTTAACCATTACATGACATCACTTCTGCAGTCAGCTGAAGTCTGCAGACAAAATTCTTGTGCTGTCCTTGTGCTGTCTTTGCACTTTTCAACAGACACCGACATCCCGGGGAGAAAAGACGAACATTTGTATGCCGACGATCGGTACGTGTGTACGGGGCTTAAATGGTAGCAATGTCACCCAGAATACAGACAGGTGGTGAATTGATCTTTGATTTAGCAGTACAGGAAATATGTGACCCTTAAGTTCCAAAAATTGCTTGTTAGGCCAAGACCTCCTGAGTTGACACAATCAGTGCTAAACAGCATAAATGTTGTAAAGATTAGGGGAAAGATACTATTACATTTTGTGAAAGGGGCACTCTCTAAATTAGGTCTTCTGCTGGCAAATGTTGGGGCAATTAGATGACGGTAAGTACATCAGAGGTAGTCTCTCTGCTCTGTAAACAGCAAGAAGTGCAGAATAACTGGCAGTAAGGCAGAACCAACATGTTTCAAGTGGTGCACAGTGAAGCTGTAGTATAACTGCACCCTGAGTTTGTAATGGCATTTCATGAACTTAGATCAGATGGCTGTAAATGGATGCCAGTTAGATTGCTATCAGCATCCTGCTCTCGTGGCATGTCTTTTGGTTAATGGTATTAGTGGGCCAACTCTCCATCGTGGCAATGCAGTCTGATGGAAGTGCCCCACTCTTGGTCTGGTCCCAGTGTGACAGACCAGCTGGCCTGACAATTGCTCTGGTTCCCACAATGTGGGCCAAACAGTCACAGATTCCCCAAGCTTCCCGCTATTTCCAACAATCTTTGTCTCATAACATCATAGTCCTGCAGGGCCGGTGCAAGACTATTTTGCACCCTAGGCAAGACCAGCTACTTGCGCCCCCCCCCCCCAAAAAAAAATAAAAAAATCAACTCAATAATTCTAGCGCTAAAACTCCTGCCTAACACTAAACTGATGACCTGTAGGGGCTTTGCGTATGTGCGCCCATGAAACTACGAAAAACTTCAGTTCCGTATATTTTTTCTTAGGCAATGCTTTAAAAGCCCCATACAGATCATCAGTTTAGCGTCAGGCAGGAGTTCTGATGCTTGAAATATTTCTCTCACTCCGGTGAGCGCTGTGATACAAACCATGTATAGGCCAATCATAGGCGCTAAAGCACATGCATTTTTGTGTGTGTACAGCATACAGGTGTGGGCGGGCAACACTGGCACTGGGGTGTACAGTATTCAGGTAGGGGGGGCAGGGGTGTGCAGTATGCAGGTGGGGGTATGCAGTAAACAGGTAGGAGGGCGGGAGGTGTGCAGTATACAGGTGGGGTATGCAGTATACAGGTGGGGGTATGCAGTATACAGGTAGGAGGGCGGGGGGGTGTGCAGTATACAGGTGGGGGCGGGGGTGTACAGTATACAGGTAGGGGGGCGTACAATATACAAGTGGGGGCAGGGGGGTTTACAGTATACAGGTGGGGTGGAAGTGTATAGTATACAGGTGGGGGGGCAGAGGGGGGTGTGCAGTATACAGGTAGGGGGCGGGGGTGTGCAGTATACAGGTGGGGCGGGGCTGTACAGTGTACAGGTAGGGGGGCGGGGGGTGTAGAGTATACAGGTGGGGTGGAGGTGTATAGTATACAGGGGGGGCAGAGGGGGTGTGCAGTATACAGGTAGGGAGGTGGGGTGTGTGCAGTATACAGGTGGGGGTGGGGGGATGGGCAGAATACAGGTGGAGGCAGGGGGATGTGCAGTACACAGGTGGGGGGGATGTGCAGTATACAGGTGGGGGGGATGTGCAGTATACAGGTGGGGGGGATGTGCAGTATACAGGTGGGGGGGATGAGTAGTATACAGGTGGGGGGGATGAGTAGTATACAGGTGGGGGGGATGAGTAGTATACAGGTGGGGGGGATGAGTAGTATACAGGTGGGGGGGATGTGCAGTATACAGGTGGGGGGGATGTGCAGTATACAGGTGGGGGGGATGAGTAGTATACAGGTGGGGGGGATGAGTAGTATACAGGTGGGGGGATGTGCAGTATACAGGTGGGGGAATGTGCAGTATACTGGTGGGGGGATGTGCAGTATACAGGTGGGGGGATGTGCAGTATACAGGTGGGGGGGATGAGTAGTATACAGGTGGGGGGATGTGCAGTATACAGGTGGGGGGGGATGTGCAGTATACAGGTGGGGGGGATGTGCAGTATACAGGTGGGGGTGTGTGCAGTATACAGGTGGGGGGGATGTGCAGTATACAGGTGGGGGGGTGTGCAGTAAACAGGTGGGGGTGTGTGCAGTATACAGGTGGGGGGATGTGCAGTATACAGGTGGGGGGATGTGCAGTAAACAGGTGGGGGGGGTGTGCAGTATACAGGTGGGGGGTGTGCAGTATACAGGTGGGGGGATGTGCAGTATACAGGTGGGGGGATGTGCAGTATACAGGTGGGGGAATGTGCAGTATACAGGTGGGGGAATGTGCAGTATACAGGTGGGGGGAATGTGTAGTATACAGGTGGGGGGAATGTGTAGTATACAGGTGGGGGAATGTGCAGTATACAGGTGGGGGGGGGTGTGCAGTATACAGGTGGGGGGATGTGCAGTATACAGGTGGGGGGATGTGCAGTATACAGGTGGGGGAATGTGCAGTATACAGGTGGGGGGGATGTGCAGTATACAGGTGGGGGGGGGGTGTGCACAGGTGGGCGGGGGGTGTGCAGTATACAGGTGGGGGCAGTATGCAGCTGGTAGGGAGATCGGTGTCCCCCTGGCAGTAGGTCCTCTCACACACCAGGCAGTCAGGCTGTGTGGAGAGGTGACTCACCGTTAGGCAGGGGACTATCAGTGTGATGTGTACTGAGCCCCATCCTGGCTCCTCACATCACTGGACACCGACTCCACTCTCCTCTATTACCGATCATAGACTCCTCCCTCTTCCTGACTCTGGACCGTCCAACCCCGCCTCCTCCACGACGTCATTCAACTCCGCCCTTCAGAGTTCCTCATTCGTCCTGCATCTGGGCAGAACAAGAAACAATGGAGGGGGGGTGACGTATGTGAAGGAGGGGGACAGCCGAATGTAAGGAGAGGCAGGGCGTGCCATCGCAATTAAGGTGGGCTCTGTATCGATCTTGTTTTGCCTAAAAGGTAGCGCCGACCTGCAGATGGCCCCTCCTGCCTCCCCCACCGCCGGGACAATACCACACCCCCCACTGCACCCGTCCTAGTCCTCCGGGCCGCTGTCACATCACTTGACGTAGTGAAGAAATCCAAGTTCTGGGAGGTGCCGCCGCCACTGCTGCTGCTCACCTCCCATCCAAAGCTCAGCCCTCAGGCTTAGCTTTCCTTCTTCTCTTTCTCTGCGGCCGCCCGCTCGCAGCGTGGAGACAGATGCCTACTCCACGAGAACACTGCTGCTTGCTTCCACCACCCCGAACCAAGACTCTCCAATGCCCGTGGCTGCGCCCTAGGCGGCTGCCTAGTCCGCCTAGTGGTAGCGCCGGCCCTGTAGTCCTGTACCTAGCTACATATATATGTTGCAGGTTTCAGGGTATTTTTTTATTTTTTTTTGTGTAGAGAGACACAACTCTATTCCCTCAATGCAAGGGTGGCTTCAAAGTATGTCGCAAGAGAAAGTCGCCACCCTGAAACAGGAGTAAGCAGTTATGGCAGCAATTTAAACTGGAACATAGGCAAGGATTGAAAGATAAAAAATCTGCATTCTCATTAAGTGAATAAATCTTCATGTTTAATATACCAAGCAAAACCTGCTGCTGATTTGCACTATTTGGAACCAAAAATCTCTCCAACACACATCTGCCCTGTAAATTGGTACATTATAAAGAGAGATTTTATAGTGTTTTAAGTTTTTATTTTCTTTTGTGGAAGAAATGCTGGCTGCAGTTAGACGACGGGTAAGAAATCACTTACACGGTAAACTGGATTAGTATGGGGCGTGGCCAAGCGAGGCATGCAGTGAGACGTGTCTGAGAGCTCCTCCGGCCTAGCCTTGTATCGCTCTGGGACCAACATCACCGGCTGCCCGTGTCTGCATCCTCTGGCTGGCTATATGTGTTCTCTCCCATGGCTAAAAGAGGATAGGGCTCTCGTGCTCCGCCCGACACTCCTGGCCAAGATGGCAGCCTCCCACCCCGCTCTGCAAAGGAGGCTGCTCAGCGCCTCTTCTCCAAGGCTGGCAAGAATCCTCCACCACCACAGCTGGCTGTTCCTGGAGGCAATGAGTATGAGGGATGACTCAAGGGACCTGGATTCCACCCCCTGCTGCTAGCTGACACTCCAGCTCATTCACATGCGAGTATACATTCTGCACAGCAATATGCCTCTAATATGGCAACGGCTGGCCTACAGGCCAGCACAGAGCCTGAACCTACTCTTAGAGACATCCTGGCTGCTATCAACATATGCAATACATCCATTGCGGACCTTGCAGGGGAGGTGAAGGGCATGAAGATGGAATTCTCACTAGTGAGACAAGACATGCAGAAATTGTGGGGGTGAACCTCTGCATTGGAGGGGCGTCTCAGTACATTAGTGGATTATTGGCAGCCTCTACAAAGAGAAACTAAATCTACTCAATCTGTGGCTTCTACTAATTCATCTTGGTTGGAGGATATGGAAAACCCCCTTCGGTATTCCTGAGAGGGCAGAGGGCAAGAACCCTGTAGCGTTTATAGAAGCATGGCTTACTAATATCTTTGGCCGTGACGCTTTTTCATCTATGTTTGCGGTGGAGAGAGCTCATAGGGTTCCGGCGCCCGTCACCACAGAGAGCCCCACCACATCCTTTTTTTTTTCGCCTTCTCAACTATAGAGATAGAGATGCCATCCTGTCAAAGGCCAAAACAGCTGATTCTCTTAAAGTGAATAATGCGAAAATATCATTGTTTCCTGATTTTTTCAGCGGAAGCCCAGAGGCAAAGGGCAAAATTCCTGGTTATAAAAAAAAAGGCTACGTACACTTAATGTGCAATACTTTATGCTGTAACCGGCAAAGCTAAAGATCATAGCCGATGGTTCTTCACATCTTTTTTTGATAACCCTACCTCTGCTATGCACTGGCTTGACAGAGCGGAACGAAATCTGGTGCAATGTGGATAAATAAATCCGCGCTAAGGATATCAAGGGATTGTAACAATATATGCACAAATAAGCTGCAGCCTCCCTTAAACTATAGCCAAAGGCTATAAAGAGATAAATAAAATGGAAGGTGATGGCGCTGCTTATTTAATAAAGTGCAAATAAATATAAGATGCTAAAGTATAAATATGATTGAGGAATAAGTTAATAGATAAAAGATGCGGAGGTGAAAAACCAAGTAAAAAGATCAAACGTATAGTGTTATAAGGGATATAAATTATTCTAAAAATAAATTTAAATATATAAAAATATTCCAAAGGTATATGAGAGAAACAACCACCAGAGGGCGTAATAAATGGCAAAGTGTGACAATAAATATGCTTGTGTATATGCCAAAATAAAATAAACAATGTGAATATATGACAATGCTAAATAAATAAATAAAATTTATACAAGGTGTATATTCCACAAGTGATAATATAAATAATAGTGAATAGATAAGTAAATAAATAGGTGATAAATGTGCGGGAAACTATTATGCACGGGATGGGTGTGCAAAACAACAGTTGGTATACAGTGCAACAAAAAGTGATAACAATAAATATATCAAGGTGAGTCAAAGATAAATGTGCCAAAAATAATTTTTTATATAAATATGCAGGTGAATATAAAGGTGCGGGAAGTCTATTTGTGCAACGTGCAAAAAAATCCAAAAAATTAGTCCATAAAATAATGGTGATAGCAAAAAATATAGGTGTACAGGATATCTTACGGTGACCCCCAAGGTGGGTGACTGGTGAGTGGCAAAGTGGCCCCTGGTAAAAAGACCTACTCACCAGATGTACCCACCCCACACAGGGGTATAGAGCGGGTACTGAAGAGGTATCTTTTAAGCCTGGATCTGTGTAGTAGTTCCCTTCCTAGGGTAGATGTGTTATGGAGTCCGGAGTGTCCTGAGTGGGGTCCGGTAGTGAATTGTGGTATCCAAATTCTCGTGGGTAAATCAAGTGTGGCCACTCAAGGGTCAGCTAGACACGTGTCTAATGTGCATGTACACCACTTGCAATGCATTCCTTTGGATTGGGTCGTACTATGGTCTGGGCTCGACCATAGTACGACCCAATCCAAAGGAATGCATTGCAAGTGGTGTACATGCACATTAGACACGTGTCTAGCTGACCCTTGAGTGGCCACACTTGATTTACCCACGAGAATTTGGATACCACAATTCACTACCGGACCCCACTCAGGACACTCCGGACTCCATAACACATCTACCCTAGGAAGGGAACTACTACACAGATCCAGGCTTAAAAGATACCTCTTCAGTACCCGCTCTATACCCCTGTGTGGGGTGGGTACATCTGGTGAGTAGGTCTTTTTACCAGGGGCCACTTTGCCACTCACCAGTCACCCACCTTGGGGGTCACCGTAAGATATCCTGTACACCTATATTTTTTGCTATCACCATTATTTTATGGACTAATTTTTTGGATTTTTTTGCACGTTGCACAAATAGACTTCCCGCACCTTTATATTCACCTGCATATTTATATAAAAAATTATTTTTGGCACATTTATCTTTGACTCACCTTGATATATTTATTGTTATCACTTTTTGTTGCACTGTATACCAACTGTTGTTTTGCACACCCATCCCGTGCATAATAGTTTCCCGCACATTTATCACCTATTTATTTACTTATCTATTCACTATTATTTATATTATCACTTGTGGAATATACACCTTGTATAAATTTTATTTATTTATTTAGCATTGTCATATATTCACATTGTTTATTTTATTTTGGCATATACACAAGCATATTTATTGTCACACTTTGCCATTTATTACGCCCTCTGGTGGTTGTTTCTCTCATATACCTTTGGAATATTTTTATATATTTAAATTTATTTTTAGAATAATTTATATCCCTTATAACACTATACGTTTGATCTTTTTACTTGGTTTTTCACCTCCGCATCTTTTATCTATTAACTTATTCCTCAATCATATTTATACTTTAGCATCTTATATTTATTTGCACTTTATTAAATAAGCAGCGCCATCACCTTCCATTTTATAAATCTGGTGCAATGCCCACCATAAAGATGATGAGCTGTCCTTTTTCTTTCTTACATCGGTGCTTCTTTGTTACAATTGGGCTATATGGCATAGAAGGCTATGACTGTTTTTTTTTTTTTTTCTTGCATAGCCTGCTCCTGTTCACCTAACCTGTTTGGTTGGCATTAAACTGTCGGAGTGTTCTACAAGTTCACATGAACGCTTTACTCCCCTTATGTTAAGGGGTATTTTTAGTCTCGCTGGGTCCTGTTGACTCGGCACTCTATGTTCAGTTCCATTATTTGGGATCTGTTTTTCCTGTTCTTTTTTTTTACCTTTTTTTTTTTTTCTTTTTTTACAGGTGGGACTGGAATGTTTTTATCCATTGCTGACTGTTCTACACCAGGACACTAGATGGCACTCCAAACATTTTTCTATCTTGGAGGGATATGGCATTCTACATACTAAGTATTGTAAAATTAACATTTTGGCTGCTGTTTGAAAATATAGGTTATATTTTACAGGTTAGGAGGGTGCCTTTTAGCACCTCCCTATTTTCCCCTTATCAGCGATATGTTGGCTAACTCTACTCAGGGCCTGCCTCTTCTTTCTTGGAATGTGAGGGGCTTAAGTGACAAAATTAAACGAGGAGCGGTTTTCCAATATCTTACTAGATTGAGGCCGCATTTAGTGTCGCCAGTAGACACATTTGCAGCCAGACTCTGTCCGCCTGCTACTCTCCCGCAAATTTCCTGTTCAGTTCCACTCTACATTCTCCTCTTTTTCCAGGGTAGTGGGTGTGTTGATTTCTTATATCTCCTTTACTTGCCTGGAGCGGCAGGTTGACAGAGATGGTAGATTTGTCTTTTTGTTTTGTAAACTTAAGGGCATCTTGTGCATTATTGCAGCTATGTACAAACCCAATTCCAAAAAAGTTGGGACACTGTATAAATTGTGAATAAAAAAGGAATGGACTAATTTACAAATCTCACAAACTCATATTTTATTCACAATATAATATAGATAACATATCAAATGTTGAAAGTGAGACATTTTGAAATGTCATGCCAAATATTGGCTCATTTTGGATTTTATGAGAGCTACAAATTCCAAAACAGTTGGGACAGGTAGCAATAAGAGGCCGGAAAAGTTAAATGTACATATAAGGAACAGCTGGAGGACCAATTTGCAACTTATTAGGTCGAGTGGCAACACGATTGGGTATAAAAAGAGCTCTCAGAGTGGCAGTGTCTCTCAGAAGTTAAGATGGGCAGAGGATCACCAATTCCCCCAATGCTGCGGCGAAAAATAGTGGAGCAATATCAGAAAAAAGTTTCTCAGAGAAAAATTGCAGAGTTTGAAGTTATCATCATCTACAGTGCATAATATCATCCAAAGATTCAGAGAATCTGAAACAATCTTTGTGCGTAAGGGTCAGGCCGGAAAACCATACTGGATGCCCGTGATCTTCGGGCCCTTAGATGGCACTGTATCACATACAGGAATGCTACTGTAATGGAAATCACAACATGGGCTCAGGAATACTTCCAGAAAACATTGTCGGTGAACACAATCCACCGTGACATTCGCTGTTGCCAGCTAAAACTCTATAGGCCAAAAAAGAAGCCATATTTAAACATGATCCAGAAGCGCGTGCGTTTTCTCTGGGCCAAGGCTCATTTAACCACTTGCCGACTGCCGCACGACTATTTACGGCGGCAGTCAGCCCCTCACAGGCAAAGTGACGTAGGACTACATCACTAGCCTGTGAGCCTCTAGGGGACGAGCGCGCGCCGCCGGAGGTGCGCTCCCGCCCCCGCTCGCTCCCTAACATGTTCGCGCGTGTGACTGGTGGACCCGATGTCCGCCGGTCACTCGCGATCGTCCGGTACAGAGGGAGAAAGGCAGGCGGCTAATCTAAACAAAGCCGCCTGTCATTCTCCCCTGTGTAAGGGCAGAGATCATACGGTCCTGCTATGTAGGATCGTATATCTCTGTAGTTACACAAACAGCCACATCCCTTTACAGTTAGAATCACGCCCCTAGGGACACACTTAACCCCTCCTTCTCCAATAAAGTTAACCCATTCCCTGCCAGTGTCATTTTTACAGTAACAGTGCATATGTATAGCATTGATTACTGTAGTAATGTCACTGGTACCCCCAAAAGTGTCAAATGTCAGTCAGGGGTCCGATCTGTCCGCCACAATGTCGCAGTCCCGCAAAAAAAAAAAAAAAATCACAGATCGCCACCATTACTCGTTAAAAAAAAAAAAAAAAGACAAATCTTTCCCTTAGTAAACGCAATAACTTTTGCGCAAACCAAAATACGCTTATTGCGATTTTTTTTACCATACATATGTAGCAGAAAACAAATTGGCCTAAAATGTTTTTGGGGGGGGGGGGGAATTTCATATAAAAAAATGTGAAAAATATTGTTATTTTTGCAAAATTGTCGCTCTTTTTTTGTTTAAAGCGCATGATAAAAAAAATCGCACAGGTGATCAAATACCACCAAAAGAAAGCTCTGTTTGTGGGGGAAAAAAAAGGACGTCAATTTCATTTGGGTACAGCATCGCACAACCGCGCAATTGTCCCTTAGAGTCACGCAGTGCCGTTTTGCAAAATAGGCCCTGGTCAGGAAGGGGGTAAAGTCTTCCGGGGCTTAAGTGGTTAAAATGGACTGTGACAAAGTGGAAAACTGTTCTGTGGTCAGACGAATCAAAATTTGAAGTTCTTTTTGGAAAACTGGGACGCTATGTCATCTGGACTAAAGAGGACAAGGACAACCCAAGTTGTTATCAGTGCTCAGCTCAGAAGCCTGCATCTCTGATGGTATGGGTTTGCATGAATGCGTGTGGCATGGGCAGCTTACACATCTGGAAAGGCACCATCAATGCTGAAAGGTATATCCAAGTTCTAGAACATATGCTCCCATCCAGACGTTGTCTCTTTCAGGGAAGACCTTGCATTTTCCAACATGACAATGCCAGACCACATACTGCATCAATTACAACATCATGGCTGCATAGAAGAAGGATCCGGGTACTGAAATGGCCAGCCTGCAGTCCAGATCTTTCACCCATAGAAAACATTTGGAGCATCATAAAGAGGAAGATGCGACAAATAAGACCTAAGACAGTTGAGCAACTAGAAGCCTGTATTAGACAAGAATGGGACAACATTCCTATTCCTAAACTTGAGCAACTTGTCTCCTCAGTCCCCAGATGTTTGCAGACTGTTATAAAAGAAGAAGGGATGCCACACAGTGGTAAACATGGCCTTGTCCCAACTTTTTTGAGATGTGTTGATGCCATGAAATTTAAAATCAACTTATATTTCCCTTAAAATGATACATTTTCTCATTTTAAACATTTGATAGGTCATCTATGTTGTAGTCTGAATAAAATATTACAATTTGAAACCTCCACATCATTGCATTCTGTTTTTATTCACAATTTGTACAGTGTCCCAACTATTTTGGAATCGGCTTTGTATGTTCCTCCAATCTTCTCTTCAATACTTTTTAAGGGACTGGCACAATTTATGGCTTTGCACCCTGGTTCCTGTTTTAGCCTTGGGAGACTTTAACAATGGTATTAATCCACAGTAGGATAGACTGTCGATCCATTTGAGATCTACGCCTGCCACTTCTGGAAGAACACCAATTGCCTCCCTGCTTTCTGATATGGGTCTGCAGGATGTCAGACGAGAACGAAATGCTGATATGAAGTGCTACTCCTGTCATTCTGCCTCTCATGGTGGACTATCTCAAATTGATTTAGGATTAGGGAATAATGCCCTGCTCCCCTATATAGTAGACTCTGCATATGAACTCGCCTTCTTTCGGATCATTCTCCATTTTGGGTGCGCTTAGCTACTGCAAACTCACCCATTCATCCTTTGTTGTGAATAAACCCATTTTGGTTCACTGCTCCCTACCCCAGATAATATCGCCAGTGCATTGGCGGAGTTTATCCAATTTACCATGCATTCTGCTAGTGAGGCTGTTATATGGGACTCCGTTAAGGCGCTCTTACAGGGTCTGTTTATTCGGGAAATTACTGGTATTAAACGTAAAACTAGAGAAAGGGAGAACACTGTTCGTACTGAATTACAACGTAGGGAGGAGGCATTTGTGGCTAATCTCACACAAGCCGCTCATAGCAGTTAGGTTGAGGCCCAATCCCTATATAACTCTGTATTATCGTCTGTGGAGAAAAATGGATACTTCTTTCAACAGAGTTACTTTGAGGAGGGGGAGAGCATTGGTCACCTGTTGGCTCTGGTAGCTAGAACACAACAGGAGGATTGTTCTATTACTGCAATTCGGTCATTGACTGATAGTGTGTATACATCTATTTCTGACATTTTGGATATATTTCAACATTTCTTCACTGACTTGTCTGCCTCAAAAACACATACAACGCCTCTGGACTTAATGCTATTTTTACAAGATTGTACCTTTCCCCAGGTGTCTGTTGATGAAAGAGCTGCCCTGGACTCCCCGATAACTATTGAGGAATTAACTAAGGCCCATGCAAAAGCACCTAACCATAAGTCACTGGGCTCAGATGGCCTCCCAGCGGAAGTGTACTCCGGGCATAGGTCGTGCTTTTGTGGGCCTTACATGAGGCGGCTAGAACAGTTCATCTACCGGATTCCATGAAGCAGGCCATAATAGTGGTGCTCCCTATGCCGGGTAAGGACGGACTCGTACCATCCTATTTCTTTACTAAATGCGGATGTTAAGCTCCTTGCCCGTTTCTTTGCCAATAGGCTGAAAGTGTATATAGAAAAACATGGACTTTATAGGCAGGTATATTTAACCACTTTACCTCTGCTCACAGTAATATTACTGCGGCAGAGTGGCTCGTTATCGTCTGACGACGTAGTACTACGTCGTCAGACACTCCCCCTTCTGGGCGGCGCTTGTTTTCATTCACAGCGGGAGTCGGGCCAGGGGAGGAGCAGCGGCGATCGCCGCTGCTCTTACCCGATCGTCGGGGATCGAGTGTAAACACAGCGGGCGGATCTCCATAGTGACAGGGAGTGACAGATCGGACTGTTCAGCATAGCTGGACATCCGATCTGTCCATGACTCACTCAGTCCCCTCCCCCCCTACACGTCAGTAAGCACCAGGCATACATTAACCCCTCCCTCTCCAATAAAATTAACCCCTTCCCTGCCAGTGTCATTTTTACAGTAACAGTGCATATATATAGCACTGATTACTGCAGTAATGTCACTGGTACCCCCAAAAGTGTCAAAAATGTCAGTCAAGGGTCCGATCTGTCCGCCGCAATGTCGCAGTCCCGCAAAAAAAATCGCAGATCGCCGCCATTACGCGTTAAAAAAAAAAACACCAAAAATGACAGAAATCTTTCCCTTTGTTAGTAAACGCAATAACTTTTGCGCAAACCAATCAAAATACGCTTATTGCGATTTTTTTTACCAAACATAGGTAGCAGAAAACAAATTGGCCAAAAATTTTTTTAAAAATTGTTTTTTACATCTTTTTTGGGGGGAATTTCATATAAAAAAATGTTAAAAATATTGTTATTTTTTCAAAATAAACGCTCTTTTTTTGTTTATAGCGCAAAAAGTAAAAATCGCACAGGTGATCAAATACCACCAAAAGAAATCTCTGTTTGTGGGAAAAAAAAGACGTAAATTTCGTTTGGGTACGGCGTCGCACGACCGCGCAATTGTCAGTTGAAGTCGCACAGCGCCGAATCGCAAAAAGTGGCCTGGACGGAAGACAGCAAAATCCTCCGGTGGTAAAGTGGTTAAATAAATACCAAAATGTATTAATACAGAAAGGACATACAATTTTTTTTAAAAGATTAAATCATGAATATCACATGAACACAATATAAAAACATGAGTCTTGATAATAACCACGGTCATGTAACCAATTCTCCTGAAGGGGATAATGATAAATATCAGAAGCCCCTCAGGGGATATCGGCATGGTCGTGGCACTAGGTGGTGGTAGATCAGGTGCTAGCTCAACATGTTTCACAATGATGCTTCTTCAGGAGCATGACTCACCACTATGGGTAAGAGAACAATTCATTCAGTGTAATAAAACAAGACAACATAAATATTGAAACATCTGATATCTCATAACAATAACAAATATATCATATTGTTATGGGGAATTGGTTACATGACCTATGTTATTATCAAGGGTCATGTTTTTATATTGTATTCATGTGATATTCATGATTTAATCTTTTTTTTTAAAAAATTGTATGTCCTTTCTGTATTAATACATTTTGGTATTTTTTTTTTTTATATAAGTGTCTAAAAGGTTCATGTTTTTCTATATACACTTTCAAACATTTCTCATAAGAATGTGGCACAATATTTATTTTGTGCATTCAGCTTGCCACCCCTGGTAATGCACATTTAAACTAATTTGCCAATAGGCTGTCTGGGGTAATTGGCTGTCTGGTTCGCCAAGACCAATCTGGGTTTATCCCAACATGATCAATGGCAGATAAAATAAGACGACTATTTCTAAACTTAGATACTGGTGGATAATCCTGGGGGTAGGGCCATTCTATCTTTAGACGCTGTCAAGGCTTTTGATAGCATTGAGTGGCTGTACCTCTGGGAGATTGTCTCAGTTTTGCTTGGGGGACAACTTTATCAATTGGGTGAGGGTTCTCTTCTCTGCTCCCCGTGCTAGGGTCCGCATTAACAATTCCCTCTCTTCTCCTTTTTCCCTGCATAGAGGAACTCGTTAAGGGTGTCCATTGTCCCCACTCTTATTTGCACTGGTGGTGGCCATGTTGATCCATAGGAACCCTGCCATTGTAGGCTTCTGTAGAAGTCCTTTGGAAGATATCTCTTTATGCAGATGACACATCGTTATAGGAGACACGAATGACTCCTTGCAAACTTTAATGGGAACCATCACTACATTTGGAGAATTCTCTGGATTTACCATAGATAGGTCTAAATCTGTTCTTATGCCCCTTGATCTGCTGGTATCGCCCCTCCCTGTAGGTGACCCTTAAATTGCTATTGTTCGTTCTTTTAGATACCTGGGGGTGGTGATATCCTAAGATCCATCGGAATACCTCACAATTTAACTGCTGTACTGGACAGACAATGGATTAAATGTCAAAGTTGGTGCAAGTTACCATTGTCTGTAGTGGAGAGAGTAAATCTACTAAAGATGATCTGGGCCCCACAGATCTTCCACAATTCACCTATGTGGATTTCTAATAAATGGTTTAAATGAATTGACTCTCAATTTCATGATCTCATATAGAAGAGGCAGGCCCATATTAGCTTGAATGCCTTACAATATAGCAAAGATGGGGGGGGGGGGGGGGGGTTGGCGGTTCCACACTCCAAAATTTATTTTTTGTCATCCCAATTACAGCAGTTCGCGGGTTGGGGGATTGAGGACACTGGGGACCCTATTGCCCAACTGGTGTTTTTACCTAATCCTACGCTTATGGCTGGATCTCATCTGGAGATGGGTCTTCCAGGTGTCCCCTCTTCTTCTCCAACGGCGAATCTACTTAGGAAGGTTTGGCAAGCAACCAGAGAGGCACTGACCATTACCGGACCTATGGACTTTACTCCATTGTGGAATATCCTGAATTATGTAGGCTACAGGGATTTTCCTTATGGAGGCAGCAGAGGATCTGGTTTTTCAATCAATTATACTCTAGTGGCACTCTCAAGGCTTATGATCAATGATGTGTGGAATTTCGATTAACACACAAACAATTCTGTCAATATCTCCAACTCAGGCATGCGATACAGACCCAAAAACAAATACTAAATCTGACTGTCTCTGTCTCCTCGTTGCTATAGGAGGCTATGCAGGCGTCTGAACGCAAGAGGTTGATTTCATGAGCATACTGTGTCTTGTTATCATCCATTCAGGATCCTGCCTTACTTAAATGTAGAACCCATTGGACTACTGATATTCAAGATATAGATGGGGATCAATGGGACATAGCCCTGGAGTCTCTTCCAGTTGTGTCAGTATCGGCTTCCCATAAACTCTTGTAACTATTTATCCTGCACAGAACTTATCGTACACCTATTAAACGATTTGATTGGGGCTGGAGGAATTCTCCTTTATGCCCGAAATGTATAGTCCACAGAGGTGACTTTATACACATGATATGGCGTTGCCCGAAACTTACACGATATTGGGCAGAGGTTATGTGGACTATTTCTGATCTAGCCCAAACACCTATACCGCTTAATCCGCTGGTGTGTCTGTTGGGTGTGATCGATGTATCCAAAAGGTATTTACATCATGGTAACCAGATTATTATAAAAGAAGTAGTGGAACCGCACTCAGGTGAATGAAAGCAATGAAGTTTCTTTATTCTTCAAAATCATATGCAGACAGACAGACAGTGTAGGGAACAGGTAGTCCAAGGTTGACGCGTTTCACGGCACACAGGGCCGCTTACTCATAACCATAGTGAAGGATAACGGAAATCGGTTGGTATTAATAGACGAACAAACCATAGTTAATTGATGCGATTGCTCGCAGGTTTGTGTCATTAGCTTCATTTTCCTCAATGAGGAGCCGATTAATCCGTGATCTGACACCTGGAACCTTTGGATGTACATATGAAGTTGCTTCGTAAAGAAGCACAGCACAAAACACAACAAATGTGAAACTTAAATGACATCACACTAATAGAAATACAAAATTAGAAATAAATGTTATGATAAAATCATGTTTAGCGCAAGAAGTATCTAAATCGGCAGAATGCAAAAGAAGACAACATACAGGATTAGGACAATATATATATATGTATATCAGTCCTTTGTATTCTTTTGCACATATATAGAGCTTCAAAATATATTGCATATAGAAGACCATCGTCATTCCCCAAATCGAAAACCATGAAGAAAAAAAAAAAAAAAAAAAAAAAAGGGGGGGGGATGAGAGGCAGGAAGACACACATATATATATATATATATATATATATATATATATATACACACACATGCACAAATTATTCCGAAACCACAGAAAATGTGCATAGGTTATATGATTAGAAATATACATGTTGCTGAAAAGCAGTATAGTGTGGTAATGTGTATCCAAACCTAAACATACAGTATGTATATGTATGTATAATAATGGAAATACATGTATAAAATACAAATAATGAACGGATGTGAAAAATTGTGAAAATATGGTGACAAATGAACATGAAAGTAAAATTGTGAGAAAAAAACTTTTTTACAAAAAATAATAATTGGTGAGGTAAATAAAAGTGAAAAATGAAATATATATATATATATATGAAAATGTGGCTGAACCAATCGATAATGGTATTAATAAATATAATGGGGACTTGTGTAAAGAATGAACGTGAACAACTATAATATTGCGTAAAGCAATAGAAAGTGAGAATATACATAAATGTCATATGTGTACATTAGTGTGAAAGAATAATAAATGAATAAATGTACGTGTATATAAAAAATATATATATATTTTTTGCTGGTACAAATCGAAGGGTGAATGTAGAGGTCAGGTAAAACCAAAGAAGCAAAATACTGCCGACTTAAATATATTCCATAGGCGCAATGTACATAAACCCGTGAGGAAAAGGTCCCAAACCCAGACAGACAAAATGAATGAATATTCTTTAGAAAATGACTGATCTCTGTCGATGGTCGAGGATCTAATTGGGAATCGTAAACCACAGATGGAGCCCATAATCCCATTAGTAAAACTATTTTGAACCGAAAAAAATGGATTTTTGTAAGATCTTACCGTAAAATCCTTTTCTCTTAAGCTCATTGACAGACGTAGTCTTCTTGATTCTCAAGAGCTGGGTTATGTTGTCTCCGCAGGAGTAGGACTAGGCAGAAAGACAAAACGTTCTGGCTCCACCTTAGGGGCAGTCCCTGAGGGTATATCCTCCCTCTCTCTGCTACAGGGAATCAGTTCTGTTCTAAAGCAGTAACAGAGAATTTAACCCAACCCAACTCAATGATAGAGGGGCGGGTACTACGTCTGTCAATGAGCTTAAGAGAAAAGGATTTTACGGTAAGATCTTACAAAAATCCATTTTTCTCTATCGCTCATTGACAGACGTAGTCTTCTTGATTCTCAAGAGCTGGGACATCCAGAAGCAGTGCCACAAATGAGGGGTGGGATTGACAAAAAATCAAAATCCAATCTAGAAGGCCCAACCGGTGCCAAACTAGAAGTTTTAAAGGCTCATTATAAACAAAGAATGAGACTCAAATGAAAATTTCCAACGGAAAAAAACCCTCGAGGTAGACCACTGGTCTCCTCAAATGGCGGCCTGCAAAACCTTGCGGCCAAACGAGGCATCAGACGATGCCATTACATCAACTTTATAATGTTTTGTAAAGGTATGCACCGACGACCAGGTAGCCGCCTTGCACACCTGGACCACTGACGCCTGATGGCGAAAGGCCCATGACGCACTAAGCGCCCGAGTGGAGTGCGCCTTAACAGGGAACGGGGGCTCCCGACCCTTAATAGAATAAGCCTGTACCACCGTCTGTCTGATCCATTTGGAAATGGTCGCGGCAGATGCAGGCAACCCCTTTTTGGGTCCATCCGGGATCACAAAAAGTGAATCCGTCTGTCGTTTTCAAGTATACCCTGATCGCCCGGACCACATCCAAGGAGTGTAAAGCAAACTCCCGAGGATGACTGGGCTTAGGACACAGGGAAGGTAATACAATTTCTTCATTTAGATGAAATTCTGAAACCACTTTTGGTAGGAAGGATGGATTCGGACGAAGAACCACCTTATCTCTATGAACCACCAGATATGGGGAACGACAAGATAAAGCGGCCAGTTCTGACACCCTGCGTGCAGAAGTGATAGCCACCAAGAAGGCCACCTTCTGGGACAACGTAGGTAGAGGAATCTCCCTAATATCTTCAAAGGGAGGTTTCTGAAGAACCGACAATACTAAATTAAGATCCCAGGGTGGTAACGGCGCGCGCACTGGCGGAGCCAGATGTCGCACCCCCTGGATGAAATTCCGCACCAAGGAATGAGTAGCCAAAGGCTTCTGAAAGAAGATAGCTAAAGCTGAGACCTGACCCTTGATAGTGCTCAAGGCCAGTTTCTGCTCAACCCCTTGTTGCAGAAAAGCTAATATTCGACTAACCGAATAAGACCGTGGACGGAACCCCAAAAGGTTCACACCATGCAATGTAGGACTTCCATGTGCGATGATAAATCTTTCTGGAAGTCGCTTTCCTTGCTTCAACTAGAGTAGGAATAACTGAAGCTGACAATCCCTTGTCCTTCAGCACCTGGGTCTCAATAGCCAGGCCGTTAAAGCCAGCGATCGTAAAGCAGGATGGAAGATCGGTCCCTGAGACAGTAGGTCCTCCCTGAGAGGAAGTCTCCACGGGACGTCCGCCACCAGTCTGACCACGTCGGCGTACCAAGCTCGACGAGGCCAGTCCGGAGCTACCAGAATTACTGGAATTCCTTCCTCCTCTATCCTGCGAAGAAGTCTTGGCAGTAACGCGAGAGGAGGGAAGGCATACATTAGCTGGTATTGCCCCCACGGGGCGATCAATGCGTCTGCGGTCTCTGCTAGAGGATCGCGGGATCGAGCCACGAATCTCTGTACTTTCCTGTTGAATCGTGATGCCAACAGATCCACATCCGGGGTGCCCCACCGTAGGCACAACTGGTGGAAAACGTCTGGATGGAGGGACCATTCCCCCTGATCCAGAGTCTGACGGCTGAGATAATCTGCCTGCCAATTCTCCACCCCCGGAATGAACACCGCAGAGATAGCTGGAACAAATCGTTCCGCCCAGCGAAGAATGCAAGCCACTTCTTTGGCCGCTCGGACACTCTTGGTGCCCCCCTGGTGATTGACATAAGCCACGGCCGTGGCATTGTCCGACTGGATCCGAACCGGGCTGCCCTGGAGCTGCTCGGTCCAGTGAATCAGACAAAGTCTGATCGCTCTCAGTTCCAATACATTTATCGGTAACCTGGATTCTTCCGGGGACCAAAGTCCCTGGACAGATAACTGACCGAGAATTCCTCCCCATCCGGATAGACTGGCATCCGTGGTCACTATCGTCCAATATATTGGCAGAAATGACTTTCCCTGGCTGAGCATCGGAGACCGAAGCCACCAGACCAGAGACTCTCTGGTCTGTTTGCTCAATCGGATCTGATTGTCCAGGGATTCTGGATTCCGATTCCATCTGAGAAGAATCTCTTGCTGAAGAATTCGGGTATGGGACTGGGCAAATGGGACTGCTTCGAAGGAAGCCACCATCAACCCCAGAACCCTCATGCAAGTCCGAAGGGAAGACCAGCTGTTGGATAGTAACAACTGGACTGCAGATTGAATCTTTCGGAGTTTCCCTACCGGAAGGAAAACTCTTGTCCTGACTGTGTCTAGAATTAGACCCAGATATTCGAGCCTCTGGGTGGGAACCAGAAATGACTTTTGCTGGTTCACCAGCCACCCGAATTCCTGTAAAGTAATCATAGTAATTTCTATGTTTTGTAGCAAGGTCTGAGGAGACTCTGCATGAAGCAGAAGATCGTCTAGGTAACCAAGAATTGATATGCCTCTTTGGCGCAGTAGTGCCAACATTGGGGCCAACACCTTCGTGAAGACCCGAGGAGCCGTGGCGAGACCGAAAGGTAACGCCACAAACTGATAGTGGTTCTCTTCTACGGAAAAGCGTAGAAACCGCTGATGTCCTGCGAAAATGGGAATGTGAAGATATGCGTCCTTGATGTCTATGGACGCTAGGACATCCCCTGGATGCAGGAAGGCTGCTACTGTGCGAATGGACTCCATTCTGAATTTTCTTATGTTGACAAAAGAATTGAGTGCCCTTAAGTCCAGAATTGGACGCACTTTGCCCTCTTTCCTGGGTATTGTAAATAGGTTTGAATAAAACCCTTGAAAACGTTCTGTCCAAGGAACGTGGACTACCACTCCTTGTTGTAGTAAATCCGTGACTGCTCTCCGCAGATCTTCTAAACGATCCGGGGATAGTCGAATATTGGAAGGGAAGAATCGCGCCGGTGGGAGAGATCGAAACTCGATCTTGTACCCTGACCTTATGACTTCGCAAACCCACTTGTCCGGGATTCTGGAAAGCCATGGATTCGGGAACCGGCGAAGACGTCCCCCCACCCCAGTTATGGGTGGGGGCGCACCTTCAGGCTTTGGACGATTTATCTTCAGGTCTGGAGGGGGCGGGCTTTTGCTTGCCCGACCAACGACCCCTGACGCCTCCTGAAGGAGCTTTGGAGGACTTAATTTTTTCACCCGCGGGACGAAAAAACCTCTTGTGAGCAGAAAAAGAAGGCCCTCGTCTTTGACAAGTTCCTTTACCTTTAAAATTTTGCGGTAAAAAGGTGCTCTTTCCACCCGTGAGATCCTTAATGATCTCATCTAAGTTGGCTCCAAATAGACGCTCTCCTAAAAAGGGGATATTAGCCAATGCTTTTTTGGAACCTTGGTCGGCTAACCAACCTTTTAGCCACAGTGTACGCCTGAGAACCACTGCTGAGACTGATGCTCGCGCCAATAATGGAGTGGCGTCTAACGCCGCATCACACACAAACTGTAACCCCTGTATCATTTGTTCCAACAAATCTGATACCGCCTGAGGGACCTCTTCTAAGTCCCGGCGTAACCACTTGGTCCATTCAGTTACAGCCTGCGAAACCAGACCAATAGCTATTATAGGTCTGAAAGCTGATCCAATCAAGGAAAACATGGTGCGAGACATAGCTTCTATCTTGCGATCCACTGGATCTTTAAAAGACGGAGCGTCTTCTAGAGGAATAACCGTGGCTTTATTCAATCTAGCAATTGGTGAATCCACCACAGGTGGTTCTGTCCATTTCTTAATGAGGGTTTCCTCAAACGGATAACGCCTGTTAATGGGTTTAGAAATAGTAAAAGTGCGTTTTGGCAGACGCCATTCTTCTTCGATTGGATTGCCAAAACATTTGGGCAATGGAAAAACCTTTGCCACTTTGATGCGTTTTTTAGTCCCAAAAGGGATCTCAGTTTCAGCTATTTCTGACGGAATACCCTGTAATCTTAAGGTTTCTTGAACAGATACAATGAGTGCGTTTACCAACGCTTCCTCTCTGGCTATGGCTGATGCCGAAACATCCTCCTCACTGTCTGAAGAGACAGTACCCGAGACACCAATCCCAGATGAAGTACCTGCCACTGCAGAAATAGGCTCAGAGTCTGAATCCGAGGTTCCAGATAAGGGGTTAGGCGGGGGTCGCTTTCTTGCGCCCTGTCCCTGACAAGCCACTTCCACCCGGGACACAAAAGTTTCCATAATAGCTGACAAAGATTCAATCGTCAGTGGGGTGCTGGAGGATCCTGCAGACCCCTCGAGGGGATCCGGAGGAGATACATGAGTGGCAGGGTCCATGTTAATTCAGGACACCTTTGCCAGAAAAAAAAAAAAAAAGTTTTTTTGAAGTGTCTCCCCCTAGCGCAATAGCGCCCCTCAGAGTACCTGCTTCTCGATCCCCACAGAGAGAGAGAGGGACCCCCAAGGCTCACCAACCGATGCAGTGAAGTTTCCAACCAACTGCAGTCAGCGTCTGTCTTTTACAGACTGGAAGGAGCTGTTGCTTTTTCCCGGGTAGAAGGACGTGGCTCCGCCCCCTGTGTACGCCTTCCGGCGTTCCCAGCTCTCCACGAGGTAGCTGGGCTCATGAAACATGGCCGCCCCCATACAAGAGACATAAGACTCCAAAAACATGGCGGCCGGCGTGACCTGAGGACATACATGCACTAGGTCTACGGCAAAATGGCGGCGGACCGCCGAAATCGTTTTCCCAGCACATCCACCTGCATCTCTGCTAAGTGGCGATATATTGATCTACAGGAGATACACTACAAATAAGGTAGGATTATACCTCCTATGTCTGCTGTAATATTACAGTCTGCTGGGTAGAGTGTTAGCTCTCAAACCAAGTCCACTTCCCACAAACACATACTGTATTTACAAGGGGGACTTTTTAGTGTCAGATATATACTGACCATGTATGGAGGGGCCCATAATTCATACTGCCTCATAACGAGGAAAGAAAAAAGGGAACGTTCTACTCACCATACCAAACCGACAGGCACCTTCTCTTCACAATACCCTCTCCACCGGGGTGGGGGGTTGTGGACCACTCCGGACGCCTCGACTCTCTGGTTCCTGGCGTCCAAGCGAGACTTTTAACTCGCAAGGTCAGTCCCTCCACTGGGACTCCGTCGCGGCCGACCCAGCGCGGAGCTCTGGTCTGCACGCGCTCGTAGGCAGAAACCGGGGTGACCACTGGATCTCAACATCCAGCCCGTCGCCCGGCCCCGCATACTTACTTGAATGTGTCGCGGCCGACCAAGCGCAATGCAATGGTCTGCGCGCGCTCGTAGGCCGGCTGGGGTGACCACAAGTGTCGCCCAGTCTGGCGTTCTTGCTTGAAGATCTCACAGGAAAAAAACACTGGAGAAAAACTACCTAAAAAATGTTTTTTCTAAAGAAAAAAATCTTGCCAGGACCAAAAGATCCCAGCAAGGAACTTAGGTCCTTACTCCTGACTAGACAGAAAAAAACTGATTCCCTGTAGCAGAGAGAGGGAGGATATACCCTCAGGGACTGCCCCTAAGGTGGAGCCAGAACGTTTTGTCTTTCTGCCTAGTCCTACTCCTGCGGAGACAACATAACCCAGCTCTTGAGAATCAAGAAGACTACGTCTGTCAATGAGCGATAGAGAAAAGAAAATTTACTCGGTATATACAATTGAAAATTGGGTAATGGGCTGTGTAATAATCCACACAAAAATCTACAAAAAACTTGATGCCAAAGACAGTAAGGGTGTGGGACCAAAACTCAACGGGAAAAATAATGAAGAACCCTTTTCAATATAATCAAGACAAGCAATGACCATGTGAAATAAATGTCATCTCAATTGTAAATCTAAACACTTGGTCATTGAACTGACGATGTAGAAATTGCAAATAAACATTTTTCAAAAAGATATATATGGCAAAAAATACATCGCAGAAAGTGGACGCAATAAATAAATAAATAAACAGATGGATCGATATGAACAAGCATTGTGTAAATCACCGCCATTAGAACAAGAACACAACACATGTGGCCAAATTCAATTTAGAACTCAAAAAGTTCTAATGTACATAAACCTCACGGGTTTATGTACATTGCGCCTATGGAATATATTTAAGTCGGCAGTATTTTGCTTCTTTGGTTTTATCTGACCTCTACATTCACCCTTCGATTTGTACCAGCAAAAAATATATATATATTTTTTATATACACGTACATTTATTCATTTATTATTCTTTCACACTAATGTACACATGACATTTATGTATATTCTCACTTTCTATTGCTTTACGCAATATTATAGTTGTTCACGTTCATTCTTTACACAAGTCCCCATTATATTTATTAATACCATTATCGGTTGGTTCAGCCACATTTTCATATATATATATATTTCATTTTTCACTTTTATTTACCTCACCAATTATTTTTTGTAAAAAAGTTTTTTCTCACAATTTTACTTTCATCCACGTTTTCATGTTCATTTGTCACCACATTTTCACAATTTTTCACATCCGTTCATTATTTGTATTTTATACATGTATTTCCATTATTATACATACATATACATACTGTATGTTTAGGTTTGGATACACATTACCACACTATACTGCTTTTCAGCAACATGTATATTTCTAATCATATAACATATGCACATTTTCTGTGGTTTCGGAATAATTTGTGCATGTGTGTATATATATATATATATATATATATATATATATATATAATGTGTGTCTTTCTGCCTCTCATCCCCCCCCCTTTTTTTTTTTTTTTCATGGTTTTCGATTTGGGGAATGACAATGGTCATATTCTATATGCAATATATTTTGAAGCTCTATATATGTGCAAAAGAATACAAAGGACTGATATACATATATATATTGTCCTAATCCTGTATGTTGTCTTCTTTTGCATTCTGCCGATTTAGATACTTCTTGCGCTAAAAATGATTTTATCATAACATTTATTTCTAATTTTGTATTTTTATTAGTGTGATGTCATTTAAGTTTCACATTTGTTGTGTTTTGTGCTGTGCTTCTTTACGAAGCAACTTCATATGTACTTCCAAAGGTCCCAGGTGTCAGATCACGGATTAATCGGCTCCTCATTGAGGAAAATGAAGCTAATGACACAAACCTGCGAGCAATCGCATCAATTAACTATGGTTTGTTCGTCTATTAATACCAACCGATTTCCGTTATCCTTCACTATGGTTATGAGTAAGCGGCCGTGTGTGCCGTGAAACGCGTCAACCTTGGACTACCTGTTCCCTACACTGTCTGTCTGCATATGATTTTGAAGAATAAAGAAACTTCATTGCTTGAAGTGCGGTTCCACTACTTCTTTTGCATCAATCCGGATGGCGGGTCTTACCAGCACCAGGTCGGGCTGACACACCTGAGCGGCTTTCCTTTCCCAATTAACCAGATTATTATACCTTGCTAGGAAGTTAATTGCCTGATTTTGGCTGGCATCTACTGTGCCTACTAGGGCCCAGTGGGTTGCCAATGTTAACTCTATCCTTCTTACAGAACAACTGGCCTATCGCCATCGTAATGAGGTAAAAAAATTAAACCTTGTCTGGCAAAGCTGGCTAGATAACCCTAGTCTTGCCCCTTCACAGCTAATAATGGATAGATTGTTGAGATTTTAAACCCACTAAAAGTTTTAGTGATGTTTGCCTGGGCTTGAGACTTTTCTTATGTTCTATATATCGGCGTAACTAAGTTGACATTTTGAGCAGATGTCCATTAACAAGCTCGGGTGTGTGGATTCCTTTTTCTTTGTCAGCGGGTAGGAGATGCGTCTTTCCCCACTCAATAAATATGCTGTATCTTGGCAACAGGACGCCACAGACGAATAACAGGAAACAAGGAGACAGCGCCACTGCGCCTTCCCCCTCTCAGGAACCTTTTGTCCACCTTGTTTCCTGTGGACCACAGAACTAAGATAATGATAAAAGCCTGCTGAATATAATAGTGGGGCATCAGTTGAGGTTAACCCTTAAAAACAGAAAATACAAAGATAAAATAGGGGATGCTTTGTGAATCATACAGGAAAACGCCTGCTTACCAGAAGCATGACATCCGGCCATATAAACAAATGCGATTCCCACATACAAATATATTGTATAAAAATACATATATAATTTGAGTTGGCAAAAAAAAATTGTCATCAGCGTGATCCAACAGGTTTAAAATTCTGGGGCTTGGAAAAGGTGGAGCGTCACAGAAGGGGTGGTAACTTCATACGCAAACTGAGCCGTAGAGAATCCTATTGGATCTATCGTACACATGTAATGACACCAGGAGGATTCAATGTAGATTTTGATACATTATATATGTATTTTTATACAATTTATTTGTATGTGGGAATTGCATTTGTTTTTATGGCCGGATAGCATGCTTCTGGTAAGCAGGCGTTTTCCTGTACGATTCACAAAGCATCCCCTGTTTTATCTTATATTTTTTGTTTTTTTAACCACTTGCCGAACGCCGCAAGTACATATACTGTGGCGGTCAGCCCCTCCTGGGCAAAGTGACGTAGGGGTCACCCCGCTCGTTCCCTGACGAGTCACTCGGTCACTCGCGATCTCCCGCTGGAGAGGGAGAAAAGCAGGCGGCTAATGTAAACAAAGCCGTCTGTCATTCTCCCTGGTGTAACTGCAGAAACTAAACGATCCTGCTATGTAGGATCGTATGTCTCTGTGATTACATCACAAGCCACGCCCCTTGACAGTTAGAATCACGCCCCTAGGGACACACTTAACCCCTTGATCATTAATAAAGTTAACCCCTTCCCTGCCAGTGTCATTTTTACAGTAACAGTGCATATTTATAGCACTGTTTACGGTAGTAACGTCACTGGTACCCCCAAAAGTGTAAAAAATGTCAGTCAGGGGTCAGATCTGTCCGCCGCAATGTCGCAGACCCACAAATTAAGATCGCCTCCATTACTAGTTAAAAAAAAAAAAAAAACAATAAAAATGACATAAATCTTTCCCGTAGTTAGTAAACGCAATAACTTTTGCGCAAACCAATCAAAATCCGCTTATTGCGATTTTTTTTACCAAAAATATGTAGCAGAAAACAAATTGGCCTAAAATGTTAAAACATTTTGATTTTTACATTTTTTTTTTTTTGAGAATTTCATAAAAAAAAAAGGTGAAAAATAGTTATTTTTTCAAAATTGTCGTTTTTTTTGTTTATAGCGCAAAAAGTAAAAATCGCACGGTTGATCAAATACCACCAAAAGAAAGCTCTGTTTGTGGGGAAACAAGGAAGTCAATTTAATTTAGGTACAGCGTTGCACGACCGCGCAATTGTCCGTTAAACTCACGCATTGCCGAATCGCAAAATAGGCCCTGGTCTTTGAGCAGCCAAATCCTCCGGGGCTTAAGTGGTTAAGGGTTAACCTCAGCTGGTGCCCTACTATTATATTCAGCAGGCTTTTATCATTATCTTAGTTCCGTGTTCCACAGGAAACAGGGCGGGTTCCTGAGAGGGGGGAGGCGCAGTGGCGCTGTCTCCTCGTTTCCTGTTATTCGGCTGTGGCGACGCATCTCCTACCCCGCTGACGAAGTCACGTCCATTGACGTAACGCATACAGGGGGAGGAGTCTGATGTCACCCACTACCGCCCGATGTGAATGTCGTTCCCTAAACATGCCTGCTTTGAGCACTGTGACAGTGCTTTGTTTGTAAGTGATTTTTACTTGCTTTCACAATAAAACTGTGTATAAGAGAGCGTTTAGATTCTCTTTACTCTCTTTTCGGGTGACATGCCCATAACAAACCGAGGTCTGAAACAAGAGGACTGGTGTCTGTAGTGTTATTGTATGGCGGAGTGACCCCTAGTGGTCGTTTGCTGGAGGTGAGAGGCATTGATACTCTGTGGTGGAAGTATTCACTTTTTTAAAGCGGTGTATGTCACTCCCCTTTTCTGCACTGAAGGCATCTCCTTCCATTGGACTTTTATGGACTCTCATACCAATATGTGTTATGATTATTGTCATCATATTTAAAGCGCTGCACTATTGCTCCTTTTTTTGTCTATTTTTTAGGTTTGTCTGGTTTGACCTTTCCCAGTGTTCAGCTGCTTTCTTGTTTAGTTATATGTGATCTAGCGCTGAATAATTTTCTGTTTCTATTTATGTCTTGGGGCACGAACATTAGGGAAGCCTAGAGCCAACTCAAGAAACCCATATACTTGTGACTAGAACGATTGTATCGGAGAACAGAGCCACAAGGAGTTAGAAAAGTCTGCCTCTAGGCCACAAAGGTGAAAACATAGAGATTGTCTGAGAGCTTATGTAGACATATGTTTTTTTTTTTTTGGTAGGACCTATCACTTAGTACCCAGTGTCGGTGGCCATCATCACGATAGATAGATACAAAGAAAGTACCCCCAATGATTTGGGACTTTACATGCCACTCAAACACTGAAAGAAAGGTGCAATGATGTGTGTATAAAATCAAAATTTATTACATAACAAAAAATATTAAATCCACAAAAATTATATGACTAGAAAAAGCTAGACATACAAGAACTTTAAAAACCTGCAAGCAAAGACAGACCAGTATCCATACATTGGTAGAAAGAACCGGACAGGACCCAATGTATGTAGGCGTATGGGGTGGGGTATAAGAAGCTTGATGGTATAATTTAAGTTGAATAAGTCTATCCTTCAAAAATATTACTGGATACTCCCTGGAGGCCCATAATCCAGCACTGAGCACTGTTAGGAACTCTGGAAGCAGGGGGTTATGCCAAATGGGATTATTTATGGTTTGTCCATATACAGCCTTGTGCAGGGATTCAAAAGAGGACATAAAGGCTGCCTTTGTTGCAGTACAGACATTACCTTTACAGGGTCTAAGTCAATCATGGATGGAGATTACCTGAGCTGCTATGTAATACAGACAGAAATTAGGAAACGCCAGGCGCACCTGTCCCATTGGTAGCCGAAGCGATCTTCGAGAGATCCTCAGAGGTTTGTTTTTCCAAATGAAAGAAAAGCATAAAGCCTCTGTTTTTTTTAAAATATTTCCGTGGAATAGCACATGAAGAGTTTGCGAATATGTAAAGGAATTTATGCAAAAATGCATTTTTGTCAGATTGACCCTACCCGTGAAGTCTAGGGGCAGGGACATCCACAATTTAAGTTCAACTCTAAAAGATTCAATGATAGAAAGAAGATTTTCATCAATATATCTAGAGACAAGGATTTCAACTATGATGCCAAAGTATTTGAACCAGTCCACCACCTTGAGGCAAGAACTTGGGTGTATTTGAGCGAATATTTTCGGGTCTAATGCTTATAACAGGGATTTCTCCCAATTCCCTTTTTATCCTGAGAGCCTCCCAAAGTCCTCCAGCAATGTTAAAAGGTGGGAAAGCAAGAGCTTGGCAAACTCCAAGTAAATTAACGTGTCATCAGCATGAAGAGAGATACGTTCCTCTAAGGAGTTTATCCTTAGGCCCCTAATAGCGCCCAAGTTGCATAGTAGCAGTGCAAATGATTCCGTTAATGGTGGATGAAAGAGGACAACCATGTCTGGTGCCTTAGGCAAACAGGAATAGAGCATAGAAAAAGATTGACCTTAATTCTTACTAGGGGGACAGTATGCAGGTGTTTCACACAGGTGAGAAACCTAGGGCCGAAACCAAATTTGTGCAAAACAAAAACGAGGTAAGGCCACTTAACGCTATCAAAGGTCTTGTGGGTGTCTAAGGATACAACCACCCAGCCCTCAGGCATGTGGATATGGATATTGGAGATTGGTAAACAATTAATGGATATTCATATGGGTAGACCTGTTGCATGTATTCCTTTGTTCTGTAAGTGTTTGTTTACCTCCAAGAATGAAGTGCATTGGCATTGTTATTCAGCGGAGAGGTTTGGAAAGATGGTAATTTTATTGCCAATAAAGGTTAGACCAGTAGCATTGTAGGCTGCACAAAATTCAATTTCAAACATTCAAATTCTTATTTGTCCTGATTTAAGAGAGGTGATCTTGCACTCGATCACACAGCAGTCTTGTGGTCCTGAATAGGGATGATCGAACGGTTCGGGTCGACCATCCGTTCGACCCGAACATTGGCTGTTCGAAATTCGGCCGAATTTCGAACTTTTTGCGGTAAAAGTTCGGAATTCGGCAACCAGAACCGCCCAAAATGCAATGGGACAGGAACTGGGCTTTAAAAACCCGTGATTGGACCAGAAACGTCAGTAAAAGCCAATTGAGAGAGCAGGAGTCTGCTAGTTATGTGATTGGAGTGACTAGGGGGTCCAGAGGCCAATCAGTAGTGAATACGCCCCCCAGTATATAACATAGCCCCGCCAAATCTCTAGCACTGTAATAGAGAGGCTGTGGAAGAGAGTGGAAGCAGTTCTGTTGCTCCAGTGTCATTTAGCAATTATTAGTGTGAGGAAAGGGATATGCAGTGTAGTTAGGGTACTATATACCACTATAGTTAGATTCACTAATCTAGTTTATGTAGGGAAAGTGTTAAGTGTCAGGGTGACCGTAGTGTAGTTTAGGGTGAACTGACTCTGACTGCTATGCCAGGGTGACCAAACTCTTCCATGTCAGGGTGACCGCCAGAGAAAAAAGATCATTTGTCTTAGAATTGCAGTAACGAAACGCCTGGGCGTTTTTGTTGCAGGCGTTTTTTGGGCTTTTTTGTGGACGTCTTTGGAGGCAGGCATGACATCTGAACTTCTGTATAGGGATAGATATATATATATACACACACATATATATATATATATACACACACATATAGGTGTGAAAGAGTGTGTTTGTTTTATAGAGTTATAAACAAAAGGTACCACATCCCTAGTCTGTATAGGATCTATACTGGGAAAGGTATCCCAAAGAGTGAAACCCACAGCTGGAACCTGAGGTGTACAGGTAGGTGCTGGGGTAAGAAGACATGAGAAAGAAGAAAAACATATAAGAGAAGGGGAAGCCTCCACCGCCCGGTAAACAAGAAAGAAAAGCCTGTTTATAGGTCTAACATATATACCTTATTCAGTGTCTGAGATAGACACGTTTATATAGTCAAAATGAAAAAGGTTAAGGGCAGGAGGTGTCAAACATGGCGGCCAAGTTTTTCGCATCTCCATTTGTTTTTCCCTTCCTCTTTCCTTCCCCATTTTTCCCAGTTCCCTACCCTTTTTCTTTTCCCCCCCCCCCTTTTTTTGTTTCCCTTCCCCTATCCCTTTCCTCTCCTTATTTTTATCTTTCTCTCCCTCCTTTTCTTTCCTTCCCCCCCCTTTCTTTCCCCCTTTTCCCCTCCCCCTTTTCCGTTCCCTCCTTCTTTTTCTCCCTTCCCCTTCTCTTATATGTTTTTCTTCTTTCTCATGTCTTCTTACCCCAGCACCTACCTGTACACCTCAGGTTCCAGCTGTGGGTTTCACTCTTTGGGATACCTTTCCCAGTATAGACACATATAGGTGTGAAAGGAGTGGAACCCCATCCCCGCGCTACTGACATAATTTCAGTAGCACAGGGATGGGGTTCCGCTCCTTTCACACCTATATGTGTGTATGTGTATATATATATATATATATATGTGTGTGTGTGTGTGTGTGTGTGTGTATATATATATATATACCCCTATACAGAAGTTCAGATGTTATGCCTGCCTCCAAAGATGCCCAAAAAATGCCCAATAAACGCCTGCAACAAAAAACGCCCAGGTGTGAAAGGAGCGGAACCCCATTCTTGCTGTTTTGCAAGGAGGAATGGGCAAAAATGTCAGTCTCTCGATGTGCAAAACTGATAGAGACATACCCCAAGCGACTTACAGCTGTAATCGCAGCAAAAAGGTGGCTGAATAATTTTGCACGCCCAATTTTTCAGTTTTTTATTTGTTAAAAAAGTTTGAAATATCCAATACATTTCGTTCCACTTCATGATTGTGTCCCACTTGTTGTTGATTCTTCACAAAAAATTACAGTTTTATATCTTTATGTTTGAAGCCTGAAATGTGGCAAAAGGTCGCAAAGTTCAAGGGGGGCCGAATACTTTCGCAAGGCACTGTATGTATGATCTGCTTGAGTTCATTAAATTCTAGGCTATATCGATCAGAGTATACAACAGGTTGAGACCCTCTCAAGTCAAATTTTTATAGCCCTGGAAATTAGACTATCAGGAGGTCATGTTCTGAAGTGTTCCTGGCCTTTACATGAGCCTATTTCACTCTAAGCTTATCGTATCCTTTATTACTAATACTACTCTCTGTCAGAGGTTCTGTTCCTCTACTGTGGAACAGTTGGCTAATTCTGGTAAAGTATAAAGTAAAATCTACAAAGGAATGGTCCACAAATAAACATATCCAGGTGTTAGAATGGCCAAGTCAAAGTCCAGACCTGAATCCAATAGAGAATCTGTGGAAAGAACTGAAAACTGCTGTTCACAAATGCTCTCCATCCAACCTCACTGAGCTCGAGCTGTTTTACAAGGAGGAATGGGCAAAAATTTCAGTCTCTCGATGTGCAAAACTGATAGAGACATACCCCAAGCGACTTACAGCTGTAATCGCAGCAAAAGGTGGCGAAAACTTTCGCAAGGCACTGTATATTGCCACTGCTGACTCCCATAATATCCTCTGAACTTTGTTCACTGCTGACTGTTACTACCTTTGAACCCCCCCCCCCCCAACACCTAGTTTAAAAGCCCCTCCAACTTTGTGGCCATCTTTCTTCCTAGTAGAGCTGTACCATCCCCATTAAGGTGCAGCCCTTCCTTACTAAAGAGCCGGTAACTGACTGAGAAGTCAGCCCAGTTCTCCATGAACCCTTGGACCCATTATCAGACCCTAACACTGGTGCAGTGGGTACTAGATTCCCCCTGGTTCATGACAATGACCATCCTCATGTGGCGAGAGTATGCAGCCAGGATGAAGAAATTGATGCCATTGAATGGCCCCCACACTTGCCTGACCTAAATCCAATAGAACACCTCCAGGACATTATGTTTTGGCCCATCCAAAGCTGCCAGGTTGCACCTCAGTCTGTTCAGGAGCTCAGTGATGCCCTGGTCCAGATCTGGGAGGAAATACCCAAGGACACCTACTGTCATCTCATTAGGAGCATGCCCCGACGTTGTCCTACTGAGGACCATTCCGAGTTGCTGCAATGAACTTTCAGCAAAATGGACTAGCCTGCCTCATTATTTTTTCACTTTGATTTCCGGGTGGTCTTTGAATTCAGCCCTCTCTAGGTTGATAATTCTCATTTCCATCAAAAGATGTGGCATCCTTTAATAATTAATACATTACCCAGTCCAATGCTCTAGACAACAAATGGTGGGCACAAAAGTTCACACCGGTAACGCGCAAGCCACAGTCTAAATTACAGAACAGTCCATAAGTGTGGAAGGGTCCTGAGACACACTGGCCAATCACTCCCACACTGATTGCACTATTAGTGGGTAAACACAACTCAAACGGTGCTGGATTACAGAACTGCAACATATGCTCCCACAGTCTCTAGGCCAACGCTCTACCTGGTAAGGAAGGAAGGAAGGAGGCCCATGGCCTCCTCTGGTGGAAATGAGTGGGCTGCCTTCATTCCCAGGGGCATTAGACAGGGATAGGTGTTGCCTGTGGGGAGAATTGTGCCAGCACACCCACAGCTGCACTGTGTCCCATGAGCTAAGCCCACCTTTACAAGAAATCACATAACGCACCCAAAACAGGGGAACTAGTGGACTAAAGTACTTAAAAGACTCACTCCTAGCCACTTCAGAGTGTACCATGGAAGAGGGGGGTGTGCCAACTTACCGCATCCTAAAGAGTTGGGTATCTTCCCTGTGACAGGATGCCTCAAAGCCAAAGCTGGGGCACTGTCTGCCTGAGGGAACACTGTGAGAAATCAGCCAGTAGATGATCAGTCACATGCGTGTCCTGTGAGGAACACTTACAGGGTGCCCATTATCAAGATAGGGCTGTCATAGCTGACCCAGCATATAGCAAAAAGACTAAAGGTCTACAAGACTTAAAGTGGAACTAAAGCCCTGCTGTACAAAAATCTGCTAACAGGCAGGCTTTTATAAATATACATTTTATTATTAAAATGCCCCTACCTGAATGTTCGCCATCTCCTCCGCCACCGTAAGTTTACAGTGGCCGGCTTGTTTCCGAGTACCAGGATGACAGCCTCCTCCACACACACAAGACTGACATAATCCCCTGCCAGCTAATGAAGAGGCTTTAAGACCAGCACTCAAAAGATGATGTCGGTGCAGGACCATTGGTAAGTATAGAGACTTTCGTTTCGCTTTAAGTAAAAAAACTAAAGATTTCCCTGTTAAAAAAAAAGGGAACGAAGATTCCCAGCAGGGAGCTTAGGTCCTTATTCTTAGACACTAGGCACACTGCCTCCTGCAGATGAGAGCTTTGGCCACCATTAGGATTACCCCTAGGATGTGCTTTGCTTTTTTTGTCCATTGTGTCCATCAGTTAATGTAATAGGAATAATAAGTTTCATTTGCTAATGTGTTGATTTGGTCAAACATTATACAATTTTCTTATTCAATTTCCTTTAGATTTACTTTCAACTATGTAGTGCAAGAACCTGCCTGACTGCATACAAACTGAAAGTGTTTTGATTAGATCTCATATTATATGGTTTTGGTAAATCTTTAGGAAAAATGTACAATCGTATAATGTATGGCCAGTCTTACTCTTTCATCAGGAATATTTCAGGTACACTTCAATGGGTGTGTGATAGAAAAATAAGATGAGACAAACATGCCTAGAGCAGATGACTTTATTGAACGGTAGATAACATATCAATTACCAGTACAGACCAGATCTTAACTACAGTCCTATATAACTCCAAAGCAAATTACATATTCTAGGTGATAACAATTAGGTGAAAACACAAGTGTAAGCTATTATAGCACTGGTTTGCAGGGACAAAAAAAAATAGGGAACTGCTCTTCTTTAACACCATGCGTTTGGGAAGAACTGCCTCAGTGTATGCTAGCAGCACTGAGCTTAGCCGCTATTACCACTGTGGGAGAAGAGTGGAAAGCGCCTGTGAAGCTTTGAATGAGGGTGATCACTCACTCCTGTGATGCTGGGGTCAAGCACACAAAGTATTGGGCACCCTAACTTCTAGGCAGGATGGGGCAAATTGCTTACAATGGGAGTTTTTCAGCTAGATTTGGGGGGGCGCTCATGGCCTACATATGGTATTTAAACTACGCAAAATTTTTCTAAGCAGCACAGTGTTTTTTAAACTAATGGGACCTCTTGCCTCCATTTTATTAAAGGGTAAGGGTGAACTTATCCTTCATTAGATTCAAATTCTATCTTTAGAATGTGTGTGCCATCATCCTTATGGATACAGCTTTTAAAATCAATACCTACATATGCAGGGCTAGGAAATGTATAAAAGTAAACTGAATGTTCATCTTATATTCATCTTGCACAATCTCAGTAAATATATTCTCACATGCCAGATTTGTTTTCAACTGCAATATTGGCAACAATACACACACATAGTTCATTAATAGTGCAAAAAAAAAAAAAAAAATGATTGAGATGTAAACACTGTTAAAATTTGGGCTATTCACTTTTCACAGGATTCGACCACTGCCCAACTTATCAAATAAAATTCCTAAAATAAAAAGCTAAAAATGTGACTTTTCTTCATCACCAATCACTTTGGTTAACTTGCATGGGCTACTGCAGGGAACATTGCAAGTAATCAGCCCCTGACTAAAGTAAAAAATACAACCCAACGTGTTTAAAGCTGGCCAAACACTGGGCCCCTCCTGCACAACATCTTTTGATTGAAAAATCAAAAGGAGCCAGGCAGAAACCTGCCACCTGAACAGTTGCTGCATCCTATCAGATGCAGCTGCTGTTAAAGGGTGGCAACTGTCAGGATACAATTAGCTCGGCAACAGGGATTCGCCCATCCACGCTCTAAGCATGGATTAGGGAATTTGTTAGATATTTTATGTTCAGCGTACAAGCGGATCAAAAAATAACTAAAAGTGTATGGCTAGCTTAAGACTGCTTTAGGCCTCACTGGCAACATGGAGCTTTCCAGTTACCATGGATTAATATTTATGCTCAGATGACTGAGGGAGCCTCAAAGGTTGACAACTGGTTTGAGGATCTCAACCCAATCTTTGGAAGGCTTACATAAAAAACAATAAAAAGAAATAAAACATTACTAGTGATAGTTTCTGGGTGGAAAACGTACCACTGCAAAGGCATACATAATGACATTACGCTAAAAAAGTGGGTGTTGCACTGAGAGTTAAAAGTTACATCTGTAAATGACATGTAATATGAAACTGCAGCAAAATAATCTTCACAAATTGCCCTGAGACGTCATCTTTGTTCTTTGGTCCACTACTCAGTCGGTAGGTCCAGGTCTTTTTACAACCGCTGTATACCTCAACGGAACATTTTCTGACTTCAAAACCACCTCAAGTAAAGTAAAGATGCCAATTACCTGTAAAAGGGGAAAGAGAGCTAATTTAGCGTGTACAGTTATGACATCTTTCAGGATGAATTAGAACAAGCCAGTGCCCTTAGCCACACTTTTGTTCCAGTACAAAAAGTGGTTACCTCCCCCACCTATAACTGGTCTTGACAGTAAGGAGCACTGGAAGGGCAAGCTTCTTTGACCTGCGTTTGCCCTTCCAGTGCTACTTACTGTCAAGACCAGTTATAGGTGGGGGAGGTGACCACTTTTTGTATTGTCGTTTATATTGGTCAGGCAACGCACTGACACCTTTGCTGCCATTGTGCAACTTGCTGGGTATTCAGTGTTACCCTGTGCCTTTAAGGAGAGGGTGGGCTAGCTCCAGTCACCTGTCCTCCATCTATCCATTAAAATACATGTGCTCCCACTGTGGAGACTCTTTAAGGCAGAGTTAGGGTCTGCAGATATCAGGGTGCCTTGCTGGGGCCTGCAGCTTAGGCATGTATTTGCAAATGTGTGCAACTTAACCCCAATTTTAACGCATACTGTTAGACAGATTTATTCGATTGGTTGGCAAGTAGTGACTGGACACTTTTTGTTCCAAGTTTGTTAGATTTTGCTGGCTCCCCTCATCCTCCACACATCAAAAACCTATATCCAGGCACACACCTGAGATGAGACAATCATGTAATTGTTACATCCGTCAGCATTTCACTGCCCAGGAAGCTAGTAAATGGTCTGGTGCGGCGCATATGGTGGCTCTTTAACAAGCAGTTCACATCTGATAACTATTTGGGCATTTTTTTAATGCAGATGAATGAGTGGGCTAGATGATACCCAGACACCCTTGGCAGGATGTGGATTTTAAAAAAACTGTCAGGTGTTGGGTCCTTTTGAGCACTACAGCAGGTTTCAGGGAGAGGTGTGACTGCTAACTGAGGTTGAGACACCCTGCCACCATGTATGGTTTCCTGAATTAAGAGTAAAGAATGTTTTTTGTCTTAAAGTGGATGTAAACCCTCACATATAACCAGTGTAATGAATAGCCTCAAATGATATATAGAGATCAAACAAATCTACCTACATAGGTTTTACTTGTATATCGGAAATCTTTCCCTTTTCTACACTCTTTCAGCAGTGGGGAGTCTGGGCTTACACTGTGTGTGAGCTGATTGGAGGAAAGGCACCCTTCCCACTTCACATAGGCAGAGGAAAAAAGGAACATGCAGATCTCTAGTTTTAATGGACCAGCTCTCTGCCTTTTTTCCTATAAGCTCCCTCCCCAACACAAATTTTCAGCTGCTGTTATCTCATGTGTCGGAGCGCTTGTCAGAAGTGACTCATGCTGATAACAGAGGAACGGAGCCCCAGAGAGAAACCACACTAAGAGCTTTGGAGAGAGATACGTAGACACTGCAGATATATATGCCTAGGTCAGTTTTCATGAATGGGGTTTACAACCACTTGAATGTAAAATCCTTTCCTTGGAGTACATAAGGGACACAGAATGAGGTAATTAAAGTGGAGCTCCAGTCTGGGAAAAAAATTAAAAGTCAGCAGCTACAACTAAGGACACTTACCTGTCCAGGGATCCAGCGATGTAGATTCCCCGAGCCAAATCTTCAATCTGCTTTGGGTGCAGACACCTGCATCCGCACTAAGGGAAACTGGCAGTGAAGACTTTACTGTGCTTTTTGAATGGTCCTGCCATCTTCTGGGACCTGTATATGTCTCAGAAGGCGGGGGGTTGGGGAGAGGTAGAGGATGAGGGGCCTGACATTTTCTGAGTTTGCCATGACAATCTTACCCAGAAGTGGGAGAGGGTACCTGTCAAAAACATTTGGGTGGAGCTTCACTTTAAGGTTCATTCACTTTTGCTGCTGCCTTCAAGTGATTGAACAGTGGCAAACAAGGCTGTAAGGATAGCCAAGCATAAAACCTCCTACTCACATCTGTGTCTGTCACATGCACTTGTTTTACCTTCCAGCGTCAGGCCTTTCCCTTTGTGTGCAGCTGCTGGGTTCCAGTATTTTCAGGCATTCTGTCCAATCACAGAGGGGGTGCTGACTTAAAGTACTAGAGTGTGGGTTGCTCAGCATTCAAGCAACATGTCCACACACTAACAGTGGAACCCCGTGTTCCCCAACAACTTTTCAAGTGTTTTTGTGCACCTCCCAGTGTTGTTTATATGACTTCTAATGTGTATGTTCAGTCTGTACCCAGCTCCTGAGTTTTCCAGTGATCCCTAGATTTTCCCAGTGTCATCACCGATTACAGCTTTGTCTTCCCAGTGTTTCCGAGCCTGTATCCAGCCATGTCATTCCAGTGTTCAATCTAAACCCAACTCCAGTGACCCTGTGCACTCCTGCCGGCATCCAGTCTTCCTTCACCATTGTGGCTCCCTCTGCACTCCAGCCAATTACCTGCTTTTCTGCATCAGTGTGTTTCTCTGAGAGTTTCAGCCAGCCTTTATCATCACCTGTGCACTCGAAGCATGTGTACCATCTGTGTTGGAATGTGTTCTCATGAACTCCTTCCAACACTCCTGTGTTACCTGCTGCCTAGTGAATCTAGTGTCCCTGTGCTGCAAGGAACTTTCACTTGCTCTCAGATGTGGTCTGTTAGGGTGAGTCAGAGGACTGTAATCTGGGTATTGCCTGCAGTACAACATCTCTATGCTACCTACCAGGCAGTACATTAGAGAGTCTGTACCTTGGCGCTTCTGAGGGGTCTTGTGATAAGGGAGCATAAAGCCAAGCTGTGTCTACTCTATGGCTTTTGCCACCATCTGCCCAGCTATTACAACTAGTCCTTTTTAGCCACTTTGCCCCTAGTGGGATTTGTAATTTGTGCCAATGCCTCAGTTTAGTGGTAAGCAATAGTAGGAGTGGATCAGCAGAACAGGAGAGGGAACCACGTCTCAATGTATTCCAAAAAAAAAATTTCAGGTTAAGTAAAAAATTTTATTTTCTCAATCTTACAGTAACCACTTGCTGCATGGCATTTTTTATTTTGTTATTTTTCACACGCATTAGCTTTTTTTAACCTCCAAACATTATATACTTTCTGAAAGCAGAGGCCATACAGAATAAAATGGTGGCTGTTGGAATTTATGTCACGTGGTATTTTCACAGCCGTTTTTCAAATGCAACATTTCAGGAAAACAAACACCAAAATTTGTAGCACACACAAACACAATAGAATACCATATGGGCTGTAAAATATAAACAATAATGTTGCGTTGAGTACATAAATATCAAATATGTCAAGACTCAAAATTATTCACACTGATGAAATAGCAGCAAACTATGGTACCAACAATTTTCTTTTTTAAAGGGTTGTTTTAAAAATCTTATCAGTGTAAAGTTTAAGAGTAACTCCACTTTTATTGAGAAAAAAACAGTCCCCTTTGGGTGATCTATGTACATTGCAGGGATTTTAACAAATTTGTTGCAGATTTTTAACTTTTGGTATTCTGAAGAAATAGCTGTTGGTTTCTCTGTGTCCATTTGCAAAGTGAATCTAAGAGGGCATGGGCAGACTGGCAACTTTCAACCCAGGGGGCAAGTACAAACCAGAGGCCCATGGTGCAGCGACTCGCCCCCACTCCCCTTTTCTCGACATCCTCCTGACCTCCATTTCAGGCTGAAGCCCTGCTCCAGCTACTCTCTACTCACCAGCTGAATCCGGGTTCCCAACCTGGCCATCAGGGGGCGGATGGGGGGAGCTGGGACAGCTCGGTTGGGAATGGTCAGGGGAGGAGAATCTCAAGTGGGGCATGGAACCGGACTCTGCTCAGAAACAGTTTTCTCCATCCATGCTGGGGAGGGACGCCTGCGCTCTGTGTCTTTGTCTTCATCCCGCACTCAGTAGGTCAGTGGCAGAGACTTTTTACTTCTCTTCACCAGGGATCCTTTAGGCATGTCTGTGGCAGAAGCGGTGCAGCCTTTTTACAGGACAAATCCGAGCGGCTCAGGGGGCAATTGCCACCCTGCCCCTAGCCCAGTCCTCCCCTGCTAAAGGGAGTGATATTATAGTGATAATTATCAATCAGCTGCTGCACTTTCAATGTTCCAACAGGGGAAAAGGCAGGATCTGCATCCCATTAAACATGGTTCCCTTTAGGAGAATCTCACCAAACATTACATTTTTGTTTTAGGGGATGGCCAAAACCGGACTTGGATTTTAGGCCAGACTTCTGGGAAAATTGGTAAGCCAATCACACAAGCAGGAAATTACATCTAGGGGGGAAATCTGTAGACCATCTGTGTACAAAACACCTCCAGGTAGCCATATTGCAGTGTATTGTGCAAAAAATTACAGAGGCTTCAGACTGAAAAAGAAAGGTCATTTTTAATAACATTCAATTACAATAAGACTTGTGTAGCAATTGTATATGCTATATATATATATTTTTTCTTTTTTTGCTATCTTTTTTCCCCCAATTAATCATGAATGAAAGCCCTAGATTTATTGCTTTCTCTCTCTGATATTTATGCAACTTGAATAAAGGTTATTAGAAATTAAGCCAAGGGCCTTTAAACTCTTTGTGACCGACCCAATAACAGATTTACTGCTACAGGGCAACCGCTCTGTTTAGAATCGCATAATTATTCCTGCACTTCCAGGTTTGGGCGCAAGCGCACGCCGCTGGCGACTAGCTCCCGCTGTGATTTTACACAGCGGGAGCTGATCAGTGGATTCTGCAGGCCTAATGTCCACTGGGACCCGCTGATCATTCGTTACTCTGACCGAATGACAGTCTGTCTATATAAACAAGGCAGATTGTCATTCTGTGAGTACAGAAGCCATGGATCCTGTGTTTCTGTGTGATGCAGGTCTTCCTGTAGTAAAAGGACCTCCCCACAGTTAGTAAGCACTCCCTAGGCACACATTCAACCCTTCGATTGTCCCTGATGTTAAATCCTTCCCTGCCAGTGTTCTTAGTACAGCGACAGTGCATATTTCTAGCACTGATCGCTGTATTAGTGTCACTGGTCCCCAAAAAAGTGTAAAAAAATGTCAGTTAGGTATCCGATTTGTCTGCCGCAATATCGCAGTCCTGCTATAAGTCGCTAATCGCCATCATAACTAGTAAAAAAATAAATAAAAACATCCCATAGTTTGTAGATGCTGTAACCTTTGTGCAAACCAATCAATATGCTTATTGATTTTTTACATTTATTTTATTGGGTGTTTTAGAGCAGAAAGTAAAAAAAAAAAAAAAAAGATTTTTGTAAGATCTTACCATAAAATCTTTTTCTCTGATGTCTATCGATAGTCACAGCCTAATCTCCATAAGCGGAGTGGGTTTATGCTCCTCCCATCAGGAGTCGTCTAGGCAGGAAAATTTGAATAGATGAATAGACACGCCCTGGGGGCTGTCCCTCCAGGCATAAACCCCCACTGCGCAACCCAGCACATCAGTTTAGTTTAAAAGCAGTGAAGACAACAGAACCAAACCCAAACAGAGGGGCAGGTGCTGCGTCTATCGACATCAGAGAAAAAGATTTTACAGTAGGATCTTACAAAAATCGTATTTTCTCCATCGTCCATCGACAGACGCAGCCTCATCTCCATGAGCTGAGTGGGGCGGGAAAAGGCAACCAGACAGTAACGTCCACTCCAAAAGGCTAAACGTAGCCAACCGGGCAACATGGAGCGCAACCAAACAACAGGAGCTCAGACCCCGAAGATAAAAGACCAAGAAGAGAAGTACAAACATTCTCTTATGAAACAGCAGCCTGCAAAACCTTGCAGCCAAAATAGCCATCCGAAGAAGCCAAGAAATCCACCTTGTAAAATTTGGTAAAGGTGTGCACAGACGACCAAGTCGCTGTCATACAAACTTGTACAATAGAGGCCTGATGGCGAAAAGCTCATGAGGCACTCAGCACTCTAGTAGAATGCGCCTTCACAGGGAAAGGAGGAACCCTTGATCGAATAAGCCTGAACAACTGTCTGCCTGATCCATCTGGAAATGGACGCAGCGGGCGCTGCCAAATCTATGCAAGGACCGTCCGGAAGGACAAAGAGAGTCTGACTTCCTGAAGGACTCAGTAACCGTCAGATAAACCCTTATCGCCCGAACCACATCCAGAGAGTGCAAAGCAACTTCTTTGTGATGTTTAGGCTTAGGACATAAGGAAGGCAACACAATGTCTTCATTCAGGTGAAAATCCAACACCACCTCAGCAATAAAGGACAGATTAGGTAGGAGGACCACTTTATCCCTGTGGACCACCAAATAAGGCGAACGTCAGGACAACGCCGCCAACTCAGAGACTCTGCGGCAGAAGTGATAGCCACTAGGAAGGCAACCTTCTGCGAAAAAGAAAGCAGAGAAATCTCCCTATTATCATCAAAAGGAGGCTTTTGAAGAACAGACAAAACCAGATGAAGATCCTACAGCGGTAACGGGGATCTCTTCGAGGGGGCCAGATGACGCACCCCCTGAACAAAGTACTAAGAGTAGCCAGCGAACACTGGAAGTAAGTAGCCAAGGCGGAAACCTGGCCCAGATAGGTGACCCGCAACAGGAGATCAACCAGATACCCCACAATGGAGATACCGCGTCGACGCAACAAGGCCAGGGCAGGGGCTAGGACCTTGGTAAAAACTCTGGTAGCCGAGGCGAGACCAAAGGGTAACGCCACAAATTGAAAGTGCTTCTCTGCCACCGTGAAGTGGAGGAATCGCTGATGTCCCTCAAATATGGGGACGTGGAGATACGCATCATTGAGATCGATGAAGCCAGAAAATCCCAGATGAAAGATGCCACCACCGACCGAATGGACTCCATTCTGAATTTCAGCACCCGCACAAAGCGGTTCAGAGCCTTGAGGTCCAGGATTGGATGCACCTTGCCCTCCTTTCTGGGCACAGTGAACAGGTTGAATAGAAACTTTTAGAGCAGTCTTGTTGGGGAAGTGGCACAATCACCCCTTGAACCAGGAGATCTCGCACAGCCTCCCGCAGATCCTTCAAACGCTCCAGAGACAGGTGAAGATTTGCCTAAAAAACCTGTCCCCTGGCGGGGACCAGAATTCGATCTTGTACCCGGAACAAACTAGTTTGCAAACCCATTCATCCTGAATGAACGAAGTCCAGGGTACCTGAAAGAAGCACAGACGTCCCCCTCCCCCTAAGATGGGTGAGGGCACCCCTTCATGCTGAAGAGGACTTGTCTGCAGCACCGGACTTGGACTTGCCCCAGGGTTTCTTAGCACCTCCAGAAGTTCTGAACGACTTACTTTTTTCTTGTGCCCCGGAGGCAGGAAAAAATAATTTATGAGCAGAAAAGGAGGGACCCCCGCATAGTACGGGGTGTCTTACCTTTGGAGGATTGAGGAATAAGAGTACTCTTCTTGCCAGTCAGGCCCTTGATCAACTCATCCAATGAGTCGCCAAACAACCTGTATCCCAGAAAGGGGAGATCAGCTAAGGCTTTTTTAGAAGCTTGGTCAGCCGACCAGCTCTTCAGCCAGACCATGCGTCTTAAAACAATGCTCATGGTCGAGACCCTGGCCACCAGGGGAGCTGCATCATAGATGCATCACACAGGAACACCAGAGCCTGGAGCACCTGGTCCAACAGTTCCAGCTGTTCCGGAGGAACTGTCTCGGGGACCACAGACTTCGCAAACCCCTAATCCATTCCGCCGCCATCTTTGAGACTAGCACAGACACACCACCCGCCTGTCCACTGGGGAATCCTCCACAGGAACAAGAGTAGATTTGTTTAATATGGAAACAGGATGGTCCACTTTAGGTAGCACCGTCCAATGGTTGGAAACCTTTTCAGCAAAAGGGCGTTTAATGCCTTTTGGCACCATGCTTGACGCGCCGCCATTGGTCATTTACAATATCGTTAAAAGTGTCGGGACAAGGGAAAACCCTGTCAGTGTTTGGAGACTTCTGGGAGCCAAAAGCCACTCGCGTCCCTGCCGGCGTGGGCTCATCAGCCAATTTTAAAGTATCCCGCACTGAAATAATCAGGGCTTCCACCAAATTGCGTTCCCGCACTGCAGCTGAAAAAGGTAGGTCCTCTTCACCATCTGACTGCGAGGACAGCGACCCCTCAGGAAGGGGAGCATCTGGGGCAACCACATCAGCCTCTGAATTGGGAGGACACCTCCACAGATGGAGAAGGCAGCTGCAATTTACGGCTATCAAAGTTTTTCATGACTAAATCAACTTTAGTCGCCAGGCTTTCCAGGGCAGCTGAAAACGTGGCCAGCAACTGTGATCAGGACTATCCGGGAGTTGCACAGAGTGGGTGAGAGTGAAATTCCAGTTTGGGACTCCATAGTGCAATTTGCAAAAAACTGAGTACTGTAGCTTTAGGAACGCCGATCGCGGTATCCACCACCGATCGCAGCGGTCTGCAGGGAGCCCCTTTAAACCAAACTGATAGCAGAAAATGCAAAGATATGCCCGCAGGGACCCTCAATACTTTTCCACCTCAGACACACAGCCTCCTGAATCTTCCACAGCATGGAGAGAGAAGCATTAAGTGACCTTGGCTCAGCAGCAGGAAATGACCACACAAGAAGTGATGTCGCCTGATAGGGATACACTGCCAAGTATAGCACCAGGGCTACACAAAGATGGATGCCCATACAAAACAATAGGAAGTTGCAGGGAAAATGGCTGCCCCATACAAGTCTATGGAGAAAAAAATTCCATTGTCCACACCTAAGGCGGCGCCCACGGCACACCATGCGGCTTGGGACCGACACATGAAGGCCCCAGGAACCACAACCGGGACCAGCAAGCCCATGGTACCATGTCAACCCCCCCAATGCAAAATGGGCTTACATAACATCCCAGCAGTGCCACAGGCTGATCGCCTCCATGCCTATCCGCATTGATGCCGTAATTCATGCAAAAGGAGCCACAACGAAGTATTGGTATAGTGCAAACTACACCGAATATAGAAATACTTTTCGGTAAGCCAATATTACTTTATTAAAAATCTTTTTTTTTTATTGGTCTCATGTAATATTCAAATTTTCTGCGAAACTCAATTTTGGGTTTTCCCTAGCTGTAAGCCATAATCATCAAAATTAAAATAAAGAAACGCTTGAAATATATCACTCTGTGTAGCGCATATATGAGTTTCCCTTTTTGAATTGAATTACTAAAATTAACCTTTTGATATGCACCTGTATTTGTGGGAAAGAAAGGACATACATTTATTTGGGAACAGTCTCGCAAGACCGCGCAATTGTCAATTAAATCAACGCAGTGCTGTATCGCAACAAATGGCCTGGCAAGGAAGGGGAGTAAATCCTCTGAAGCTGAAGTGGTTGAAAATGGATGGATAAGGTTGAAACGTGCCCTTTTAGGGTGCTGAGTGCTGGATTCTGGTCAAGACCTGTTTGTGGGAAGGCCACAATGTGAGGTACAGAGTAATCTCTAGGACTGAATTGACTACACGAACACCAGGTGAAGTAAGATTCTCAGGTTCAATAATAGATCTTCCTGGAAGCAGCTTTTTTTGCTTTTAGCAATGTTGGAATCACAGCCTCAGAAACCCCTCTATTCTTTAAGACCTGGATTTCAACAGCCATGCCATTAAAGCCAGAGACTCTGAAGCAGGATGAAAGAGAGGGCCTTGGAATAAGTGGTCTGCCCTTTTGGGAAGAGGCCAGGGGTCCAGGTTCTTCTGGGCAAATTTAATGTCAGAAGAATTGCTGTCTCTCTTGCGCTATTTTATGGAGCAGGTGAAGTAGAATTCTCAGTGGATGGAAGGCATAAATTAGCGTGAACTAAGACCAGGGGATAACTAAAAATATTCAATTTCAGAGCTAGAGGAACCCTGGTTCTGGATACAAACAGAGGAAGTTTGTTATTGTAACCTATAGCTAGGATGTCCACATCTGGAATCCCCATTTTGGCATATCAAGTGAAAGACATCTAGATGGAGATGATTCTACCTGGTTCAAGCGGCGGCGGCTGATATAATCTGCTAGCCAAATGATTACTTCTAAGACATGGACCACAGATATCTGGGCAGCGAGTTTCTATTCATGATAGCATAATGGGATTTTTGACTTACAGTAAAATCAATTTTTCTGATGTTCATTGACGGATACAGCTCCTGATCTTCTTAACCATTGGGTTTTACTGTCCCCTACAGGAGTAGGACACTAGGCAGAAAAAAAGACAGATTAGGCCTAAGGGCAGTCACCGGAGGTATACTTCCTTCCTCTGCTATAGGTACTCCGTTTTGTTACAAGCAGTGTCAGAAGAATTACAACTCCACAGAGGGGCGGGTGCTGTGTCCGTCAATGAACATCAGAGAAAGTGATTTTACGTTAAGTCAAAAATCCCATTTTCACTATCGTTCATTGACAGACACAGCTCCTGTTCTTCTTAACCATTGGGACATCCCAGCAGTATCAAACATAAGGGGTGGGAACAGCAAGAAAAAATTCCCAAGGCTAAATGTAGCCAACCAGGTACCAGGAGCCCAACCAAAAAACAACTGGAGCCCACCTGAAAACTATACACCCCCAAAGAGGGAACAGGCTCTCTATACAGCAGCCTGCAAAACCTTGCGGCCAAAAGAGGCATCTTCAGATGCCAACACATCCAATTTATAGAATTTTGTGAAAGTGTGCACCGATGACCAGGTGGCCGCCTTTTGAACCTGCGTCAATGACGCCTGATGATGGAAGGCCCAAGAAGCACTGAGCGCCAGAGTGCACCTTGACAGGGAAAGGAGGAACCTGACCCTTGATGGAATAGGCCCGAGTCACCGTCTGTCTGAGCTACAGTGCCTTGGGAAAGTATTCGGCCCCCTTGAACCCTTGAAGAGACTGAAATTTTTGCCCATTCCTCCTTGCAAAACAGCTCAAGCTCAGTGAGGTTGGATGGAGAGCATTTGTGAACTTTCAGTTCTTTCCACAGATTATCAATTGGATTCAGGTCTGGAGTTTGACTTGGCCATTCTAACACCGGGATATGTTTATTTGTGAACCATTCCATTGTAGATTTTGCTTTATGTTTTGGATCATTGTTTTGTTGGAAGACGAATCTCCGTCCCAGTCTCAGGTCTTTTGCAGACTCCATCAGGTTTTCTTCCAGAATGGTCCTGTATTTGGCTCCATCCATCTTCCCATCAATTTTAACCATTTTCCCTGTCCCTGCTGAAGAAAAGCAGGCCCAAACCATGATGCTGCCACCACCATGTTTGACAGTGGGGATGGTGTGTTCAGGGTGATGAGCTGTGTTGCTTTTACGCCAAACATAACGTTTTGCATTGTTGCCAAAATGTTTGATTTTGGTTTCATCTGACCACAGCACCTTCTTCCACATGTTTGGTGTGTCTCCCAGGTGGCTTGTGGCAAACTTTAAACTACACTTTTTATGGATATCTTTAAGAAATGGCTTTTTGTCTTGCCACTCTTCCATAAAGGCCAGATTTGTGCAGTATACGACTGATTGTTGTCCTATGGACAGAGTCTCCCACCTCAGCTGTAGATCTCTGCAGTTCATCCAGAGTGATCATGGGCCTCTTGGCTGCATCTCTGATCAGTCTTCTCCTTGTATGAGCTGAAAGTTTAGAGGGACGGCCAGGTCTTTGTAGATTTGCAGTGGTCTGATACTCCTTCCATTTCAATATTATAGCTTGCACAGTGCACCTTGGGATTTTTAAAGCTTGGGAAATCTTTTTGTATCCAAAATCGGCTTTAAACGTCTCCACAACAGTATCTCGGACCTGCCTGGTGTGTTCCTTGTTCTTCATGATGCTCTCTGCGCTTTAAACGGACCTCTGAGACTATCACAGTACAGGTGCATTTATACAGAGACTTGATTAGGTGGATTCTATTTATCATCATTAGTCATTTAGGTCAACAATGAATCATTCAGAGATCCTCACTGAACTTCTGGAGAGAGTTTTCTGCACTGAAAGTAAAGGGGCTGAATAATTTTGCACGCCCAATTTTTCAGTTTTTTATTTGTTAACAAAGTTTGAAATATCCAATAAATTTTGTTCCGCTTCATGATTGTGTCCCACTTGTTGTTGATTCTTCACAAAAAATTACAGTTTTATATCTTTAGGTTTGAAGCCTGAAATGTGGCAAAAGGTTGCAAAGTTCAAGGGGGCCGAATACTTTTGCAAGGCACTGTATCTGGAAATGGTCGCAGAAGAAGTGGACGGTCCTTTCCGAGGCCCATCTGTGAGTCTGACTTCCTTAAAGACTCTGTAGCTGCATTGTATACCCGGATTGCCCGAATCACATCCAGGGCATGCAACACTACTTCTCTAGGAAGTTCGGCCTAGGACACAGGGAAGGCAACACAATTTCTTTATTCAAATGGCAATCAGAGACAACCTTTGGAACGTACAACGGACAGGGGCGAGGAACCATGTTATCTCTGTGGACCACCAAGTAAGGTGGACAAGATAACGCCGCCAATTCCGACACCCTGCGCGCAGAGGTGATTGCATCCCAAAAAGGCCACCTTCTGAGACTGCGTAAGCAGGGAAATTCCTGGAAATTTTCAAAGGGAGGCTTCTAGAGAACTGAGAGCACCAAGTTGAGATCCCAAGGCAGTAACAGAGACTGCACTGGAGGAGCCAAGTGTCAACCCCCCTGAAGAAAACTATGCACCAGTGAGTGCGTGGCAAAAAGTCATTGAAAGACCACCAAGGCCGACACCTGGCCCTTGATGGTACCTAAAGCCAAGTTCTGCTCAACTCCCCCGTTGAAGGAAGGTCAAGACTTGAGCCACTGAGAAAGAGTGAGGACTTGCACCAAGAAATGTAAATATTTTCCACGTACGATAGTAGATCTTCCTAGAGGTAGATTTCCTAGCTTTTAACAGCGTTGGAATCACTGACTCAGCGACTGTAAAGCAGGATGGAGGATCGGCCCTTGGGACAACAGATCCTCCCTGAGGGGCAGTCTCCAAGGGACATCAGCAACCAGCCGCACCAGGTCAGTGTACCAAGACCAGTGAGGCCAGTCCGGAGCCACTAAAATGACCGGAATCCCTTCTGCCTTGATCCTGCAGTGTCTCGGCAGAAGCTTGAGAGGAGGGAAGGCGTAAATCAGAACATAATGGACCCATGGGGCCATCAGTATGTCTGTGAAGACCGCCAGAGGATCCCTGGACTGTGCCACAAACCTCTGCACCTTTCTTTTGACCTGAGACACCAACAGATCCACCTCGAGGGTGCCCTTGATTTTTGATCCTGATAATTTGAGCACTAGACCTCCTCTGTAACTCTAAGCTGGTAACCTGTAGAATTTTTTTAAAGTGTCGCCTATGGGGATTTTTAAGTACCAAAGTTTGTTGCCGGTATCCATTTACTCGGCGTAACATTATCTTTCACATTATGGAAAAGAATTGGGCTAACTTTACTGCTTTCTTCTTTTTTATTCAAAAAAAGTGAATTTTTTCCCATAAAATTGCGTTTGGGAGACGGCTGCGCAAATACAGAGTGAAAAATATTGCAACAATCTCCATTTTATTCTCTAGGTTCTCTGCTAAAAAAAAATATATGTTTGGGGGTTTCAAGTAGTTTTCTAGCAAAAAAACCTGATTTTAGCTTGTAAACACCAAGTGTCAAAAATAGGCCCAGTCTTAAAATGGTGAGTGGTATGCTCCAGGGTTCTGTCTTGGGGCCAATGCTATTCAATTTGTTTACTAATGATATAGATGTTGGAATTAGGAGCTCCATTTCAGTGTTTGTTGATGATACCAAATTATGCAGGGAAATAAATTAGACACAAGATGCAGCATCGCTACAGGAACACCTCTATAAAATAAGGGGTTGGGCATCTACGTGACAGATGAAGTTCAGGACTGAGAAATCTAAAGTTATGCACTTTTGGTGCCAAAAAAAACACATGCAAAATACACACTAGGTGGGCTCACTTGTGATAATCTATGGTGAAAAAACGATCTAGGGGTGCTTGCAGAACACAGGTATAGCATGCAATGGCAAGCTGCAGCTAGCTAAATACTTTCAAGCATTAAAAAGTGCCTACATTCAAGAGATAAATCAATATTTCTACTAATTTTATGAAACACTGGATTGGCCCCATCTCAAATGTGCAGCTTAGTTTTGGTTACCAATCCTCTGAAAATATGTTCTTTAATTATAGTTAACAATGTTAATAATGGGGAACAAAGTACTCTGAGCGCTAGACCCTAAGAAAGGGTTTCCAGTCTTTTATCAAATGAGGTTTTTGAACACTAAGATGTCCTTTGGAATGACAGTCAATTTCCAGACAGGAAATGGCCAGGATCACCACAGGTATAAACCCACTCCTGCAACTGACAATGGCAAATGCATGTGCAGTGAGAACCTTTCAAAGGAGACTCTGGCAGGAGTGGTAGGAGTAGAGTGCCTCTGCACAGCTGCAGTGGAGGACAGCAAGAGCACCAAATTCAAATGTGGCACAACTTCCCCCTCGGACTGAGGACACTGTAACCAATAGTGTCACAATCAGCACTTTGCAAGCATTACTCTTAGGGAAAGAACTGGGGCAATGTAAGTACCACATCAGATTTTTCAGCAGGGCACACAAATGTATTATTGTCAAACTGAGAGCATGTATCAGAAAATTAATACTCCAATAATATGTTGCAGAAAAAAACATTTCAGACTAAGGTTTAACATTCTATCAGAATCAATGGACACTTAAAAAAAATAAAAACACCACAACATATTTCATATGTGGGAACTCTTCTTGTAACACGTACTGTTATCACTGCACTTTAACATACCATTTATCACGCAAAGGGTCAAAGACTGGAGTGATAAACTGCAAGAGTCACACTGATAGACTTAATAGTTTTACTCATTAACTTTCACTAAGAAATCTTGATGCTTGCAAATAGACTATCAATTCACTTAATATAACTGATGCACAAATGAAAAAATTTTTTACCTGTGGCACTGGTTCATCTCCATCTTGTTCTGGTTTCCACAACAGAGTCAGCTCTGGCTTCTTACCCACTTGCTGGAAATGTGAGCTCACTAGAGGCAGGGCCTGGAAGACACATCAGCATTGTGATTATGCTTTATATAACATAGGCAGTACACCACAATCGATCTGATATATGAACATGTTTGGTGGAATAATTGCCTGAGTTGCCCATAACTAGCATATAGTTTTTTTTTTTTTTTTAACTTGCACAAACAGCAAGAAAATAAGTATTGGTCCAGTTGTCATATACCACTCAGGTCTTTCGAGTATTATGCATAAATACTACTATGTAGACCATTCTATTTTAACAGCAATTTCAAAATTGATTTGTTGGCTGATTATTTTTTCGATTAATCTCATGAAAACCACAAAAAAAATTTGGGAGTATAATTTAATGTGTAAAGTTTAAAAAAAATGTATTATTGAATATCTTTATGCAGTGGTAAATATGAATAAACAGCAATATGGTTATGGAAAACAAAATGTCTAATGCACTCTGAGAATACCAGACAGAAGAGTTCCATACCATTAGTACATATCAGACTCAGATTGAAAAATGTATTCAAAAATAAAAAAAAATGTAAAAAGACCTAAAACGCTGTTTTGCAGATTTTCAGAAAGGACTGTAATATAATATTATGCATCACAGAGTCCCTTGTCATAGTCAGGTAGCTTGATGCAAGCTACCTGCACCTGCTGTCACTTATGCTGACCATATAGGCATACATTTTTTCTTTGAAAATTTTAGTTTTAACCACTTAAGCCCTGGAAGATTTTACCCCCTTCCTGACCAGGGCCTATTTTGCGATTCGGCACTGCGTGACTTTCATGGTCGTGCGACGCTGTACCTAAACAAATTTGACACCATTTTTTTCCCCACAAACAGAGCTTTCTTTTGGTGGTATTTGATCACCTGTGCGATTTTTTGATCATGCGCTATAAACAAAAAAGGAGCGTCAATTTTGCAAAAATAACAATATTTTTCACATTTGTTTTATATGAAATTCCCATAAAAAAAAAAAATGTAAAAATCAACATTTTTTAACATTTTAGGCCAATTTGTTTTCTGCTACATAGGTTTGGTAAAAAAAAAAAAAAAAAAAATCGCAAAAAGCGTATTTTGATTGGTTTGCGCAAACGTTTTTGCGTTTACTAAGGGAAAGGTTTTTGTAATTTTTTTTTTTTTTTTTAACGAGTAATGGCGGCGATCTGCGATTTTTTTTGCGGGACTGCGACATTGCGGCGGACAGATCGGACCCTTGACTGACATTTTTGACACTTTTGGGGGTACCAGTGACATTACTACAGTAATCAGTGCTATACATATGCACTGTTACTGTAAAAATGACATTGGCAGGGAAGGTGTTAACTTTATTGGAGAAGGAGGGGTTAAGTGTGTCCCTAGGGGCCTGCTTCTAACTGTGCAGGGATGTGGCTGTTTGTGTAACAACAGAGAAATACAATCCTGCATAGCAGGACCGTATGATCTCTGTTATTACACAGGGGAGAAGGACAGGCGACTGTGTTTACATTAGCCGCCTGCCTTTCTCCCTCTCCACCCGAAGATCGCGAGTGACCGGCGGACATCGGGTCCACCGGTCACACGCTCGGGGGTGTCCGTGAGCAAGCGGGAGCGTGCCTCCGGCGGCGCGCGCTCGCCCCCTAGAGCCTCACAGGCGAGCGACGTAGACCTACGTTGCTTTGCCTGTGAGGGGCTGACTGCTGCAGTAAATATACTGACGGCAGTCGGGAAGTGGTTAAGAACATTTGTTCAATTTTCTAATCGTTAGTTGGGTCAAATCGATGTTCTATCACAGTGATGGGAAAATTCGAAGAAGCAGAATGGAAAATTGGGTGTGCTGCAATGTATTTTCTGATATATAATCAAATCAATCATTCTGTATGCAAGCTGACCAACTACCGGTAATTGATAACGAAAATAGTTGACACTTTTTCATAAACAATTCTAGTCCATTAGTTGTTTCAGCCCTATTCTCAAGTAGTTTATTTCATTCCATGTGTCATTGGTCAAGCTTACATTACAATAGATCCGCTTCTGAACACCGTATCTTAGCACCAAAACATCAAAGGACTCATTTAATACTCCCATGACCATTGCCTCCGACTCCAATGGGCCACTTTCCTGGAAAGACATAGAAACAGGTGCAATGAGAAAAAAAAGATTACCAACTATAAAACAACAACATACTATAAAAAAACTCCATAGAAGTAATGGATGCATATATAAGTAAGATGAATATGGACTTACCTGCACATTCCCTAGTAGTAGTAGGTAGTACAGTACGGGACACAGCCATAGTATTTCATGGATCGTGGATAGAGCTGTACCATCAGGTGACTGGACCCTGGGGTGCTTCCCTTATAATCATCCCTCAGAATATTCAAAGACCATGGAAAGTCCCAAAGCAATAGATTTGGGCAGTGAATAAAACACAGGCAATAGACAACAGGTCCCCACACATATACTGTAGGTTAACTAACTCAACCTCAGAATGCTGTATGCAGCATAACCAAAGGCACCATTGTCTGGAAAAGATATATCCCTCTATGACATAAGATGAGCAGGTTATCAGACAAAAAAAAAATGCATATCGCTGAATATGTTTTAATATGGGGGAAGTTTAGCTCAGTGTGGTAGATGGGTTTAAGGAGTCATGTCAGTCTAAATTGCAATTTATGGCATGGCAGTCCACTTTTATTGAAAACTAAAATAAAAGTTCACCAACAGTTGTGTTGCTTACACAAGGTTCTTGTCCAACAAAACACAATCACTGAAAATACTGAGCCACTTGGTTCACTTGCCAGCAGCACCACTGCTCTCATCTCTGGTCTCTTTAGGCTCACTTCGCCTCAGTTGCACCTCACTACACAGGCCTCTAAACGTGGTTCTCCAGCCACCTGAGCTTGCTCACACTTCCAGACTCCATCTAGCCTCTCCGCCTCCCAGACCCTCTCTTGGTCTCCCAGACCCCCGAAGCTGTCCTGACGTTCCAAGACCTGAGGCATGGAATCCCCTACAACAAGGGATGTGGTCTTTAACAAGAACATACATTATATTACCAAAAATATTGGAATGCCTGTCTTTACACACATGAACTTTAATGGCAACCCATTCTTAGTCTGTAGAGTTCAATATTGAGTTGACCCAGCCTTTGCAGCTATAACAGCTTAAACTCTTCTGGGAGGGCTGTCCATAAGGTTTAGGAGTGTGTCTATGGGAATGGTTGACCATTCTTCCAGAAGTGCATTTGTGAAGACAGCCACTGATGTGGACGAGAAGGCCTAGCTTGCAGTCTCCGCTCTAATTTATCCCAAAGGTACTCTGTCGTGTTGAGGTCAGGACTCTGTGCAGGCCAGTCAAGTTCCTCCACCCCAAACTCGCTCATCCATGTCTTTATGGACCTTGCTTTGTGCACTAGTCCAAATCATTTGGTTGAGGGGGAATACTTTTTCAGGGGCTGGGCTTGGCCCCTTAGTTCCAGGGAAGGGAACTCTTTAGGCATCAGCATACAAAGACATTTTGGACAATTTCATGCTCCCAACTTTGTGGAAACAGTTTGGGGATGGCCCGTTCCAACATGACTGCGCACCAGTGCACAAAGCAAGGCCCATAAAGACATGGATGAGCGAGTTTGGGGTGGAGGAACATGACTGACCTGCACAGAGTCCTGACTTCAACCTAACAGAACACCTTTAGGATGAATTAGAGCAGAGAATGCCAGCCAGGCCGCCTCGATCACTTCAGCCCCTCACCTTACAAATTCACTTCTGGAAGAATGGTCAGACATTTCCATAGACACACTCCTAAACCTTGTGGACAGCCTTCCCAGAAGAGTTTAGGAGTGTGTCTATAGAAATGCTGTTATAGCTGCAAAGGGTGGTCCAACTCAATATTGAACCATACGGACTAAAACTAGGATGCCATTACAGTTCATGTGTGTGTAAAGGCAGGCATCCCAACAGTTTTGATAATATAGTGCATCTCTGAACAGAACTGGCTGCATTATGGCTGTTAGCTGTCCAAGGAATTGTGCAGAAAATTCCTCTGCAGATAGATGGGCCACCTACGGTTTCTGAATATATATGCAGCTTTGGGTGCAGGGACAGGTGCTGATGAGTTCAAGTCAAACTTTGTCATTCCACTACACGTGAAGACATACAATGGAATGAAAATGTCATGTCTTGCAGGACCACTGTACCACACACTGATATTAAGTGTTCCTGCTCTAGTGTTTGGGAAGACTGAGCACTTTGAGGTGAAGTGTCATATGAGGTCCTGGCAAAACAACAGTTAGGCCTCACTTTACCACGGCTCCCTTATTCTTAGATTCTGCCACCAAGTGAGTAGTTTTCCCCCATGGGTTACTCCTAAAGTAGCATGCAGAATACAGGGTAAACCTGGTTGCAGACCATACTGTACCAAATTCCCTTGTGGAAAGAGGAAAAATAGAGTGCCTGTGTGCCTAATCAAGGCTGTAGGTGGTGAAGAACGTGACCCATATTATGATGCAATACTCGGTAATCCACCATAGCCTAAGCTCTAAGTGGTTAAGTTTTAGGTTAAGTTTGAAAAGTTTGCAGAGATGTAAAATAGATTCCAAACAATATATTAGGTCTGATAGAATCGATCAGAATACAGGGCAAACCTGTCTTATGTGTCTACATCTGGGCAAAAAAACCCAAAAGAGCCAAGATTAAACCTGGGTGGTTAAATCATAATAAAAAAATGCATATAAGATTGTAAAAAAAAGAGGCTGAGGGGTCTGTGTCAGCATTCCAAGAATACAAAAAGAAAGCAATAAGAAGTTTAACACTAAAATAGACCACGAAAGGAACATAGCAGAGGAGAGTAACAAAAAATACCAAGAAATGTTTGAGATATATATATATATATATATATATAATTGGAAGAAAGCAGGGTCAGACCATATTGGCCCCATAAAGGATGATGAAGGGAATTTGGTTACAAAAGAAAAAGAGAAAGCAACAGTTTTAAATTCATTCTTCTTCTTAGTTTTCACAAGGGAAAAGAGGGGATAAAGTAACCAAGACTGTAATGTTAATACCATGCCACAGAAGCCAGTATCAGAAATAGACAAAACTTAAACACAAGTCACCAGAAAAACTGAACACAAATAAGTCACCAGGACTAGATGGCTTACACCCGAGGGTCCTTAAGGAACTCAGTCAGGTGATAGCGAGATCATTGTTCCTAAATTTTATGGACAGAGTACTGACTGGAATGGTACCAGCTGATTGGAGAAAGCCAATGTGGTACCAATATTTAAAAAAAGGGCAGAGATAGATCTCTGGAAACTACAGGCCAGTCAGTCTAACGTCAATAGTCTGTAAGCTATTGGACGTGATAAGGGATTATATCTAAGATTTTGCTAATGAAAACAGTATCATTAGTAGTATTCAGCATGGATTCATGAAGGATCGTTCATGCCAGACCAATCTTTTAACATTCTACGAGGAAGTCCGCTTCCATCTATGTATTTTTTTTTGCTGGGGAGGAAGGAAGTCGAGCCGGGGGCACGGCCACAGAGGCAGCCTCAGAGGGGATCATCCACTAGTTGTGTTCAATTAGTGCTGGGGGGGGGGGCGGGCGGCAGCAGGGGAATGGGGCGCAGCGGCGTTTTATTACTTATATACCTTAACTAATAGTATATATTTTATATGCGGCCCGAGAAAATTTCTCTACACTCAATGTGGCCCAGAGAAGCCAAAAGGTTGGACACCCATGATCTAGATAAAGGAAGGCCTGTGGATATGGTGTATCTGGATTTTGCAAAGGCACTTGATATAGTTCCCCACAAACGTTTACAAACTGAGGTCTGTTTGCATGGAGCATAGGGTATGTACCTATAGTGAAAATTGGCTACAGGGGTGGGTCCAACGGGTGGTGATAAATAGTGAGTACTCAAAATGGCCTGGTGTGGTAAGTGCAGCCCCCCCCCCCCCCCAGGGATTTGTCCTGGGACAAATTTGGTTTAATTTATTCATAAATTATATAGAGGGTGGGATAAATAGCTCACTCTCAGTATTTGCAGATGATACAAAGCTAAGCAGGGCAAAAACTTCTGCGCATGATGTGGAAACCTTATAAGAAGACATAAATAAAATAATGGGGTGGGCAACTACATGGCAAATGAGGTTTTATGTTTAAAAATAGAAGGTAATGCATTTGGGTGCTACAAATAAGAACGTAAGTTACATGCTAAGAAGAATCCAGGATGAAAAAGGACCTGAGGGTCCTAGTAGATGACAGGCTCAGCAATGGTATGCAATGCCAAGCTGCTGCAAGCAAAGCAAACAGAATATTAGCATGCATTAAAAAGGGGATTTACTCCAGGAAATAAAACAATAATTCTCTAACTCTACAAGACTGATCCAGTATCCTGTCCAGTTCTGGGGACCAGTCCTCAAAAAGGATGCGCTAGAACTGGAAAGAGTTCAGAGAAGGGCAACAAAGCTAATAAAGGGACTAGAGGATCTCAGCTAGGAGGAACAACTACAAGCATTAAACTACTTCTCTCTGGAGAGGAGACGTGTGAGAGGGGATATGATAGCGATATACAACTGCCTTACTGGTAACCCTAGCATAGGTAAAAAAAACTAAAACTTTTCAGTTAGAGGGAGTTAAAGAGACACGTGGCCAATTCACTGTAGAAGAGAAGCGGTATAACCCTAAACTGCATAGAGGGTTCTTTACAGTCAGAGCGGTAAGAAAGTGGAATACTCTTCTACAAGCAGTGGTATCAGCAGGGAGCATAGTTTCAAAAAATTATTAGATGGGCATCTTAACTATCACAACATACAGGCATATGTGATTTACTATTGAAAAAAACACATGCACACCCACACTCCACAGGTTGAATTGGATAAACTGGAGTCTTTATTTAACCTTACAGACCATGTAACATCGCTGGTCCCTGTAAATAATCCAGGCTTTGCCCATCATGGTAGGCATATTCCCAAAAGATTCCTCAGGTACTAGGTTCCATTATGATGGGACTTTGGCCCTGGACCTGTATAGCACCCTGACTAGATGCCAGGATAAATACCCATGCCGGATCCAGTGCCTGAAGTAACATTACAGGCCATCACCACAGCGTTGGGGTTTTGGTACAGTTCCAAAGGTTTTACTGAAGTTGCACCAACCTGAATGCATGGTTTCTAATGTAATATCTAGAAAACAGTAAGGAACCAATTGAAGGACTGATTAAAGATAACAAAGAAAAAAAATGTAAATAATGAGAAACTTATCTGCAAGGGAAGAGAGGTCCATCACCTTTGGACACTAGCAAAAAATTGAGGCTTCACAGGTTTTAGAGGAGGAGCGTCTTCAAGAGGTTTGCCAGTGTCCAATCACCTGAAGGTACAAGCCTCTAACCCACGGTCTATGAATTTTATACCTTCATACTGTACTGTATGATTAAGATACACAGTTCTAAGCTTTGCGTTGTTCCATTCGGCCACTTCTTGAATGCTCTGATGTATACTGCAGAATGCTCCAAGGCTTACCTTTACAAACACAGAGAAGAACAGCTCGGCACTAAGTTCCTGTGCTCTTTTGGATGCAGTCTTTCGGTCATTACAATGATCTGCTTGGTTCTGGATAGCCTCCTGTGGCAATTTCAGCTTTGGACCACAGCCTAAAGAACACATTAAAAATTATTTGCGAAAAAAAATTTACAAAAATTATTTAGATTCTGCAAAAGTTATACAAACTGTGCATGTGCAAAACATGCTAAAAATCCTACATCCATGGTATCCTCATAAAGCTGTCTGTCAAGAGATACTTTTAAAATAACTATATCATGATATCTTTGTGGCTTGCATGTCTTAAGCAACATTGTCTTAATAACCCTGTTCCGCAGAACTGGTTTCTGCTTTCAATTCCAGAATGGTATTTCGTTTTTCCAGTCATTTACTAACATTTTGCCACACAGTTTTGACTTACTAGCTATAAAGCCAGGTAGATATCCATTAGGGATATTGTTAATGTATATATATTGTTTATACTCTAAATATTGACTGAAATGAGCCTCGACACAGGAAGGTTGCAAAACTTCCGATCTTGCTCACAAGCCCAACTGCATTCAGAAAATGCCCCTGGGTATACACCAAAAGATGATACACGAAGGCAATGAACAGTAACGTCGGCAAAATATCATATGGGACAATCGAACGTATAGACATTGAGTGCATTGTGATGGAGGAAAGTCACATTCCCCCCTATAAACAAAGTGCAGGGTATGCACTTTTGTTTTCCAGGGCAAAAGGAACAGCAAGGGAGAGAAAAGAAGGGACATACTGTATAGGTAGCTGTGAGTGAGCTGACCAGTAAAATAAAGTGAACTGGTTACTTTTCCTTGTGTAGCACCCTCCTAGGTAGGTGCTAGAGAGTGAGTATAGTTTTGGCTCTGTCTGCCTATCAGAGGAGCAGCAGGCACATTCTATATTGCTTTTTGCTTAACAGAGAGCAGGATCTGTGAGTTAAGTCTGCTCATGGTGCTCTGTGTGTGATTCATCTGGTCTGGAGGAGTGTTTCACACTGGTCCAATAGGGAGGCACGCTGGACAGTGGAGAAAAGCTGACCAATGGTTACACAGGCTTTGATACAGCCTCAGTGAATGGCACAGACTGGTTGTCTCGGTGCATTTTGGAGTGTGGTATAAAAGCCAGGAGCACATGTGCTTGGGGTCTTTGGTTGGTGAGCAGAGCCCTGGAAAAAGGGTGGCAGCTGTGTCCTCTTCTGCAGCAGTTGGTGTATGGTCACAGACTCACAGGCAGTCGGGCTGGGGAGCCAGTGGGAAGGAGCTGAACCCAGAGGTCCAGGAGAGCTGACTAGAGGTGTTGAGACACTGGAGAACCTGGAAAAACAGTATCGGGAGTACAGGGGATCGTGTCTAAGGGCCTGACCCGAGAGGGGGCCACCCCGGAGTAGAGTAGTCAGAGGACGGGTTTCAGTTGGTGGAGTAAAAGGGGGTGCTAGGCGAGTACCCTGAAGATAGTGTGCAACCAAGTCTTTTGTTCAGAGACTCAGTATCTACAATTCATCTAGTGGCAAGGTGAAATTCACAGCCTGGCTGTTCAGATAGAAGTCCTCAGAATTGTGAATAGTTCAATTTCCGGAGTATCCCACTCTATCCCTTCTCCCATCCCTATTTATAATAAAAACAACAAAAACAACCAAAACCCCTAGACTGTTCATTGACTGAGCCGGAAAGTAAAGTGTTAACCACTTGCCGACCGCCCACAGTATATTTACTGTCAGCCCCTCACAGGCAAAGCGACATAGTACTATGTTGCTAGCCTGTGAGGCTCTAGGGGGCGAGGCGCGCTCCCTCCCCCGCTCGTTCACGGACCCCCCCGCGCGTGTGACCGGGGGACCCGATGTCCGCCGGCCACTCGCGATCATCCACTGCAGAGGGAGAAAGGCAGGCGGCTGATGTAAACAAAGCCGCCTGTCATTCTCCCCTTTGTAAGAACAGAGATCATACGGTCCTGCTATGTAGGATAGTATATCTCTGTTCTTACACAACAAGCCACATCCCTCCACAGTTAGAAGCACGCCCCTAGGGACACACTTAACCCCCTCCTTCTCCAAAGTTAACCCCTTGCCTGCCAGTGTCATTTTTACAGTAACAGTGCATATGTATAGCTCTGATTACTGTAGTTATGTCACTGGTAACCCCAAAAGTGTCAAAAATGTCAGTCAAGGGTCCAATCTGTCCGCCGCAATGTCGCAGTCCCGCAAAAAAACAAAAAAACAAAAAAAAAAACGCAGATCGCCGCCATTACTCGTTAAAAAAAACAAACAAATGACAAAAATCTTTCCCTTAGTTAGTAAACGCAATAACTTTTGCGCAAACCAATCAAAATAGGCTTTTTGCGATTTTTTTTACCAAACATATGTAGCAGAAAACAAATTGGCCTAAAATGTTAAAAAATTTACATTTTTACATTTTTTTGGGGAATTTCATACAAAAAAATGTGAAAAATATTGTTATTTTTGCAAAATTTACGCTTTTTTTGTTTATAGCGCATGATCAAAAAATTGCACAGGTGATCAAATACCACCAAAAGAAAGCTCTGTTTGTGGGAAAAAAAGGACGTCAATTTCATTTGGGTACAGCGTCGCACGACCGCAAATTTTCCGTTAAAGTCACGCAGTGCCGAATCTCAAAATAGGCCCTGGTCAGGAAGGGGGTAAAATCTTCCGGGGCTTAAGTGGCTAAGTTGTGCCCCCAGCTGCTAATGGTAACCAAGAGGGACCCAAAAAGGTGAACAGTTCAGCAGTCCTTAAGGGGGCAGTGCTACACTTGCATGTAAGCACACGTTTTCATGTGTATAATTTTCTTTAAAACTTAATATGAATATAAAAATAACTTTCCCTTAATAAGGTATACTCACCAAGAGATGATGCAAGAAGGCGGTGAACAATAACATCAGCAAAGCGTCTTATGGGAGAAGTGAAGTGAGTGTATAGAGGGACGTTAAGGGCATAGTGATGGAAAAGGCTCTCATCCATAAGCGCTCCAGTACAGAAATATACTGCCATCTAAATACCAGGAAGAGAAGAGGAATTCATATTAGGCTGTATTCGCTTCAAAACATTTCTAGAGAGCTGTGGAAATTTCCATTAATGTGTTGCAGTAATATAAATTGCAGTGCATTACTGTACTGTAATGTACCTAAACTGCAACAAACCACAATGAACATACCATGCATGGTTGTACTGGGTTAAAAAAAAAAGAAAAAAAATAACGGAATTTTTGTAAAATCTTACCTGTAAAATTCCTTTCTCTGAGTCCTCCGACAGTCGCCGCCTCTCCATATTCGTCACTATTGGGGTTATTGACCTTTGCTCCGTAGGAGTGCTAGGCAACAGAATATTAGGCAAAAGCTTTTAGCTTAGGCCACCTCTGTGGCATTGTCCGTCTGCACCCGAACCGGATGGCCCTGCAGCCTGTCCGTCCAACGCAGAAGACAGAGACTGATAGCTCGCAATTCCAGAATGCCGATCGGAAAGGAAGGATTCCTCCTCCGACCAAGTACCCTGGGCGGACAGAACGCCCAGAACACCACCCCAACCCGACAGGCTGGCATCCGTGGTGATCACCGTCCACGAGAAAAGAAGAAAGGACTTGCCCCCTGACACCGTCGGGGACTGGAGCCACCACAGAAGATCCCTTCTGGTGCGATGGCTCAATGCGATCTGGATATCCCGGGATTGCGGTCGCCCATCCCACCTGGACAGAACCTCCGCTTGGAGACCCCGCGTGTGAAACTGGGCGAAGGAAATCGCCTCGAAAGCCGAGACCATCAATCCCAGACACCTCATGCACGTCCGGAGGGACGAGCACTGATTGTCCCTAAGGGACCTGACTTCTTCCTGAAGCGTCCTGAGCTTGTCATCCGGCAGGAAGACCTTCGCCTGAACCGAGTCCAGAACCAATCCCAGGTAGTGAAGACAAACCGACGGACACAGCGTCGACTTGGGAAAATTTATCGTCCAAACAAACTCCTGTAGAGTCCGCACCGTGACGGCCAGGTCGTTCAACAGACCCTGACTGGTCGCAGACCGCACCAGAATGCCGTCCAGATACCCCAGGACAGAGATGCCCTGGGCTCTTAACAAGGCCAGAACTGGGGCAAGCACCTTGGAGAACACCCGTGGAGCCAAAACGAGACCAAAGGGTAACGCCACCAATCAGTAATGATCCTCCGCAATGGCGAATCGAAGGTACCTCTGGTGACCCTCGAAAATGGGGATGTGAAGGTACGCATCTTGCAAATCGATGGAGGCCATGAATCCTCCCGGAACCAGAGTAGCCACCACTGATCGCAGGGATTCCATGCGAAACTTGCGAACCCGCACAGAGCGGTTCAGAGCTTTCAAGTCCAGAATCGGACGTACCTTGCCCTCCATTCAGGGCACAGTGAACAGATTGCAATAGAAAACCCGAAATCTGTCCCGATGAGGCACCGGAACCACCACTCCCTGAGCCCGCAAGACCCGCCCCGCCAGGTGCAGATCCTGCAAGCGCTCCGGAGACAGCTGAAGATACGAGGGAAAAAATCTGCTCGCCGGCCGAGAGAGAAAACTCGATCTCGTATCCGGATCGAACGATTTCCTGAACCCACCTGTCCCGAACGCGGGCCAGCCAGGGTTGAAGAAAACCGAGCAAACGTCCCCCCACCCCAGAGCTGGGTGAGGGCGCCCCTTCAGGCCGCATTGTTATGGGCAGCTGACCATGGCTTCTTCTAGGAGCCTTGGCCCTAGAAGGGCTTGCCCTTGTAGTATGATCGAAAGGCACGAAAGGACCCCTGAGAGGGTCTAAACGAGGTATTCTTCCTACCACGAGCAGTCTTAGATTCGTGAGTCTGGGGCAAGAGCGTGCTCTTACCCCCGGAAATACCTTTTATCAGAGTATCCAAGGAATCGCCAAAAAAAGGCGAGAACCCGCATATGGTAAATTGGCCAAAGTTTTACGAGAAGCTTGGTCAACAGACCAACATTTCAGCCAAATCAGACGGCGAGTTAACACCGCCACGCTTTTGACGCGCGCAGCCAAAGGGACTAAGTCTAAGTCCGCATCACACAAATACATGACACCCTGATGAATTTGATCCACCAAAGCCAATGTCGTCGGCGGGACAGAGTCAGCCACCAGGATGCGCCTGAGCACCCGCGTCCAATCTGCGACAGCTTGGGCCGCCATAAGGGAAGCAAAAAATAGGCTTCAGTATTGACCCAGCAACCGTATAAGTATGGCGGGCAAGAGACTCAATTCTCCCGTCCGTAAGGTCCCGGAACACCGGGGTATCCTCCGCCGGAATCGCAGTAGACTTATCCAAAACCGCTACCGCATGATCCACCGGAGGCGGCACACACCAACGACCAGCAGCAGCCGTCGGAAAGGGACAACGCAGCTTGAACCTACTCGGCACCGCAAAAAGCTTCTATAAATTGCGCCATTGCTCATCAACAGCACGCAGGAACTCCGCAGAGCAAGGAAAAACCTGCGATGTTTTGCGTTTTCTCTGCGTCCCATAGGAAGCCAGCAGAGCAGAAGGACATGGTTCATCCTCCAAATGAGGCGTTTGCTTGATAGAAGCAACCAGCCCCTCCATGATTGCAAGCTCTTCAGACGAGCCAGGGGAAGAATTATCAACCCCTTCAACCTCAGCCTCCCCCTCAGACCCCCCAAGGTCCAGAGATGATAGAGACCCTGAAAGAGGCACCCCAGCCATAGCAGTCCTGCCAGCCTTTGCACCTGAGCAGCCAAATATGCCACAATAGCAGCCAGATCAGCCCCCTCGGGGGATGCAGCAGCCCCTAAGCCCCCCACTAAAGTGGAAGGAAACTTGCTATCCTGAGAATCCATGCCCCAGTGAGTCATTAGAAAAAAAGGGGTTAATGTCCCTTTAAGACCGCGGCGAAGCGTATCCCACCGCACATAAACACATACACTGACCCCACAGGGACAATGAAAAGACACTGGGTAAGGAATACAGAACAAAAGAGAGGTAAAAACCTGGAGATCACACAGGCTGCCGCTGCTACCGATCGCTGTCCAGAGCAAGGGAAGTGATGCAACAACTGCCCGCCCCCCAAAAAGCCTCATGCAAGGCTACACAAACATGGCGGCTGAGGAATCATGTAAATGGGGAGTGAGGATGACATGCGGTCCGATCGATCGCCGCCAAAATGGCGGCGCTTGGCGCCAAAACTCCGCTCCCTGCTGCACAGGATCGTCACTTCAGGGCACAGTGAACCAACATGTTGAGCAAAAATGGCGGACCGCCGCAGCGGTCGCCGCACAGTATGGCACACACAAGCACCGCATGTCTCACACATCCTGTCACACAGAACAGAGCAGGAGATCCCCCCCCCCCTTCACAGCCCACAGAAAGGCAGCAGTTCCCACAGGAATCTGACAGGGAGCTCAAAACGTGTTCACACACAAATCACAGCATGTCTCACACAGCTTGTCACACAGAGTAGAGCAGGGCCCCCCCCCCCCCCCACACAGCCCACAGAAAGGCAGCAGTTCCCATAGGAATTTAACAGGGAGCCCAAAAGCCTTCACAGACATGCAGTGTCACACAGTCCCAGACTGACACCCAATACAGACAGGTCCCCACATAGAAATTTTACTCACCATCCGGATGGCGTGGGGAGCCTTCGTTTGCGATCAAACCGCTGTACTGAGGACAGGGAGAGTCGCAGCCGGGACGCAGTGAAACTGCGGTGCGAAACCGCAAATGGCGTCCGGTGAGGTAGCCACCTCACCGCAGCATCCCTGCAGCGAACAGGGATGGGTCGTTCATATGTGCCAGGGAAACCTGAGCTGAACGATCGATGGCAGGCTGGGAAGCCACTGGCCCACAACCTGCGACCCAGGGGGGCCAGCCCGAGACCCAGCCTGCACGATCCTCTTCATCAGAAGAACTAACTAAAGCTGGAAATAAACAGCTAAGTAAAAGAAGGAGAAAACAACTTCAAATAAAATCAAAAAAGAGAAAAGTGGCTGAGACTAAGAGCCCCAGCACAGGGACAGCCTGCACTCCTGAGCTAGGCAAATTGAAACTGAGTTGGTATGCAGGAAGTGAGGAGGTATTGACTGAGGGGACCACCCCCTGGGGGTGGGATATGCTAAAAGCTTTGATAATATATTCTGTTGCCTAGCACTCCTACGGAGAAAAGGTCAATAACCCCAATAGTGACGAATATGGAGAGGCGGCGACTGTCGGAGGACGTAAGAGAAAAAGGCTATGTCATTTTTTTGTGCTTTAAGGTGCACTGCCAGCCCACTCAAAGGACTTAACGCATAGTAACGTGTTAATGCAACACATAGTGTGAGTGGGCCCTTAATACCCTGACACCAGAAAAAGAAATTAGGACAAAAGGTATTCACATACAGAAATAAAAACATTACAGGGTTCTAAACCTTTCTTCATGCAACAAAAAGGTATGTGCGCCTCTCTCCCGTGGAGAGATTTTCCATGACTTCCGGTCTCCCTGACCCAGTCACCAGAGCAGGAGGGGAGAAGAAACCACCCCAGCTGGCAATACCACAATACAATTCTGACAGAGGTTAAAATCATAGCTACCTGTTCAAAATGTCAGCATTTTGAAGGATTTTCTCTGAGCTTATAAAAGGACACAGGTAAAAGTATCTTCTGAGACTTCTTCTAAGACTGCCCGTTAAAAGGGATTGTAAGGACAGGTGTTTTTTTATCTTAATACATTCTATGCATTAAGATAAAAAAACCTGTGTGCAGCAGCCCCCCTAATACTTACCTGAGCCCATCTCTATCTAGCGATGTTGCAGATTTTTTTCAGCTGGCTGGGACTCCCTGCCTCATTGACTGAGACAGCAGTGTGGCGCGAATGGCTCCCGCTGCTGTCAAAGTCAGTCAGCCAATCAGGAGAAAGAGGAGGCAGGTCGCGACTGTGTCTGAATGGACACAGGGAGCTGTGACTCTGCCCGGGTGCCCCCATAGGAAGCTGCTTGACGTGGGGGCGCTCAACAGGAAGGAGGGCCAGAAGCAGCGAAGAGAGACCCGAGAAGAGGAGGATCCGGGACACTCTGTGCAAAACCAACTGCACAGAGCAGGTAAGTATGACATGTTTGTTAAAAAAAAAAAAAAAAAGAAGATTTTACAATCACTTTAAACATTTTTTGTCAGTGTCCATTTCTCCTGTAGGTGGCAGAATCACACTGCATTACTCAGTCTATCCCTTAAACGTACTCCAAGAAAATAATTCATGGTAAGTTAGATAATTCAGGTACATAGGGACAGCCAAAAGCAGTCCAAATGAGGAGTAGGCAACACAGTAAATGAGCTAAAAGGCTCACAAAAAACACTAGGGCTAGATGTAATCCCCATTGGAAGATTACCTCCTCTATTAAAGTTTCAATCAGGCCAGAAACTGGTCAGCTAGTCTTGAATAGTGAGATTTCAGGTACTTCCCTGATTTGCCATTTGTGGTGTAGTGTGACTGAATTCAGATGGGAAGACCTTTAGTCAAGAGGTCTAGTGATAAAGAGATAATCAAATCACATCAAGGATGAGCCTCCCCTGGTGACCAAGTCCCCTGCATTGAAAAAATCTCCAGTATTCCTCTTCGGCTGGCACCCATTTTGAGAATCTTCAAGACCACCAAGGAGGATTTCACTGACTTCTGAGCCGGAGACATATGCCAAAGGGACAGGGATAACCTAGCCCTGGGTGAAAGACGCATGGGATTGTCCAAAGAAAGTGCCTTCTTGTCCCCTGCAGCTAGAATGTTGAGTTGCAACAGTCTGGAGTGGAATGGGGCATACAGAACTGCCTCAAAAGACACAATTATTAGGCCTTGAAAGCTCATGCAATGGCAGAGGCATAGACAGCTCTTGGACTACAAAATCTGAACAGTGAAGCAGAAAGTCATGCGTTTGTCTTGCAAAAGAAAAACCTGAGAATGACAATATATCTAAAAGCAAAATTAGATGCGTCAAGCAATGAGCAGGTTCCAGCGCTGATGCCTAAAGGTTCAGGGTCCCAACGTACCTCGGCCGAGTTTGAACAGCTTGTTGGACATTGACTGATAAAGTCTGTGCTGACTGCCCCCAAGTATACCACTATTGAGATGCTTTGTGACCAAAGCCGAGCAGCTGCGGCTATGGCCCCAGTATAATCACTTCAACCCGAGGACGTACAGGTACATCCATTTGAGGGAAGTAGATAGGGAAAGCAAAGCAAGTAGTCAGCAGGGCTCAGGTGCTGTATCAGTGCCAAACATGCATATTCCCATGTTAAACAGTTCTATTACCACACACGTGAGCAAACTGAAGCGATCCAGATCATATGGAATTATAAGGTTAACAATGCTCAGGGACTGAAAATTTCTCAGCAGGCAGAAGACACCAGTTCTTGCACAGTGAATCGAAGCGCTGAACAGAGAAGAGCAGGGATTTTAAATCCTTGCTGGCCTTGCTGCATGGGCACTGACAGCTCAGCATCCTTGGAAGCAAGTACAGTGGGGACTGGTGGGGTTGGGAGGGTGTACGGTGTTAGTCCACCTTTTCATTTTTTTTTCTGAAAAGAGGAAAACTAAGAAAAAGGGACTTATGAAAAAAGGTTTTAATTTCATACAGCCATATAGGGAGACTTTGGCCATTGACCGCTATGCTCAGAAAATGAAAAAAACATCTAGTTTTAGGTGAAGTGTATTCCACCTTACCTGCATAGGCTTGGAGCACATGTTGGTCAGAACTTCCTTGCGTGCAGCAGAATACTCATCAGTCCCAAATTGTTCATTCAAGCTTTTCTGCAAAGAGAAAATAAAAATGGGCAAATTAGCACCAGTATGCTTTAACCTACATTTTTAAATGCATATTGTGGCAAAATAGAGTCAAATATTTTAGTTATCAATGTTTTCGTGTGGGTGGAAGAGGCACAGGCTCACTGTCCAGGCCTGCTGCTGACAGAGGGTAAAAATCTATGAGGGGAATTTATCGAAATTGGAACAGATCAAACCTGCAGCTGTGCATACCAACCAATCAGCTTCAACTATTAATTTTAAAAGTTTAACTGAAAAAGCTGAAGATTAATAAATCTGACTGCCTTGCACAGCTGCTCCACTTTTGATACATTTCCACCTATGAGAAGTTGAAAGCTGCTGTGGCTGAACAGTGCATCGAATGGTTGGAACGTTTAGGCAGTTTATGCCCAGAACACAAGAATTCTAAATGGTGCGCCTGTGCTTTTCGCCCACACAAAAACCCTGGGGGGAGGGGAGTGTTAGATGTACTAAAATATTTAAATACACTAACAAATTAAAGCCAAACTCTAGCTCACACTTTATAAGCAGTTACATCAACTGTTTTTTTCCTTTTAGGATTTACATAAATAAAACGGATTATTGTAAGCACCCCCGTCAGTGGTAAATGGTTTATTTCATCCCTGTAACTGATACATCTGCAAAAGAGATTGATCTTTTGAAAAACAACAGACTTACTGGCCAGATAACCAGATAAAAATAAAAGAGAAAGCATAAAAAGAAAAAAAGAATGCAGTCATTAAATCTAAAGCTTTATACACACGGGCCAAAAATTGTCTGCAATCAGTCTTTCAGTGTGTGTGTACTGTAAAGTTGTTTGTTCCACAGAAGCCAGTCTTATGACCAGTTTCTGTTGAAAGGGCATGCTGGAAAACCAGCATCCCACTTGCATCTGATCAGCACTGGCAGCCAGTGCTGATCAGTGTACTCCAAAGACACATTGGGGGAGATCGCCACACCAACGCCTAAGAATTTGTAAGGTGCAATATAATAAAATGTAATTTTTGTACTTACCTTAAAATCTATTTCTCTGACACAGCGCTCCATAAATCATAACTAGTGGGTTATATTGCCTCCTCCAGGAGTAGGACTAGGCAGAACAAAAAACCCCTGACTACGCCCATGGGTCGTCCTCAGCTGGTATATAACCCCCCTCTCTGCTCTAGGTAATAAGTTTAGTAGCAGGCAGTATTAGAAATATCAGTACTCCATACTGGGGTGGGTGCTGTGTCAGTCAATGAACTCCGAGAAATTGATTTTACGATAAGTACAAAATTACAATTTTCTCTTTCGCCATCACCTGAACCTTCGCAGGAATTAGATTTGCAAAGGTTCAGGTGATTCAGGACCTAAAAAACCTGAACAGGACACGCTTTTTCCCCCTTTCTGGGTACCCCCAAAAGAAACATTTAGCAGATTTCCTTGACGCTCACCAAAGAAGTCCACGGGCTGGAAACAAGCAAAGAGGTCGCCCACCCCAATAATGAGAGAGGGGAGACCTTTATGTTGAAGGAGTCTTGTCTGCTGATCTGGGGAAGCTAGCTCTAGGCTTAACAGACCAAGGTTGCTTGGAACCTCCCGGAGAAGATATAAAAGATCTATTACCCTTATTCTCCTTCCCAGAAGCACAGAAGAATTTTCTATGGGCTGAGGAGGGGGGCCCCCGTCTGCAGCGGGGCTCCTTCTCTTTTCTTGACTGTGGCAGGAAGGTTCCCCCCCCCCCCCCCACCGTGACTCCCATAATAATGTCATCCAGGGTAGCCCCAAACAAGCGATCACCTTGAAAGGGCAGCTCAATGAGAGCTTTCTTAGAGGCTTGGTCTGCGGACCAATCCTTAACCCACACCATGCGCCCAATCACCACCGCTGAAACCGAAAGTTTGGACAGCACAGGAGCTGTATCCAAAGCTGCTTCACCAATGAACTGCAGCCCATGGACCAACTGGTCCGCTAAATCAACATAAGCAGCGGGGACCTGCTCACCCCCCAGGCCCTAGTGCAAAAGCTTGGCCCATTCAGTTAGGGTGTGAGACACCAGGGTAGAGGAAAAGACTGGCCACAATGCCAAACCAGCCCTAGTAAACATGCTGCGTCCCACAGCCTCTGCTTTTTCAGCCGGGTCCTTAAAGGTCAGGAATTCCTCTACTGCAGTGGTTCTCAACTCAGGTCCTCGGGACCCACCAACAGGCCAGGTTTGTAAGATAACTAAATTACATCACAGGTGATCTCATTTGCTGCTCAGTAATTGCAGTATTCTAGTTTGCATCTCCCCAAGGTAATACTTAAAATCTGGCCTGTTGGTAGGTCCGGAGGACTAGAGTTGAGAACCACTGCTCTACTGGGATCATGGTTGCTTTTTAAAATTGACTCCTCAAAAGGGTAATGTACAGCAAAACGTTTGAGGATCACAAAGGGTAATTTTGGTTGTTCCTATTCCTTACAGAAAAACCTGTCAAAAAAAGGCACATAAGGAAACACCTTTGGAGTACGATGTGACTTATGGGTACCAAACGATACAGACACATTCGTGGCTACATCAGCCACATCCTCCCTCTTTAAAGTCTCATGCACTGCAATAATAAGGGCGTCTACCAGCGGCTTTTCATTTGCTGCTGTGACCATGGAGGAATCATCCTTACTATCGGATGGGGGTGTGATTATTCCCCTTGGACGAGCTCCGTCCATGGCGGCATCCGGCTCAGAATCAGATGAGGTAGACTGAGCAGAGGAAGGCGGGGGACACTTCTTCCTGGGCCTTTGCCAACATGCCACTTCCACCTGGGACACTAAGGACTGCAGGACTGCCATGCAACCATAGGAAGCTGGGGTTCCGAGGGACCTGTCACCTCCATGAGGGGGTCAGTGGGGGAGATTTGACCCTGAGGCTCTATAAGGAAAGGAAGACCTTGCAGTACAAAGACGATCTTTTGGCACCACTAAAGGATCCCCTCTAAGGCTCAGGGTACCTATCAGCAGGGAGAGAGATAACAGAGACCCCCAAAGACTCACCCTACCTACTGGAGGAGCGCCGAGAATTTGAACCCAGCATCATCATGGACGCTATTCCTGTTCACATGTCCCGGGCACAGGAAGAGGAAAGAGGGGAAGCTTTGGCATCTCCACAAGGCTTTAGTTGTCTCCAGCATCTCCCACACTAAGGGAAAATGGCCCCCGAGGCATCATCCAGCTACACAAACATGGCCCGTCAACCGGAGACCAGCCAGACTAACTGAAAATGCTACATCAGCTACAACCACTGAAGCATGCTGTCAGGATCTTTGCTGCACCCTCTGCAAGGGGACCCCCCTAAAAGTAGGACACACGTTTAGGGGAGACACTGCTGTGCACTCGGCACTGGTCTCCTACACTGGGACCCCTCCAGATTACCAGGGCTGGATACACACTATCCCAGGACACTTAGAGTGGGGATAGCGGGGGGAGACCCCATGGGTCTCTGTTGCATTCTCTGGTCTGGGACCCCCACCAGACTCTAGGTCCAGACAGGGAGAAATGGGAGTGGGGGAAGCCCAGCTCTGTGAGGGATTTATAAATGGGAGGAGGGAACCTGTAGGTGCGTCCATCCCAAAGAAAACCACCAAAAGGGGAGAGGGGGACTGCATTGACCCATCCATGGCCACTACGGCTGGTGTCAGCGCTTCAAAAGCCAACACACACACTCACACACAATGCTTTAGACAGAACTCCTTGCCACAGAAGTATGGGAGCTTGCAGCCAAGGGACCGGTGTGACTCAGACCAACGCCTGGTCGTATGCGACCCTTCGAGGCACTTAACTTGGGGGCCATCCTTTGTGGGTAGCTGCGGTCTGCATGCACTCCCTGGCTGGGGTGGGACCACTGGATTTAGATTATCCAGCCTGTTGCCCAACCCGCCAGTTGATTGTAGATCTGAGAGAAAAAACAAAGATGTAAGGAAGGAGAAAATTGCTAGGAGCAGAGATCCCAGCCAGAAGCCTAGGTCCTTACGCCTGACTAGACAGATTAAAACTGATTACCTAGAGCAGAGAGGGGGTTATATACCAGCTGAGGACGGCCCATGGGCGTAGCCATGTGTTTTGTGTTCTGCCTAGTCCTACTCCTGGAGGAAGCAATATAACCCACTAGTTATGATTTATGGAGCACTGTGTCCGTCGATGAACTAAAGAGAAATATTTGCTTTTGGGTTTAAAATCACTAAGTATTTAAAACCAATTTAACCTTAGTGAAACCCACACTATCACAAAGTGTACTCCAAGCAAATAGTTTACTTTAGTGTACTTAAAAACACTCAAAGCAGTCCCCTTGTACTGAAGAAGCTTACAGTTTTACTGTTGCCCCTACAACAGTCTTATAAATACACTTCGATCAAACTGGTAGCAAGTAGTCTACCAGTAACTTCAGGAAATGTGAGAGTAAACCTGAGCATTCAGAGGAAAGCCACACAAACAGAAGAAAACATAAAAACTACATATTTTATCCTTGGTAAGGATTAACCCCAGATCCTTAGAGCCACAAAGCCAAAGTACTAACCACTATGTGATGTCATGTACAGGTGCATCTCATAAAACCAGAATATCATCAAAAAGTTATTTTATTTCAGTAATTAATTTCAAAAAGTGAAACTAATGTATTATGTAGGATTCATTACACACAGAGTGTTATATTTCAAGCACTTCTTTCTTTTAATTTTGAGGATTATGGATTACAGCTAGTGAAAACCCAACATTCAGTATCTCAGAAAATTTGAATATTGTGAAAAGTTCAATATTGTAGACTCCTGGTGTCACGCTCTAATCAGCTAATTAACTCAAAGCACCTGTAAAGGTTTCCAGAGCCTTTACATAGTCTCTCAGTCTGGTTCAGTAGGTTACACAATCATGGGGGAAGACTGCTGACAGTTGTCCAGAAGACAGTCATTGACACCCACTACAAGGAGGGTAAGTCACAAAAGGTCATTGCTAAAGCTAGCTGTTCACAGAGTGCTGTATCCAATCATATTAATATAGAGTTGGGTGGAAGGAAAAAGTGTGGTATAAAAGGGTGCACAAGCAACAGAGATAACCACAGCCTTGAGGGGATAGTGAAACAAAGGCCCTTCAAGAATTTGTGGGAGATTCACAAGGAGTGGACTACGGCTGGTGTCAGCGCTTCAAAAGCCAACACACACACTCACACACACACAGATGTATGCAGGATATGAGCTACGACTGTTGCATTCCTTGTGTCAAGCCACTCCGGAACCAGAGACAACGTCTGAAGCGTCTTACCTGGGCTAAGGAAATTAAGGACCGTTGGGCAGTGGTCAAAATTCCTCTTTTCGGATGAAAGTAAATTATGCGTTTTATTTTGAATTCAAGGTCCCAGAGACTGGAGGAAGAGTGGAGCGGCACAGAATCCAAGCTGCATGAAGTCCAGTCTGAAGTTTCCACAGTCGATGATTTGGGGAGCCACGTCATCTATCTGCTGGTGTTGGTCCACTGTGTTTTATCAAGTACAAAGTCAGCACAGCCCTCTACTAGGAAATTTTATGGAGATGCGGATTTCATTTTCCAGCCGGACTTGGCCCCTGCCCACACTGCCAAAAGTACCAAGTACCTGGTTTAATAATCATAGTGTCACTTTGCTTGATTGGCCAGAAAACTTGCTTGACCTAAACCCCATAGAGAATCTGTGGGGTATTGTCAAGAGGAAGATCAGAGACACCAGACCCAACATTGCAGACGAGCTGAAGGCCAATATCAAAGCAACCTGGGCTTCCATAACACCTCAGCAGTGCCACAGGCTGATCGCCTCCATGCCACGCCGCATTGATGCAGTAATTAATGCAAAAGAAGCCCAGACCAAGTATTGAGTGCATTCTATACTGTACATGGACATACTTTTCAGTAAGCCAACATTTCTGTAATAAAAATACTTTTATGTATGTAGCACTACTCCCTTGGGAGCTGCTGGTGACAGGTTCCCCTGGGTTACCCATAGCAACAGCACAATAGTTTAACAACTTTAAAGTGCTTGGCTCAGTCAAGAAACAGTCTAGGGGTTTGTTTTTTTGTCGTTGTTATATTAAGAACTTGGATAGGCGAAGGGAATAAGTGGGATACTCCAGCTTGAATACACTATGCACAATTTGCTGGGACGTCTAACTGCACTTGAATGCGGCAAGGCCATTGCGTCACCTTATCAATAGCGATAAAGTAGTGATAAATGAACCGCCTTAGATAACCTATACTTACTGCAGCACACACTTCAGGGTCCTTCCTGGCACCCCCTTTTGTTCCTATTCTTCAGGGCTTTTTACACGGCACCCCCTTTACTGTCATATTCTCTGTGTGAGCTAGCTCCTTGATCCCCTGACTTCACTTGAGTGGTCCACCTTCCTGGACCAGACCCTTTGACAGGTCCCTGGTACTCACGGACACTGTTTTTCCTGAGAGACTCTGCCAGTAGCTCCACTGTCAGCACTCTGGATCCTCTGCAGCTCAGCTCCACACCCGATTCACTGGGCCAACCACCCAAGACTACTTCCCTCTCACACTGCAGGAGAAGAGACAGCCATCCACCTCCTCCCGGGACTCTGCTTCCTGCCAAAGATGCCCTGTCACATGTCCCCTCAGTATTTATGGTCAATCCCAGGATGCATTGCAGAATGCCCTCCCACTGGGACTGCCAAAAAACATGATGTGTCACTGGATAGGTTTCCTCCACTGTCCAACAAGATACCTCATTGGACGCAGTGGGCTCATCCCTCAGACCCAGTGAATCACACCTGGAAACATGTGACAGGCAACCTAATAGATCAGGCTTCCCTGATAAGCAGCAAGAGCAATAAATGCTTCACCTAGCACCTACCTAACTAGGAGGGTGCTACATCTAATATTCTAATTTTCTGAGATACTGAATCTTGGGTTTTCACTAGCTGTAAGCCATAATCATCAATACTTAAAGAATAAAATGCTTGAAATATATCAGTGTGTGTAATGAATACAAATAATATACGATTTTCACTTTTGGATTGAATTACTGAAATAAATTATTTTTTTGATGATATTCACATTTTTTTTAGATGCACCTGTATATACTGAGTAATCAAGGCAAAACTGACAGAAAGACAGTTGGTCTTTTAACTGTGTGTTTTATCCAGGAAGTGCACCACACCACCCTATTTAGAAACTAAAGAAAAACTGAATTTTTGTAAAATCTTACCATAAAATTCCTTTCTCTGAGTCCTCCGACAGTCGCCGCCCACTCATACAGTCTTCACCAATGGGGTATTGACTTCATCTCCACAGGAGTAACTAGGCATAAGACTTGTTAAAAACAAAGCATTTACATAGACACACCTATGGGGGCTGTCCTACTGGTCCAATACCCCCCTGCAATCAGCCATCCCAACTCAGTTTGGTAGCAAGCAGTTAAGTGTATAAGAACCCCAATAGAGGGGCGGGGGCAGCGACTGTCGGAGGACTCAGAGAAAGGAATTTTACGGTAAGATTTTACAAAAATTCAGTTTTCTCTTACGTCCTCCGACAGTCGCTGCCCACTCATACAGTCTTCACCAATGGGGATGTCCCAAAGCAATGTAGACAGGAGGGGTGGGAAACACAACCCTCAGAAAGGCAACGCAGTACCCACAACAGAGAAAGGAACCTTACGTGAACAGAAAGGTAACAACCCAGGAAAGCAAATAACCAAGGGGATGAATAACCCCAACAGCCAGCGACTCGAAATAAAACCAGGGTTCCCTTATGGTACAGCCACACAGAGAACGTTGCGGCCAAAAGGAGGCATCCGCCGATGCCAGAACATCAATTTTGTACAATTTTGAAAAAGTGTGTACTGACGACCAAGTCGCAGCCTTACACACCTGGGCCACCGAAGCCGGATGTCGGAAAGCCCAGGACGCACTCACCGCTCTGGTAGAGTGCGCCTTGACAGGGAACGGAGGTACCCATTCCTTCAACGACTAGGCCTGTACAATTGTCTGTCTGATCCATTTTGAAATGGTCGACGCAGACGCAGCCATACCCTTCCGAGGTCCGAGAATCCGATTTCCGAAAGGATTCAGTCGAAGACAGGTAAACCCTGAACGCCCTGACAACATCCAAGGAATGCAAAGCAACCTCCTTAGGATGCTTAGGCTTCGCACAGAGCGAAGGCAAAACAATTTCCTCATTAAGGTGAAAATCAGAAACCACCTTTGGAAGAAAGGACGGGTTAGGTCGCAAGACCACCTTATCCCTATGAACCACCAGGTAAGGGGAGCGGCAAGACAAGGCCGCCAACTCCGACACTGTGCAAGCAGAAGTGATTGCCACAAGAAAGGCAACCTTTCTAGACAGCAGAGGTAATGAGATTTCCCTGATGTTTTCAAACGGGGAACATTGCAATACGGACAGGACCAAGTTCAAGTCCCATGGAGGTAAGGGCTCCCTATGAGGAGGGGCCAAGTGATGCACACCTTGAATGAAGGTGCGAATCAAAGAATCAGATGCCACGGGGCGCTGGAAAAGGACTGCCAGTGCAGATACCAGGCCCTTAATCGTGGCCAACGGAAGGCGCTGGTCCACACCAGTCTGAAGGAAAGCCAGCACTCTCGCCACCGAGTATGAACGAGGAGAGAAGTCCCTGGACTCAAACCAGGCAAAATAAGCTTTCCATGTACGGTAATAAATCTTACCAGATGAGGCTTTCCTAGCCTTGATCAAGGTAGGAATGACCTCTGAGGAGAGACCCCTGTCCCTCAGGACCTGGCTTTCAACAGCCATGCCGTTAAAGCCAGCGACTGTAAAGCAGGATGGAAGATCGGTCCCTGAGACAGTAGATCTTCCCGCATCGGCAGCCGCCATGGAGGCTCGACGGCCAGGTGAACGATGTCCGTGTACCAGGACCAGCGTGGCCAGTCTGGCGCCACCAGAATCACCAATGTTGGTTCCGAGGCCAACCTGCGAAGCAACCTGGACAACTGAATCGGAGGAAAGGCATACATCAGATGATACTGATGCCAAGGTACCACCAGCCCATCCAAGGCGTCTGCCAGAGGATCGCGCGTTCTTGCCACGAACCTTTCCACCTTGTGGTTTAGCCGAGACGCGAACAGATCCACATCCGGGGATCCCCATTTCACTCGCAGCATTTGAAATACCTCCGGGTGTAGGGACCATTCCCCCAGGTCCAGGGTCTGGCGGCTCAGGTAATCGGCCTGCCAATTCTCTACACCTGAAATGTGAACTGCCGATATTGCCGGGACAAGTCTCGGCCCAAGACAGAATACTGGTCACTTCCTGGGCCACCCGGGCACTCTTGGTGCTCCCTTGGTGATTGATGTAAGCCACCTCAGTGGCATTGTCTGTCCGCACCTGTACAGGGCGGCCCTGAAGACGGTCCGACCAATGGACTAGGCACAGCCTGATCGCTCTCAATTCCAATAGGTTTATGGGGAAGGAGGATTCCTCCACCGACCAAGTGCCCTGGGCAGACAGGTTGCCCAGGACTCCGCCCCAGCCCGACAGGCTGGCATCCGTGGTAAGTACTGTCCACAGTAACGGACGGAAAGATTTTCCGTCCGCCACCACTAGGGACTGAAGCCACCACAGAAGATCCACTCCAAGGACTGCGGGAGTCTGAGCAGAGTCCAGAACCATTCCCAAATATGGGAGACGAACCGAAGGAGACAAGGTCGACTTCTGTACGTTGATGGTCCATCCGAACTCCTGAAGCGTCTGCACCGCAATGGACAGATCGTGCAGCAGGCTCTGGCTGGCACTCGATCTTAACAGAAGATCGTCCAGATATCCCAAGACCGCAATGCCCTGAGCCCACAACAGGCCCAGAACTGGAGCCAGCACTTTGGTAAACACCCTTGGAGCCGAAGCGAGATCGAAAGGTAACGCCACAAACTGATAGTGAGCCTCCGCGATAGCGAATCGGAGGTACCTCTGATTACCCTCGAAAATGGGGATGTGTAGATACGCATCCTTCAGGTCGATAGAGGCCAGGAACTCGCCTGGACTCAGGGAGGCTACCACCAAGCGGAGCGATTCCATGCGGAACTTTCGAACGCGTACAAAGCGGTTCAGAGCTTTTAAGTCCAGAAAAGGACGCACCCTTGCCCTCCTTTCTGGGCACGGTGAACAGATTTGAGTAAAACCCCCGAAATCTGTCCCGATGAGGCACCGGGACGACCACCCCCTGGCCGAGGAGATATTGAACCGCCTGATGCAGGTCCTGTAACCGCCCTGGGGTCAAATGAAGATTTGAGGGAAAGAATCTGTCCGCCGGCCGCGAAAGGAGTTCGATCTTGTAACCCGATCGAATGATTTCCTGAACCCACCTGTCCGGAATTCGTAGCAGCCAAGGTTGGAGGAAACCGCGCAAACGTCCCCCCACCTCTGAAACGGGTGAGGGCACCCCATCAGGCAGAGGCGGACTGGGCAACCGCCCCAGCTCGGCCGGATCTTGGTTTGCCGCCCAGGGCTTTCTCTGGCCACCCTGGCCCTTGAAGGGTTTCCCCTTGTTCTGTGCCTTGAAGGCACGAAAGGACCCCTGATTTGGTTTAAAGGAGGGGCCCGCTTACGGCGGAAAAACTTGCCTTTAGGATTCTGGGGCAGCAGAGTGCTCTTGCCCCCAGTGACCCCTTTTACCAATTCATCCAGGGATTCCCCAAACAGGCGAGACCCCGCATAGGGGATGTCAGCCACCGTTTTTCTCGAAGTCTGGTCAGCCGACCAGCTTTTCAACCATATCAGGCGATGGTTAATCACTGCGACACTGGACAGGCGTGCAGCTAATGGGGCCTCATTCAAGGCAGCATCACACAAATATATGACTCCTTGATAGATCTGGTCCACCATCGCCACGGTAGTAGGAGGAGCGGAATCAGCCACGAGGGTGCGTTTTAGCACCTTGGTCCAGTCCGCCACAGCCTGAGCTGCCATGACCGAGGCGAAAATAGGCTTTAGCAGAGAACCCGCCACCATGTAGGCATGGCAGGCAAGGGATTCCATTCTCCTATCTGTAGGATCTCTAAACACCGGAGAATCTTCGGTGGGTACCAGAGTGGCCTTGTTCAATCTGGCCACAGTGTGATCCACCTGAGGGGCCACACACTAGCGCGAATCCGTAGGAGACGCAAAGGGATAAAGGAGTTGAAACCTCTTTGGCACCACAAAGGTGCGTTTCAAATGACGCCATTGATCATTCACAGTAGCGTGAAACTCAGCGGGGCAAGGGAACACCTTGCCCAGAGGATTAGGCTCATCCTCTAAACATAGTGTTTCTTAAATGGCAAGAATTAGCACATCCATAGCTGCGCGGTCCTCGGCCGTCCCAGGGGGGAATCATCCACCCCTGCAACCTCCGCCTCCCCCTCAGACTGAGAAGAGCAAGACCCTTCAAGGGGCACGCCACCTATCAGATTCAGAATCAGAAGACAAGGAAAAACTAGGCCTTTTTCTGGCAGCACGTTCCGTCATCAGAATCTCCACTTTGGACACCAACGTCGCCACGGCAGCAGACAAAGTAGACAGAGCAGAGGATTCAGAGGAACCTGAATCCCCCACTAGGGCTGTGGGAAATTTGCTGTCCTGAGATTGCATGTTAAAAAAAATATATATTTTTTTTAAAGGTACTGGCCCTTTAAGCGCGCCGCGGACCCCCGCAGCACACCGCTACAATGACTGTGAAAACACAGACCTCTAATCAGGATAAACTGATAGCCAGAAGGATTGCACAAGTGAAAGGACAGCAGAACAGACCCCCACAAGTGTTACCACCGCAGCCGAACTCTCCTGAGTAAAAGGAGGAAGTGATGTCACCACAGGAGGCGGAACTGAGGATTCAGGCTAAGGAAAAATGGTTGCCAATAGAAAGTAATGGGAGGCTTCGGTAAAATGGCCGCCGACATGTGCTCGGAACGAACGATTTGCCACACACAAGATGGCGCTGCAAGGCGCCAAAAACACATCACATACACGCTGTATAAGCGCCCATAGTGAAGCCAGACATGCTGCCCACACCTAAAATGGCGGACCGGTGGTTTTTAACCCCGCAGCGGTCACCACACGTGTCTGTACCTCCAAAAGCACCCTAAAGTGACACAGGAGAGGGACCCCCAGAAACCCACACAGCGCACCGGCTGTGAGAGAAAACACCCGCAGGGACCGGGATCAGGGAGCCCAAAAACGCACAGACATGAGAGGATAACACAGACACACAGGACTGCCAGCCCCAGACAGAGGCCCCACACAGATTGTACTTACCTGTACTCGATGGCGTGGGGTGCCTCACATTGCATAGGAAACCGCCCACCCTCAGATGGCAGGGGTGCCATCAGCCAAAAACGCAGGACGCTAACAGTACACGGAGAACCGTGGATAAGACGTCCGAGTGAGGTAGCCACCTCACAGGCTGCATCCCTGCGGACAGGGATGGGTCGTTTGCGAGGCCAGGGTGAACACACAGCCTGCTAGACGCTCGATGGTGGGCTGGGATTCCATCTGGCCCTCTGTCCTGGAGAACCAGGATGACCAGTCCGACTCCCAGCTCTGCAAACGCCGTCTTCATCCGAAGATCCGACTAACGCTGACAAAATAAACAGCTAGTAATGCAAAGAAAAAAACACATTTGCAGTAAATAAAATCATAAAATAGAAGAAGGCGGCTGAGACTGTAGCCCCAGCACAGGGAAGCCTATCTTACTCCTTAACTAGGCAGAAGACAAACTGAGTTGGGATGGCTGATTGCAGGGGGGTATTGAACCAGTGGGACAGCCCCCATAGGTGTGTCTATGTAAATGCTTTGTTTTTACAAATCTTATGCCTAGTTACTCCTGTGGAGATGAAGTCAATACCCCATTGGTGAAGACTGTATGAGTGGGCGGCGACTGTCAGAGGACGTAAGAGAAATACCTGTTGATCTTTTCAGAAATTGTGTGTCCCTGTAACTTCCCGAGAAATAAACTGAAAGCACAAACTATGCTAATTTTTTTTTCAAAATATATAAAATTCTCCTCCCCCGATATAATGGAAAGAGAGAGAGAAAAAAAATAACGTTTTGCACAATACTGCAATATCTGGAGGAATATGGCAGCCTCTGCCATTATTACTAGCTTATGATGCCTGCTATTAAGCATACCCTTTTACTTTGCTTACTTAATACAAAACACAGGTTTGCCTTACATTTAAGTGGAAAAAGAACATATTTGAGAGGTATGTTAATAAATCAGAACATCAGCATCTTAAATGTCTTTTGGATAATTTGTTTTTCTGCAGCTGGTGTTTTTAGGCATATACTATAAGAATAATGTTAATAAACCATGAGAGTGGATGTGTGTTTCTAGAGACAACCGTGGAAGACGACAGCATTACAAAAATGGAAGTATTACTTACATGTAAAGTGCCTGAATCCGTAAAGTCTAGCTTAAGTCCCATTTGGTCACAAAATTCAATCAAGTCATTTAGCAACTTATTCTGTGGAGGTGGGTGACGACGAAGTAGTGCCTGCTCTGGAAAACTACGGTAGATTTTATGTGCAACCGCCATATTTGCAAGGAGCATAAACTCTTCAACCAGCCTGCAAAGAAGTCAAGTTTACAATTAAATAATTATGTACTTAACAGCTGTAACAATATTTTGCAATATTTGCAAGTGACCAATGGCTTTACATCACAATCATTCAAAAATATTGCCCGTTGATTCCTATAAGTATGGTATTGTCCCATTGAACTGACGGCAGTTTAACAAATATAAAAACACATGTTCAATAAATGTAATCACACTTCATAGATGATAGAGGTGTCATCAAACTACCATATGAAGGCTATTGACCATGTTGTACTGGATAACCCATCTTGTGCTTTTGAAACAAACCAATACCAAATTAAAAAAACATAATTATAGTTTATGCTTCAAAGTGGGGCTGATTATATGCAGTTCTGCACCTTTTATAAAAGCCAACTGAAGTGGGTTGTGGATCATAATTTGGTAGAAATCTAAATTTTTTTTGGACACATAGGGAAGATGAATAATTTATATAGAGAAGATGAAAAATGTCAGTAATTATGGTTCACTATCTGCTGTACTGTCGCACTGCTTCACACGTGCAAACTCAACCCCCCCCCCCCCATCCTAGTAACTGGCCAGGATATAAAATGAAGCCAAATAAGTCATACAGGAGCAACCAGGGGGTGCAATTGAAAGGACTGGACCCTCCAGTATCCAATATAGATTTTCCTTTCCTCCTCTTTAGCTCAGCACATTGAAGACTTACCTAAGCAAAGTATCAGAGAACTTACGTAGGAGAAGCGATCTGCAGTAGGCATACATATAGATATAGCAGGGTAAGTAAAATTGGGTATTGGGGTATTCGGTTATACTTTATTCCATCCCTCCCTATTCATTGTAGATGCGCAGAAATTAGGGTGAAATAGAACAAGCTACTTGTACCTATAAAATAGTGAAGTGATGTGAGACTGCCCTCAAAAACAATTCCTTGAAAAAGTATTTATACCCCTTGCAATTTTCCACATTTTGTCATTTTTAAGACCCTAAACATACAGCCAGAGCTACAATGAAATGCTTTAGAATAGATCAATGCATATTCATGTATTAGAATGGCCCAGTCAAAGTCCAGGCCTAAATCCAATTGAGAATATGTGGCAAGACTTGAAAATTGCTGTTCACAGACTCCCTCCATTCAATCTGATAGAGCTTGAGCTATTTTACAAAGAAGAATGGGCAATAATTTCACTCTCTAGATGCACAAAGTTGGTAGAGACATCCCCAAAAAGACATACCCATAAGTGCAGCAAAAGGTGGTTCTATAAAGTATTGACTCAGGAGGGCTAAATATAAATGCATGCCACACTTTTCAGATATTTGTAAAATAAAATTGAAAACCATTTATCATTTTCCTTTCACTTCACAATTATGTGCCACCTTGTGTTGATCTATGACATAAAATCCCAATAAAATACATTTACATTTTTGGTTATAGCATGACAAAATTTGGAGAATTTCAAGGGGTAGGCATACTTTTTCAAGGCACCGAATACTAGTTTCTATTCCTTTCCCTTCCTTTACACACGATTTAAACAATCTTCCCCCAAAATTGAGTTTTTTAACTGGATTTTATTGTAACTAGGTGACAATATTGAGTAAAATATGTGTTAATCTTGTGTAAAAACATTTATAAATTAAACCCTAGGATTACTTTTATATTTAAGACTAATAAAACCTGCATTTTATATTGTCAGGGAGAGATGTGTAAGAAGCCTGTCCAATTTTGCAATCATAAAATCCATGTGTCAAACAGGCAATTTTCAAATGTTTTTAGAATATTAAACAATCATACAAGCCTGCATATAGTTGGCATAATAAACCAGAGCCATATACATCCATCTAGAGGAGATCTCTCTCTTAGTGAGCATAAAGCCTTACTGGCTGAGGTCTAATGCCAAGGTAATCACAAAAGAAAGAACATGGAAACTGACACACTAAAAGATAAATGTGTCTATTAAAAGGGGAATACTGGAAAAAAGACCAATGCAATTCTCAGTAAGATATGGGCATATACTTATTTGCAAAAAAAAAAAAAAAAAAAGCATTCTAGTGATGCTCAAGTGCTTTCTCTGACAGACAGTAGGAAACAAAGTGAAAAGTTCCATCTTCCCTTATGTCTCCTAGAACTGTTCATATACAGTAGCTGTAGAACAGCTTTGGACTATAGTAGCAAATTAAGTTATGCAAAAAACTTGCATAATTGCTACAATTTATGTACAGTACATGCCAGTTGTATTTTAACAATGTAACATTTTATGTAACGACAAAGCCTGCAGAGAGTGCACGTGTACTGAACACGAACCAAACAGTGAAGATATTAATCAAACACTTTCACTGACAGTGTTTCATATGAAATACATGCATTACTATGTAGAGCATGTGATGTATTTATGCACTGTCATTAAGAGTACAATAGCACTTAACTGTTTCCTGCTCAACCACTGAATTAAAAATGGTTGGGTAAAAGCTTCCTAGATTTGGAAGCATACATTATTAAAATGCGCCCCCCAGATGTGAGCACCCTGTGATCACTGTGTCCCCGGATACAGCAGATCAGAGCAGGGTAGGGTAGGGTACAGTGCCAATGATAGTGACATTGTAATGCTGCGACAGTGATCATGTACAATGGCTTGGATATCAATGTATGTGACAGGCAGTGAGGAGGCGTTGTATCGGCTCCTTACCACCTGTTTAAACCCCACTGGAACCCACACAAGTGTCCCCATTTAATTTGATTGGGTTTTAAAAACCAGGTGTACCAGGAGTGTTATTATTACTATGGCTGCGAAGCAGAGAATCGCAGCCATGGCATGTGGACACCCCTGGCATGAGGTTTTACCCCAGCCCCCCAAACTCACATTTGAATGGGCCCCAATGGTGCAGTCAGTCACAGTGTCTTTTATAACCAATATACCAGTCTGCGTCATCAGACCAGGGTAGCTGGAAAAAATTGTGTTCCTGATTGCTGTCAAAACACCAGACCAGTGCAGCCAGCAACAGTTTTCCTGATCACAGGTACACAAATCTCAGTGTCACCAGACCAGTGTAGGCCAGCAACAACATACTTGATGTATCAGTGTTCCTGATTGATACTACACTAGTCTCCACTGTCGCCGGCTTAGTGAAGGCCAGCAGCAGTGTTCCTGATTGTTGTCACACCAGTCTTTGTGTTTCCAGACCAGTGCAGCTGATAACAGTGTTCCTGATTGTTGCCACACTTGTCCCAGTGCCACAAAACTAGTGTCGCTAACAACAGTTCCTAATCACCTACACAACCAGTGCAGTGCTGCCTCTACCAGTACTGACCCAGGCCTGTTTATTGACCATGTTTGGCTGTTGTGTGGGCTGATTCTTTGCCTGTTTGCTGACCATGTCTCTGGCTTCCCCCCTGAACTTGCCCATATGCACATCCTTCTGACTACCTTCCTGCAAGACATCAGTTCCAGCCATCTCCTGAGGAAAACTGCACTCCTGGATCCAAAAGAACCCCTTTGTTCTTCCTTTCTTCAGCCTCCTGTGCTTCCTAGACCGCGAACATGGCATTCCTGAGGGCAGCCACATACCAGCAGACTAGGCTTGCTTGGCTTAAAGGAACGGGGTTTGCTACAGGTGATTGCACAGTCAGCTATATTCCCAGACCAGTCACACAGAGGGGACATTACAGTACACACTGTTTTTGATACAACTGGTTGGTTTGTGTGATACACAAAAGACAATGTCCACTACAAAATCCGCCCAAATGTTGAAAAGTCTCAAGCATGTAGTATCGCCATAATCGGGAGGAGCAGCAGAATGTTTTCGGGTGTAATTGTAAGTACGCCTGTGCTGTGTGTGAGCAATAATTAATTTTTTTTAAATAAAAAAAAAAAAAACGGACAACAAATACAACTTCAGAAAAACTCACTATGGCTCTTACCAAATACCTCAGACTGTCATTTTGGGGATATATTTGTACTGTACAGGCATTTTAGTTAACCTGGATTACCTGTTCCCTGCACGGTCTGTTCACATTTTGATTTGAAGAATAAAGTATTCCAATTGTTTTCATCTACCTGGGTGCGGTTCCACTACTTCTTTTGCAGGCATTTTAGGGCCTCAAGAAAGTACATCTGGACAGATCTATTTTAAACATATACGGTATACCATGGTTTGTAGATTCTATAACTTCAACACAGCTAAGGCTGGCTATACACGGTTCGAATTTCGGCCAGTTCAGCCAGGCTCAACATTGGTACAACCAGCCTCCCAGACTCTCTTACAATTATCGATAGTGGCTGCTATAGCCACCAGCAATAATCACTGTCTTAAAGCCCTCCCTGCTGGGAACAGACAATAGCTCCACAGGAAAGATTCCCCTGTTAACACTGTGTTGATGGGGGAATCCTGCAAATTTCTTTCCTGCAACCATGGGAGATTTGCACCTTGTATGGCCGGCCTAAGTGCTAGTTCACACATTATGTGGTGCTAGGCTTTTTACTTCATTGCAAAACGCTTGTCAACACAAGTGTCCAATTCACACTGCAACGCAGCACAGAGCTGCGCTGCAGCATGCTGCATTTTATCACAGTGCGCTGTACCGAATTGCATGGTATTGTACAGCAGAGCATCACGATGCTGTGCAGTACCTTGAATAAAGTGTACTCTTCAAATAAAGTTTGTCCAAAAAAAAAAAGGCCAAGTGATGTGCTGAATTGCGCACTACACTGCCCTCTAGTGCAGTCAGGAGTGAATAGCAGTCGGACAGGTAAAGTGCTCCAGCTGCTGTCTGCTCCAGTGTGAACCCAGCCTAAACATACACTAATTTGTTGTTTTTTTTTGCCAAAGAAGTACAGAACACATTTTGAACAAAATTTATAAAGAAGCTATTTATCTGCAAAGTTTTATAAAAAGAAAAACCTTTCAACATTTTTGGTCTTTCTTCATCTAGCAAAGTAAAAAAAAAAAAATGGTGTTTAAATATCACCAAATGAAGGCTCGGTCTGTGTCAAAACAGAATTTAAAATAATTTGGATACAGTATTTCATGGCTGCGTAATGGTCATTCAAATTGTGAAAGTCTGTCTTGCAGTGGTTAAAGTAGTTGGAAACCCTTACATATACCAAGTGAAGTGGCTAGCCTCAGGGGATACACAGATTAAACAAATCCTACTACCTACTACATAAGATGTATCTGTTTATCTGCAGCCATCTCTTCTTTACATCCATTTAATCACTAAGACCAGACCTATTCTGACACTACTCACATACTTGTAAACATCAGCATTTTTTCTTGTTAGACAATTACGTTGAACTCCCAAACATGCATATGTATATACAGTGGATATAAAAAGCCTACACACCGCTGTTAAAATGTTAGGACTCGGACATGAAAAAATGAAAAAGATAAATCATATCAAAACTTTTCCACCTTTAAATGTGACCTATAAACTGTACAACTCAGTAAAATAAACTGAAATCTTTTAGGTGAAAGTAAAAAAAAAAAAAAAACTAAAACAATATGGTTGCTTTAGTGTACACACCCTTAAACTAATACTTTGTTGCAGAACCTTTTGATTTTTTTTACAGCACTCAGTCTTTTTGGGTAGGAGTCTATCAGCATGGCACATCTTGCCATGGCAGAATTTGCCCACTCTTCTTTGCAAAAACACTCCAAATCTGTCAGATGGCGAGGGTGTCTCCTGGGCACAGACCTCTTCAGATCCCCCCACAAGATTTTCAATTAGATTCAGGTCTGGGCTCTGGCTGGGCCATTCCAAAACTTTAATCTTCTTCTGGTGAAGCCATTCCTTTGTTGATTTGGATGTGTACTTTGGGTCGTTGTCATGCTAAAAGATGAAGTTCCTCTTCATGTTCAGCTTTCTAACAGAAGCCTGAAGGTTTTGTGCCAATATTGACTGGTATTTGGAACTGTTTATAATTGCCTCTACCTTGACTAGGCCTCCTATTCCAGCTGAAGAAAAACAGCCCAAAAAGCATGATGCTGCCACCACCATGCTTCATTGTGGGTATGGTGATACAGTGTTTTTGCACCAAACATATCTTTTGGAATTATGCCCAAAAAGTTTAACCTTGGTTTCATCATACCTTAAAACATTTTCCCACATGCTTTTGGGAGACTTCAGATGTTTTTTTGCAAAATTTAGCCAGGCTTGGTTTTTTTTCTTCGTAAGAAAAGGCTTCCTTCTTGCCACTCTACCCCATAGCCCAGACATATGAAGAATACGGGAGATTGTTGTCACATATGCCACACAGCTAGTATTTGCCAGATATTCCTGCAGCTCCTTTAATGTTACTGTAGGCCTCTTGGCAGCATCCCTGACCAGTTTTCTTTGTCTTTTCATCAATTTTGGAGGCACGTCCAGTTCTCGTTAATGTCACTGTTGTGCCATATTGTCTCCATTTGATGATGACTGTCCTCACTGTGTTCCACGGTATATCTAATGCCTTGGAAATTCTTTTGTACCCTTCTCCTGACTAATACCTTTTAACAAATCAGAGATCCCTCTGATGCTTTGGAAGCTCTCTGCAGACCATGGCTTTTGCGGTAGGATAGGACTAAGAAAATGTCAGGCAAGACCTACTAGAACAGTTGAACTTTATTTGGGGTTAATTCGAGGCACTTTAAATGTTGGCAGGTGTGTACTGACTCCTATTTAACACAAGTTTTAATGTGATTGCTTAATGCTGAACACAGCTACATCCCCAGTTATAAGAGGGTGTGCACACCTATGCAACCATATTTTAGATTTGTATTTTTACTTCCCCTCCTTAAAGATTTAATTTAGTTTTTTCAATTGAGTTGTACAGTTTATAGGTCACATTAAAGGTGGAAAACGTTCTAAAGTGATTTATCTTTTTTTTTTTTACATCACAGAAACCTAGAGAATAAAATGGTGGGGTTGCAATGTTTTGTCTTTGTGCAGCAGTTTTTATTAAACACAAATGCTTTGGAAAATGTACATTTTAATTATTTTAATGCACACAAACACATCATAATACCCAATTTTTGGTAAAATATAAAAGATGACCTTAAGCCGAATAAATAAATACCAAACAACTGAAGTTTTAAAATTGCACAGGCTAGTAGAATGCATTAAATTATCCATAGGCGACACATTAATAGCCTTTATATTATTATCTTAGATTTACATGAGAGGTCTGTGCTAGAATTATTTCTCTTATTCTGAAGGTCACGGTGATGCATCACCTGTGGTGTGATTGGTATTTACATATGCCTTCATGACCAATGCTTTCATTTGCGTGAGAGCACGGGGGCGCTGTATCATTTTTACATTTTGTAAAAAAATTTTAGCACTATTTTTTTAAAAACTTTTACTAGGAGTTCTGGGGTCTATTTGACTGTAGATCTCTCCTCTGCCCTTAAAAAAAGCAGGACTGGTTTGATCCAATCCTTTTCCAAGCTTGTAATGGCTTGTTTATATCCAGCAAAACTAGAAGTAACAACTGCAGTCCTGCCCCCCGGTGGCCTTCCATCACCTGTAAAAGTGATGCAGTGGCTTTTTAGCTGCTAAGATCGCTTTTCCAAAAAAAAAAAAAAAAGCGTATGAAGACCAGAATTTACACAGGTTTTCTTAACATTGAGTGGCAGGGATCTGCCTAGCTCAGAAAGGCAAATGTAACCTGAGACCCAAGTGAAGAAAAGGGACACACCACCCTCTGCACAATCATAACAGAAAGCAGTTGCAGTCACAGGCTGTGTGCTGGAGCTCCCCTTCCCTCTTGATCTCTTAAATTCAGCACAGCCTATCAGAAGTGACTCATGCAGATAGAGAAACATGACTGCAGATAGAAATCACACTCAGTGCTTTGGATTAAGGCAAGTACACTCTATAGGAGGATGTACTTTGTTAAATTTTAATGTCTGAGGTTTAGAACTACTTTAAAGCGGGAGTGCATGATGTTTACCTATACGGCTTACCTATAGGTACTTTAAATATCTCCTTAACATGCACAATTTAAGAGATATTTAGATGCCACTGGTGAGGTCATCAACGCATTCGCTCTGAAGGAACGGCATACACATGCATGCGCGGGAGTGACATCACTAGCTTGGACAATCAGATAGCTGAAACCCATGAACACAGAAAGACGACCAGGTGAAGATGGAAGCGCCATTATCGGTGACAGCGCTTTGGTTTTCAGGTCATAATGTGCTAGTATGCAATGAATACTAGCACATTATGACAAACTGCCGGGGCTTGATTTTTTTTTTTGGGATGTGGTTTACAACTGCTTTAAGGAGTGCTGGCTATTTCTTTACCTTTGGATTTACATGGTGCCACTGTTGGCTAAGTACCCAACCCAAGGATACCAATGGTGGAAGAAAGCTCACTCCAATGTTTTAAAGAAAAGAGAAAAAACATGTATGGGATTTATTGTCTATTACCACATTTATGTAACCCAGAAGAAAATACCCAACACCTGTCCTGCAGATAAAGTGTTAACTATGTAGAAAAGTTAAACATGTCAAGATAAACTGTTTTCCCATTTGCTTTTTTTTACCATGACATCCACACTTCCCATTAGATCATAGCTGTTTGTAATTTTTACCAGTCATGATCTCACCCTTCACTTATCTGACATTTATACCAAACAATAGAGGCATAACTAAATGTGCAGTCAACTACTGTAGAACTGTATTATATTGAAGCTTACCATTAATGTCGTGGCTGCATTAGCATTACATTTTAGGCTTTTTTTCCTTTATTTTCACTTGGTAATCCTGCCAGCCAGTATTTTTTACTGCCTTTAACAGACCAAGTTGCCCAAAAAAAGTGGCAGTTGGAGAGTTGCGAAAAACCATTTAGCCCCAACAGTCAGCTTTCATTCCAGTAAAAATGTTACCCCAAAAGAAAGAAAAAAACTATTTCTGTAATGGCTTAAACTTTTAGCTGGAAGTAATCTTTGAACTGATTCTATAGACAATTTTTTATTTTTAAAAATAACAACCATGTTATACTTGCCTGTCTGTGCAATTTATTTTCATAAATAAGCTCTGATCCTCCTCTTCATGGGTCCCCCAATGGCGCTCTTGGCTCCTCCTTACTGCCAAGTACCTGCATAGCAAGCTGCTTGCTATAGGGGTACTCATGTATGCTTGCTTGTAAGCTGGCTCTGTGTGTCTATAAGAGACACAGAGTGAGGCTTGGTTTCACCCCCTCCTCATTGGCTCACACACAGTAGCAGGAGCCAGTCAGGAGGAGACGGGAGCGAGCCATGCTCTGTGTGTCTTATAAACACACAGAGTCAGCCCAAGAGCGAGCATGCATAGGTGGGGTTTCTCTGTGCAAATGTATTGAGGAGAGAGAGCTCCGAGAGCCTCGGCTTATGTTTACATCGCTAGATCAAGATCAGGCTTTACTACAAGGGTGGTCGGTGGGAAGCTGCTTACCTAAAAAGCTTCTACCTTTAGAACCACTTTAATTTTTAAGACACTTACGTAAGGGACAGCTAAATCTACTACTGCATAGGTTGACAATTCTGCTGTCCAAGAGTTGCTATGTTGCATCTCCATAGATAGAGAAAAAAAAAAGCTAAAAAATAAAACGAAGGCAGCCACCACATCTCAGGACCGCGATACTGCAATATATAATGTTTTTGGGCTTAGATACACTTTAAAGTAAAATAAAAAAAAAAAAAAAAAAAAAAAAAAAAAACAGACCTCCAGAAAGACTCATCTGGCAAGACTAAAGCAGAAAAAAAAACAGTAATTTGAACAGCAGACTGAGTGGGTTTTGGGGTGTACTATTAAATCTTGACTGTGTCATCTGCTGTAGAAATTTGAAATCATTACAGTTGCACATTAAAGCTGTACACATTAATCACTGACATCATCAATGAAGATGAACCTGACAAAAAAACCGACAATGACCAACTATTTTTGTTCAGTAGTTTTCATGCATCGCACACTTTTCACTCAAATTTCAGGAGTCAATTGAGGGGAATAGAGCATATTGTTAGCGAGGAAGAACGAAAGAAGCAAAAGATTACATGACATGGGTGAAATTTTTCTAGCAAGAGGCTACCCAAAAGAAAATAATTAGACTATAACGGGCTAAAACAAATTCAGAGAAACCACACACAAGTGTAATCAAACTACCTTCATACAATAATATTCAAACAGTAAAAAGATTTCTGGTATCATCAGGAAAATTTGGCAGATATTTTAAAATGCTTATCCGAATTTATGGGAACACCATTTCAAACTTTCAAAAGAAATATTTAGTAAGAGACTGATGTTTCTTGATAGGCTTCAAGAAAGTTTTTTTTTTTTTTTTTTTTTTATAAGGAAAAATACATCTTATATTCTTTATTGTCCATTGAGGGACACAGGAATTTTTTTTATACTGCATAGACATTTGGTGTGTTCAAAAGCAGGCTAACCAAAAAAAAAAAACAAAAAAAAAAAGAATTCGACTATATAGGGCTAAAAACAAAATTAGAGAAACCACACACAAGCATAATCCAACTACCTTCATACCATAATATTCAGTAAAATTATTTCTGGTATCATCAGGACAATTTAGCAGATATTTTTAAATGCTTATTCAAATTTAAGGAAACACTATTTCAAAGTTTCAAAAGAAATCGGAATTAATAGAATTGGTTGTTAAAATATGAATTCCAGCAACCATCACATGCGCAAAAAAAAAAACACATTTCTTGGTCTTAAAAAAAAATAAAAAAGTTGGTGTCTGAGCTGCACAGTTTTCTTTCATAAAGAAAAAAAAAACACATTAGGAATTCTATTACTGGCAAAAACTACCAATTACCTACCAATCTTTCTTTGTCATCTATGTTCTGATCTGTCCATGTGGGTTAATGTATGAGAGACAACTCAAAAATAAAAAGATAAGATAGCACAGTACCACTAACTTAGATTAGAACCAATTTACCCATCTTTAGACAGTTTACAGTGACGGGACATTTACTGTATATAACTTTTTTTCTCTCCAGCTTTTATGTTTTTGATAAATTGCCAGTTCAGTAGCACATCTTAGAATTAAAATGTATTCCTCTGTGTTAAACTGCCATATTATATCCTATCTAAAAGTTAACTAATCTTTTTTATTCGCTTAAAAAACTAACTGTACTGAAAGCTTGCAGCAGAGATTAAATTAGCATATCCATCATGTGTTAAGAAAAAAAAAAAAGTAAAACCACGGAAAACCAGCCAAATGCAATACACTAAAGAGAGGGGGACCATAAATAACTAAAATTTTAGTGAAAGAAAGAAAGGCTTGGCTGCTTGCATAAAGATCATATTTGTATAAATCATGGGCATTTATTCTGTACACAGAGTTGTATTAACTAAATAGTTGTATTGTACAGTGACATGGGGAATGCTTACTCTGCCCTCACAAGATGAAACTGAGATCACATAAGGGTAAAAAGAAAATACATTATTTACATAATTTGGCCAGCAGATGGCAATCAAGTATCTGGGGGGAAAAAAAGATTTCTGTATTTACTGTAAAATCTTTTTTCTAAAGTAATTTAAGGGATACAGGAATTTAGTAAGTCTTAGACATTTGGGTTATATTCTGTTGCCTACAGGAGGTTAGGACACTGGCAAACAGAAAAAAAATGGTAAAGGGTAGCCCTTGTACAACCCTGTCCCAAAGATATGCCTCAGTTTTGTGAGCAAGCAGCATACAGGGCCATTACCACAGAGGTGTGGAGATCTGTCTTTCTTAAAGGGCTTCAAGAAAAATGTTTTTTTTTAAAGGAAAAATACATCTTAATTTCTTTATTGTCCATTGAGGGACACAGGAATTTTATATATTGCATCAACATTTGGTGTGTCCAAAAGCAGTCCCACTGAAGAGACTGCAACAACTAGAAAGACCAACACCCACATCTGAGCCAGAAGAAGCAAAGCTCCCTACAGGACAGATGAACTGCTAATAAATCAGGGTAGGTCATAGTAAGACATCCAGATGCACAGATCAGGGTAAGAATTACTGACAAGGGAATAACTTCAAAGTGCACTGGTGTCCACACCAGGGGGGTGGACATATAGGGTGCAACATGCTTTAGTGAGGATCTAAGCTGGTCAGCCTCGCCTGTTGGTGACCAACAGTTACCAACACTAGACATCTGTGATACTACAACCAGTTACAACTTGCAGGATCTGGGCAGTTAGAATGAATTATGGCTATCAGAGTCTAGAAAACTGACCATACTCAAGAAAGGTTGCCTACGTGTCCCGCCATAGGGATTCCAAAAAAAGCACTAGGAGGGACATAAGGTCCAGAGCCATCAACAACTACAAGTGCCATTAAGAGAAATTAAAGGGGCAGTACCCTGCTAGAGGGCTAGAGGAGGGAGCAGTGGAAACTGGTCCCACCTGACATATTCAAAAAAACTCTCTAAGATAGAATACTGAGAACCAGCATTATCTAAGAATACAGAATTTACCTGAGGAGGAGAGGGAATACTTTTTTAGGCAATAACTCCCAAAGAAAAGTTTCTGCCAAGACAAGGAAGCAGGTCTCAGAGTAACGGAAGCCTGGGAATGCCTGGATGCAGCCATGTGTGGCAGCGGAAATTGATGCCATCTCTAAGTAATTAGCCTGCGACCCAAAAGGGGTATCGTGATCAGTGGAAAGCCAAGCAGGCCTGAACCTATGGACCCAACAGTGTGTACAAAGAGTCCACTACTTGTAAGATTGGGGGTGCATCTTTGTGTCAAAGGCTTGCCATAGGCGTTAGCCAATATTGACCTACTTTCTGAGTGGGAGGTAGACTCGGAGGATCTGCGAATACACACTGCTAAGGCAGATGCAGTAGAGGGAAGGGGCTCCTCTGACCCTTTCGCAGATCTCCTGCACTATGGTAGGAGCATACTGTGCCTTCTCAAGGTGTTGCCAATGGTAGTGAAAGGAGCCAGCGTTCCTTGTGCATCTCATTGGTGTCCCGCATACATAGCAAGAATGCCCTATGCAATTGTACAATCATCAGTCCCATGAGTGTCACAAATTCAGTGGCTTGTAATAAGCCATTCACAGCTAAAGTACAAGGCTTCAGAACTTTTTGCTCTAATCATTCAATAATGTGGGAACCTACTCCAGCGGTGGAAGGATCCTCACTAAGCAGTTACAACATTCTGACATGATTTCATGGTTCAGCATTACTGCCAACACAGGATGGAGAGCTAAACCAGGTAAAGAGGAACAACACTCAGTTACAGAAAAATCAAAAAGTTAGCAGCTACAAGAAAGGTATTCAATTTTCTATCAGTGAAAAGGAAGTAATCACCCAATGACCCTTCTAGTGGTATGGTTTCTATTTCAGGGTCTTTTTTTAGCTCACATAAGAGGACGTAATCAAACTGTTTGTGTGGTGGAAATGTCACGGATGAGTATTTTTTCCCACTGTGGGCAGACTAGCTGACCAGGACTTCATAGAAGAAGCAGAGGCTAGGCGGTGGTGTAGGCCAATGTTTCTCAACTCCGGTCCCCAGGGCACACTAACAGGCCAGATTTTAAGTATTACCTTGGGGAGATGCAGACTAGAATACTGCAATCACTGAGCAGCAAATGATATCACTTGTGATGTATTTCATTATTCTTGCAAACCTGGCCTGTTAGTGTGCCCTGAGGACCGGAGTTGAGAAACACTGGTGTAGGCCACAGCAGAGTGCTTCATGGACTGTCAAAAGAGAATGAACACTGAAGAGTGGGAGTCTGCAAACCCTCTCAATCAACAAAGGTGAGAGCCTTTTAGACAGACTCAGGTGCCAGGTTTAAAGGAGCCACCTGTTCTTCACCAAACGGATGGCGCTCTATGGCATACATGTAGGAAAATGCTGTATGGATTACTGACAAGAGAGTATCTCAGGATGAACCTTGGAAGTTTAATGAAATCACATGGTAATAAATGTAAACATAAAATTAAACGGTCAGCCAAACCAGTCCTGGGACCTCCGAAACTCCCTGGGGTGCTGTGGGAATCCCTGGTGGTGAAGGTAGGGAAATCCAATCACATCAGGTGGTGCCAAATCCAATCACATCAGGTGGTGCCAAGTGGGGAAAGGCAAGCCTGTGTGGCACGATACGTCACTGCGGTGATGATAGGCTCAATGGGTACTGTGTGCAGCTGCTACACAGACCCAGAGCCGGATCCTCCTCCGTTGCTGGATCTTCCGCAGTAACAAGAAGTGACACGCGAGTGACGTCACCGGAAGTGACGGCCGGGAGCTCAATCGGACGCCGGGCTGGATATAGGCGATGACATGCAAAAGCCTCTGGTTGCCGCAACTACATGTTGCGTGCGCATGCGCTTTGTCAAGTTGCGGCAACTGGCAACCAGAAGCAATATAAAGCCGGGATCATGGGCGGAATTAAACCAAGCGGCCAATGGCGAACAAAACAGAAAAAAATGGGGAAAGAGAAAACAAAAAAAGGAAACAGGAAATAGTACAGGAATCCCAAAGCAACCCTGGAAATTTGGGGACTACAATATACTCCATTAATACATTAAATAGATGGCAATATTAAAAGATTATAAAAAGGTCAGGCACAAAATTCCCACGAGCATAATCATATTAATTCGTTATAAATATGAAACTAAATTGTTGATAAAAACTCAAGGATATAATGGAAATCCAAATATATAATAAAAAATAATAATAATAATAATAAATAATGATAGTAAATAAATAATGAGAAGGACTTTACATAGCAAATACCTATGCATTCCACACCTAAATAAACACGTAGAACTATAATACTAGAAGTGTCCCCTCATATGAATATAAAGGATGAATAGACACAGAACCAGTACCTAAAGTCTAGAAAAAATGGAAACTATCAATAATCACATAAGATACATATAAAATCCATATGAAAATGTAAAAATACATATGTATGTAAAAATGTATAAATACATATATAAATATTTAAAAACATGTACAAGTATAATTAAGAAGTAAAAGACAAGATGAAAAATACATAAAAAAGATGGAAGTACGCAATGTCGCTGCTGCAATATTTCAGGTATATGGACGAGATCAATATTAGATATTAAACACTATTAACTTACAATTCCTCGTTCAAGCCGTTAGGCGCCAAGGAATTGAATTTATAGATCCAAAATACCTCTCTTTTGCACAAAAGGGAAAAACGTTCATTATCGGTTAATGTGCCCTTTGGGATGGTTTTGATTGCCATAACCTCAAGACATTTAAAGTTCTTCTTGTGCATTTTGAGGAAATGGCAGGGAACGCTGTATTTATCACACCCTTTTTGAATGAATCTGCGGTGTTCACCTATGCGTTTGCGTAAAGTATGCATAGTGCGCCCCACATATAACAATCCAAGGGGACACCTCAACACATAAATCACGTACTCCGTGGAGCACGTGATAAAGTGCTTGATAAAAAAAAGTGTCACCCTTATTGTCAATGGAGGCGCATGCGTGAACTACAGACTGGCATGTCAAACACCCTCGTTTTTTGCATTAAGATCCCGGTTCTGTTGTCAAAATAGGACCTAATATCATAAAGGATCCGGGACTGTGTTTTTAAATTACTGGAGGCTAGGATATTTTTGATAGTTTGTGCTCGTTTAAAAGTAACTTGTGGGGTAGGTTATGGCAATCAAAACCATCCCAAAGGGCACATTAACCGATAATGAACGCTTTTCCCTTTTGTGCAAAAGAGAGGTATTTTGGATCTATAAATTAAATTCCTTGGCGCCTAACGGCTTGAACGAGGAATTGGAAGTTAATAGTGTTGTTTAATATCCAATATTGATCTGGTCCATATACCTGAAATATTGGAGCAGCGACATTGCGTACTTCCCTCTTTTTTATGTATTTTCCATCTTGTCTTTTACTTCTTAATTATACTTGTACATGTTTTTAAATATTTATATATGTATTTATACATTTTTACATACATATTTATTTTACATTTTCATATGGATTTTATATGTATCTTGTGTGATTATTGATAGTTTACATTTTTTCTAGAATTTAGGTACTGGTTCTGAGTCTATTCATCTTGATATTCATATGAGGGGACACTTATAGTATTATAGTTCTACGTGTTTATTTAGGTGTGGTATGCATAGGTATTTGCTATGTAAAGTCCTTCTCATTATTTATTTACTATCATTATTTATTATTATTATTTTTTATTATAGATTTGGATTTTCATTAAATCCTTATAAGAGTTTTTATCAACAATTTCGTTTCATATTATAACGAATTAATACGATTATGCTTGTGGGAATTTCGTGCCTGACCTTTTTATAATCTTTTAATATTGCCATCTATTTAATGTATTAATGGAGTATATTGTAGTCCCCAAATTTCCAGGGTTGCTTTGGGATTCCTGTACTATTTCCTGTTTCCTTTTTTTGTTTTCTCCTTCCCCATTTTTTTCTGTTTTGTTCGCCATTGGCCACTTGGTTTAATTCCGCCCATGATCCCGGCTTTATATTGCTTCTGGTTGCCAGTTGCCGCAACATGACAAAGCGCATGCGCGCGAAACATGTAGTTGCGGCAACCAGAGGCTTGTGTGTCATCGCCTATATCCAGCCCGGCGTCCGATTGAGCTCCCGCCCGTCACTTCCGGTGACGTCACTCGCGTGTCACTTCCGGTTACTGTGGAAGATCCAGCGACGGAGGAGGATCCGGCTCTTGGTCTGTGTAGCGGCCGCACACAGTACCCATTGAGCCTATCATCACCGCAGTGACGTATCGCGCCACACAGGCTTGCCTTTCCCCACTTGGCACCACCTGATGTGATTGGATTTCCCTACCTTCAACCACCAGGGATTCCCACAGCACCCCAGAGAGTTTCGGAGGTCCCAGGACTGGTTTGGCTGACCATTTAATTTTAATTTTATGTTTACATTTATTACCATGTGATTTCATTAAACTTCCAAGGTTCATCCTGAGATACTCTCTTGTCAGTAATCCATACAGCATTTTCCTACATGTATTCCATAGAGCGCCATCCTTCTTTTTTATAGCATTGACAGTTCTTAACATCATCCCATGTTAGGGATTTGGCAGCCTTGGTGAAACTGATCAGAATCGGTCACAGCCATAGCATTACAGCATTTGGAATCATGACCTTTCAGGAATCTGCTTAAAGGACTAGTGCCTGGACCTTTTTTTGTGTTTGTTCTTCACCAGAGCATTTAGTTTTGCTGATGATTTATCCAAGGTTGTGGCCCTCTGTTTTACTGGAGCAGGCAGCCACCAGGAACATAGTTCAGGTATTCAGGAAAGGGTCTCTGGCAGCGGAGGGATGCAAATGAGGTCACACTGTGAAACTGGAAGGAGAGAAAAGTGAACAGAAACAGGGGGGCACAATGCAGGCTGTGGCACACAGGGGAAAGACCCGGTTATGTAGCACGGAACAGGTGAGCTTGACAGTAAAGGTATTTAGAGCTGAAGACACAAACCATATAAACAGGCTGATTCTCCAGATGCAGGATGATATGCGCTGCATCCATAAGGCTTGAAACAAGCCCTTGTATATCCAGGTCAACTGCAGGAGACTGCGGTGACACAAAAATTTCCATTTGACTGTTGGGATTCTGAATTTAAATCCAAAATAACAGGTGCTGCAGACCTGGGTGGACTCATGGTCTCAGGAGGGTCAGAAACACTTTGTTCCAGGGATGTTACCAGAGCCTGCTTAGAGCCCCCAAGTGCAGAAGTTTCCAGTAGCTGGGTAAAAACAGCTAGGAAGTCCATAGTGGACAAAAGGAAGACCTCAACCCCAACTGGGAAAAAAAATAGGGGGCCTCAGGCTCCAGGCGTTGCTTCTAACTCAAGATACAGGGTAAATGTTCACAGAACCATTAGGCAAGTATGTGCTTAGGTCTCCCATAACAATGTTTTTGAGAAGACACATTTGTGATGCATGGCAGTAAGCAACTGAGCTCAATATGAGGCCACTACTCAAAAACACCTGTTAGCTAGTGCTAATGAGCGCTTCAGGCAGCAGTAGGTAACAAAGACACTGTGGATAAGCAGTGGAACAGAACCAGAGATCCAGCAGCAGGATCTGGTTTCCTCTAGGTCTAATGAAGGGAAGGGAATGTGGAGTGCCAACATGCGGCACTAAATCCCTCATTCTAAGCCTGTAGAGCCTCAGGCTAAACCTGTAAACTGAGAACATTGGGAAATTTGAATACGGCATCCAGCAGTATCAGCTGTGTGGTTGTTTCCTGGTGCATCAGCCCAACCAGCCTTGCCCACTAAATAAGCCTTCAAAGCCAGGATTACACCAGAGGCTATGCCATGGGCTCTAGACCTGAAAAGCACTTTGTACATGAAGGTCTGGAATGCATGACAACACAGAGCCCAGTGCCCGAAGGTCACAATCCAGTCTAACCTAGCCACACTCAAAAGCCTACATACAGCGTGAATCTTCAGAGGCCTGAGGTTATGCCACAGCTCTGGGAGCTGGGGAGGGTACTCTGCCACCTCTAGCACAGTACACAAAGGTCTGGAAAGTGCTGCAAGCAGATCACGCTGCCTGAAGGTCACATCGCAGACTAGATCTGCAATCCAGCAGGGTCCAGGCACAGCTTCCAAAGCTGTTGCTGAGGATATGCCAATTCATACAGATTATCTCAAACTGTGTTTTGAAGTTTTGGAACTCAAAGGAAAAAGGATCTGCAGTGTACTATGTATCGTGATTGAAAGGAAAAAAAAAAAAAAAGATTTTTCTTTGATAAAGTGTTGTGCCTAGCACAAAACATGCCAGAAGAGAACTAAAGGATATTATTTTGCATCTTGGTGTGCGGAATGTTTGTTGCTAGTACAATTGATTGCTTCAGTGGAGATGAGCAGGGCCAGCACCTGAGATGTCATTGTGGAATGTGGAGCCTGACCTTGCCTTGAACAGCATGCAAAATATTTAACAAAAATAGAGAGACTTTTTCCCAGCAGAGTGGAGGAAAACACTTTACAACCCCCTTGGACAGAAAAAACGGAGGTATGACTGTTAGGGGAAAGGTATGTAGAGGCTAGCCTTCAACTTTTTTTGCCAGCAGTATATAACCCAAATGTCTAAGAATTACAAAATTTATGTGGCCTTTATTGTCCCTTTACCTGATAAATGATCTTTCAGATTTCTTTTAGCTTTCAAATTCTACCACTGGCTTTATTCAACTATGAGCTTGTTCATACACCATATACCGTACAGTGTGTTTACTGACACAACTTGAAAATGTTTATAGTAATCCTTTTACACAAATGAGTACTTAGATTTTAGCGGTATAGTCGGGTCACACGGCTGGCATTGTTATTAAAGCTCTGCAAAGACAGTGACTCTGGAATTATGGGAGATGTAGTCCGGGAGGAGCCAGGATCATAGACTGCTGTGAGAGAGAGACTCTTCTCCCAGGGAGCAACAGGATGTGCGGAGCTTGCTGGGAGTGTTTTTATAAAAGGGGGCAGGATCAATTCTCGCTCTCTTGCCTCGAGGACAGCGCACTGGAAGGAAGGGGAAGAACTGCTGCGGATCCCAGGAGAATAGGCTGAGGCCTAATGGCGGACACCGGAGCTGAAGCAGGCAGTGTGAGTGTGTGGAGGAGTCTCGGTAGCTTGACCGAGCGGAAGGTGGCTGGCAGGCAGAAGGAGACGCTGAGCAGAGCGGGGCCTGGCCGCAGCGGAGAGTGGCGTTCCCGGTTTGGGTGAGAGACATCCAGTATCTACATCTGCATTAATCACAGACCTAGGCTGAGTTAGTGAAGGACTACCCAACTGTTGCTTCAACAAGGCCATACTGACATATAGTTAAACTACTGGACATTTCAGTTATACATATAGTGCGAGGTGGATGAACTAGGCCTCAAGCCCTCCACTCAGTCCTAGGCTGCTAGTTGTTGGGACGCATCAGGATCTGTTTGCCTACATCTCTGTGGATTACAATTATTGATTGCTTTGGGGAATACAGTTCATCATCATTACCTTTATTGGATTACAATTACTTTTCTGGGATTGTTGGGATTTCCTTGCCGGTGAAGCCTAGTGAGGCCTCACTTTCCAGGAGACTCTTGCAATTCAGCATAAAAGGGGCCCCCCGTTAGTACACAGAGTGAACTCTGATAGTAATCTAACATTGTTATATTGTTTATTCTACATTAAGTTACTAAGTGTAGTTATTCTAATCTGTGGTCACTCTCTAAGCACACTAATACAATTCAATGTGTCTTTATTGTTGATGAACGCAATCCTCTAGCATACATATGCATTTGCATATGCGGCTTGAGTTCCAGATCCTGAGTGCTGAACTAAACCTAAATCTTTGTTTGGGAATTCAGGATCTACTTCCTTAGCAACATTTGCATTATCTTTGATTCTGTTTGTATGCTCTTGTTTATTTCAAAAGTCAAAAGCAGTAAACTAAGAGCCGGTTCACACTGCCGCGACCATAAAGTCACCCCATGTCGGAGCAACTTTTTACCGCGACTTCAGCGCGACTTGTGAATTATTTTGCGCGACTTATATGACAGACTACTTTGTGTTTGGCCAATCAGAATATGATGTGTTGTGACCCAATTCCCCTTTTCTGTTTTTTTTTTACTCATTTCCTCATTGCCCACCAGTGCCACGTATCAGTGTCTGCCACTGCCCACCAGTGCCACGAATCAGTGTCCACCAGTGCCACATATCAGTGCCACGAATCCGTGTCCACCAGTGCCACATATCAGTGCCACGTATCAGTGTCCACCATTGCCACGTATCAGTGCCACATATCAGTGCCACGAATCAGTGTCCACCAGTGCCACATATCAGTGCCACAAATCAGTGTCCACCAGTGCCACATATCAGTGCCACAAATCAGTGTCCACCAGTGCCACGTATCAGTGTCCACCAGTGCCACATATCAGTGTCCACCAGTGCCACATATCAGTGTCCACCAGTGCCACATATCAGTGTCCACCAGTGCCACATATCAGTGTCCCCCAGTGCCACATATCAGTGTCCACCAGTGCCACATATCAGTGTCCACCAGTGCCACATATCAGTGTCCACCAGTGCCACATATCAGTGTCCACCAGTGCCACATATCAGTGTCCACCAGTGCCACATATCAGTGTCCACCAGTGCCACATATCAGTGCCATGAATGAGTGTCCACCAGTGCCACATATCAGTGCCAGGTATCAGTGTCCACCATTGCCACGTATCAGTGCCATGTATCAGTGCCACGAATCAGTGTCCACCAGTGCCACATATCAGTGCCACGAATCAGTGTCCACCAGTGCCACGTATCAGTGCCACAAATCAGTGTCCACCAGTGCCACATATCAGTGTCCACCAGTGCCACGTATCAGTGCCACATATCAGTGCCATGAATCAGTGTCCACCAGTGCCACTTATCTGTGTCCACCAGTGCCACTCACACAGACCAAGCAGAGATAATGAAATATATATACCATTACATATATAACTACATTATATATATATTTATTATATATATATATATATATATATATACCATATAGGCATGGCTGCAATGTGGGGAATGCCTGGCTAATCTCTTTCTTCTTCCTGGAAAGTCTGATAACAAGTCGCTTCAATTAAGATAAGGAGGCGACTCCCATTGAAGTATATGGGACAAGTCGGATCACAGGTCGCCTCAAAGTAGTACAGGACCCTTTTCTGAAGTCGGAGCGACTTCAGTAGTGCCAATTAAGACGGCACTGATTAACATTGCTTTTATTATGTCAAGCGACCTGGGGCGACACAAGTCGCCTCACAAGTCGCGCTAGTGTGAATAAGCTCTGATTCTTCACTGCAATACTTGTGGTCTCAATCATTCAGAATGACAGAACAAATAGTGTCAGTTGGGTCGGAGCAGGCTCAGGGAAGAAGAAGTGAAGAGGATACCCATGCACAGAGGGCTACAGAGGGTAATTTACCATTTTTCAGGGATAATTAAAGGGTTGATTTTGTACTGAAAATTCACTGCATAAGGAAAATATTCTATTTAGCTGCAAGTAGCATTTTGAGGAAACTGACACTAGTGACAGGGTACAGTAATTCAGATCATAAAAAGGGGGGGGGGGGTGGGGGGCTGCCTTCTATGACAATACCTTCAGAAAGGTCCACAATGACATGCCTGGGAAACTGTGGTAAATATTTAAGTCAATTTACTGCTTCTCTTTCCATAAATTGTTTCGCCACTTGCTTCTAATGTCCTGTGACTTATTAAGCATTTTATCATACAGCCTTGATTTGTTCCAGTTGCAGGGATCACATTATCTGTGCATTTTATGTCATTCAGGGCAGTCCTGCAGTGATGGGGCATATTAACAAAATGAAAAGAAAACACGTCCAACTTGAATTTCCATCTGCTCAGTTATTTCCCAGAGTGCTTGTATTTTTAAATGGATAGAGTGTTCTCGCCTCATCTCATTAGATAGTTGGGATACCCCCTGCCCTATCATGCCAGAGGAAAAAAGCTTTGAATTTCTGAACAAACTACAACTCAACATCAGAAATCTAGGATGTAAAAACAAAGATATCCATACATTATTACAGTGCCTTTTTTTATTTTATTTTTTTAAAGAAAGCCATTCTGACCTATTGGGATTTTTTTTCATAACCTGGGAAAATAAACCCTAAAATTTGTTTGGTAATCATCGGCCAGTTCTGAACTTCTGTAGAAAATGGTTTCTGGCAATTATTAACAGGGACCTACTAATTTTGACAGGATAATTTATATATATATATATATATATATATATATATATATATATATATATATATATATTTATATACTTTAACAGCTGCAGGTGAGACACATAATGAATAAATCAATTTCAACATATTAGCGCCGATCCTGATATATTAAAGGGTGTCTCTCAAATCTTCAGCTCACACTATCGAATGCCTTTTTGGCAACCGTAGAGAGCAAAAGCAGAGGAAGGGAATTAGAGGTGCAGAGGTAAATATGGGTTGAGAGTCCTGGTGGTGTTATCCCTTGCTTCTCTGCCAGGCACAAAGCTGGTCTGGTCTAAATGAATGACCCGCTTTTAGTAGGGCAAGAGCCTAAGTACCAAAATGTTTCCAATTTTTAAAAACCTGTATTTAGTAGGGAGATTTGCCGATAGCTGGCACAAAATGAGGGATGTTTGTCTCCATGAATGGAGAAGCCAAAGTGTTGGAAATGTCTTCTAAAACATTAGTGTGACACCATCCAGCCTGGGCGCTTTTCCCATAGGCATACACTTAAGGGCTGCAATGAATAATTCTTCAGTGAGTGGGGCACTAATCACTATTTTCTACATTTACCACCCCCTAACATACAGCAAAAATTATCAAACCTCAAAGCTACATTCCACCAATTATATCAAACAAATATTGTTCTAACATATTTAGCATTAATTATAAATTCCATGTGAAATAAATAGTCTCTTATATGGTGATTTCAGGTGACTATCCCAAAATTCCTCCAGTGCTACGCCAATTAAATTATAACTTGCAATGTGCTTCACCTCCGTGTGATTAGCCGCTCACTTACAGAGGTGACCTATGAGTAATATAGGTCAAATTGTGCTTTTCCCTCCATCTAGGTATAGGTATTTCACATTTTCCTCTTTGTGTTGTAGTATTACTATCTGTACTGGAATCCTTATAGCTTTGGATGCATATTTTTATAGGATAATATTTGGCAATCATTATGTAGTTATGTATTGGTATGTACTTAGGCACTCTTTGGGTATTTGATTGTTTGTTAACTAGTTTTATGTCAAGATGACAATTCTACACCAACAAAAGAGGATCCTGTTAATGGATGGTTAATAGTTTTTAAAGGTATTTTTTGTATAGAAAAATTTTGTGATATGAATACATTTTATATATTTATATTATGTTTATTATTGATAAGGTATAGTTTATACACCAAAACTGGTTTTAAGTCCAGCCTTTACCTTTTTTTCCCCCTCAGCTTTTATTGTTTATTAAGGACTAAGACAGGGTGGGTGCATCTTTAACCACTTTACCACCGGAGGATTTTGCTGTCTTACGTCTGGGCCACTTTTTACGATTCGGCACTGTGCGACTTTAACTGACAATTGCGCGGACGTGCGACGCCATACCCAAACAAAATTTACGCCCCTTTTTTTCCCACAAACAGAGCTTTCTTTTGGTGGTATTTGATCACCTGTGCGATTTTTACTTTTTGCGATATAAACAAAAAAAAAGCGTACATTTTGAAAAAATAACAATATTTTTCACATTTTTTATATGAAACCCCCCCCCCCCCCCAAAATGTAAAAATGAAAATTTTTAGAAATTTTTGGCCAATTTGTTTTCGGCTACTTATGTTTGGTAAAAAAAAAAAATCACAATAAGCGTATTTTGATTGGTTTGTGCAAAAGTTATTGCGTTTACTAAGGGAAAGATTTATGTCATTTTTGGTGTTTTTTTTTTTAACGAGTAATGGCGGCGATCTGCGATTTTTTTTGCGGGACTGCGACATTGCGGCAGACAGATTGGACTCTTGTACATATACTGTAGTGTGCAAATGTTTTATGCAGGTATGGAAAAAATGCTATAAACTAAGAATGCTTTCAGAAATAGAAGTGTTAATTGTTTATAATAATTTATTTATTTTTATCACTTAACAATATGGAAAGTAAATGAACATAAGAGAAACCCTTTAGAAAACAAAATCAATATTTGGTGTGACCGCCCTTTGGCTTCAAACTAGCATTAAATCAGCAGGCAGGTTGTTCCAAACATCAATGAGAACTAACCACAGATCAGCTGTGAATGTAGGCTTCCTTAAATCCTTCTGCCTCTTCATGTAATCCCAGACAGACTTGATGTTGAGATCAGGGATCTTTGGGGGCCAAACCATCACTTCCAGGGCTCCTTGTTCTTTACGCTGAAGATAGTTCCTAATGACATTTGCTGTATGTTTGGGGTTGTTGACCTGCTGCAGAATACGTTTGGGGCCAAACACACTCCTTTCTGATGGTATGGCATGATGAATAAGTATCTGCCTGTATTTTTCAGCATTGAGGACACCATTGATCCTGACCAAATTTCTGACTCCATTTGCAGAAATGCAGCCCCAAACTTGAGGATACATATTCTTGGACTGCTATACAGAGCCCTGATCTTAACACTGAGTCTGGGATAACATATAGAGACAGAAAGATTTGAGGCAGCCTACAGCCACAGATCTGTGGTTAGTTCTCAAAGACGTTTGGAACAACCTACCTGCTGAGTTTCTTCAAAAACTGTGTGCACAAGCACTGTGTACCTAGAAGAATTGATGCTGGTTTGAAGCCAAAGGGTAGTCACACAAAATATTGGATTTGATATATATTTTTCTTCTGTTCTCTCACTTTGTATTTTGTAAATGAAAAAAAAAAAAAGATATTATATTATATATATAAAATATACATGTATATAATATACAGGTGTGGCGAACAGCACTCCGCTCTCTTGCAGGTGCATGCAATTAGGCCCTCCCACAGGCCACATATAAAAGAAAAGTCCAGGATTTCTGCACTCAAATTTTTTGAAAAAAAGAAAAAAATATATAAAAATATACACAAAATGTTTCAATTAATCTGAGTGTAACAATCTCAAACATTTCATATATATATATATATATATATATATATATATATGCACAGTGCCTTGTGAAAGTATTCGGCCCCTTTGAACATTTTGCCCTTTTGACACATTTCAGGCTTCAAAGATATAAAGATATAAAACTGTAATTTTTTTGTGAAGAATCAACAAGTGGGACACAATCAAGTGAAGTGGAATGAAATTTATTGGATATTTCAAACTTATTGTGAACAAATAAAAAACTGAAAAATTGGGCGTGCAAAATTATTCAGCCCCTTTACTTTCAGTGCAGCAAACTCTCTCCGGAAGTTCAGTGAGGATCTCTGAATGATCCAATGTTGACCTAAATGACTAATGATGATAAATAGAATCCACCTGTGTGTAATCAAGTCTCCGTATAAATGCACCTGCACTGTGATAATCTCAAAGGTCCGTTTAAAGCGTAGACAGCATCATGAAGAACAAGGAACACACCAGGCAGGTCAGAGATACTGTTGTTGAGAAGTTTAAAGCTGGATTTGGATACAAAAAGATTTCCCAAGCTTTAAACATCCCAAGGAGCACTGTGCAAGCTATAATATTGAAATGGAAGGAGTATCAGACCACTGCAAATCTACGAAGACCTGGCCGTCCCTCTAAACTTTCAGCTCATACAAGGAGAAGACTGATCAGAGATGCAGCCAAGAGGCCCATGATCACTCTGGATGAACTGCAGAGATCTACAGCTGAGGTGGGAGACTCTGTCCATAGGACAACAATCAGTCGTATACTGCACAAATCTGGCCTTTATGGAAGAGTGGCAAGAAGAAAGCCATTTCTTAAAGATATCCATAAAAAGTGTCGTTTAAAGTTTGCCACAAGCCACCTGGGAGACACACCAAACATGTGGAAGAAGGTGCTCTGGTCAGATGAAACCAAAATCAAACTTTTTGGCAACAATGCAAAACGTTATGTTTGGCGTAAAAGCAACACAGCTCAACACCCTGAACACACCATCCCCACTGTCAAACATGATGGTGGCAGCATCATGGTTTGGGCCTGCTTTTCTTCAGCAGGGACAGGGAAGATCGTTAAAATTGATGGGAAGATGGATGGAGCCAAATACAGGACCATTCTGGAAGAAAACCTGATGGAGTCTGCAAAAGACCTGAGACTGGGACAGAGATTTGTCTTCCAACAAGACAATGATCCAAAACAAAGCAAAATCTACAATGGAATGGTTCACAAATAAACATATCCAGGTGTTAGAATGGCCAAGTCAACGTCCAGACCTGAATCCAATCGAGAATCTGTGGAAAGAACTGAAAACTGCTTTTCACAAATGCTCTCCATCCAACCTCACTGAGCTCGAGCTGTTTTGCAAGGAGGAATGGGCAAAAATTTCAGTCTCTCAATGTGCAAAACTGATGGAGACATACCCCAAGCGACTTACAGCTGTAATCGCAGCAAAAGGTGGCGCTACAAAGTATTAACTTAAGGGAGCTGAATAATTTTGCGCACCCAATTTTTCAGTTTTTTATTTGTTAAAAAAGTTTGAAATACCCAATAAATTTTGTTCCACTTCATGATTGTGTCCCACTTGTTGTTGATTCTTCACAAAAAAATACAGTTTTATATCTTTATGTTTGAAGCCTGAAATGTGGCAAAGGGTCAAAAAGTTGAAGGGGGCCGAATACTTTCGCAAGGCACTGTGTGTGTGTATATATATATATATATATATATATATTACTGCATCTATAACAATTTGCAAAACAAAAAAACACTATACCTGTAAAAACAAAATACCTAACCCTTCCACAGTCTAAACTGCGAAATGCTGCTCTGATGAAGAGAAATCCTCCTCTCTTCAGAAACGAACACATCTGAGTATTTATCTCCTGTGTCCCCCATTGTGCTTAGAGGTTTGTACTGCTGACCCCTGCAACGCTACTGTGGTATTCCCCTTTGAAATTTGCATGGAAAGTGCCCTGAAGGACAAATGCACTCATTCCTTTAGCAAACCGTTCTTGATCTAACCTAGTCCACCCTCAGCCTTCCCAGATGCATAATTAAAAAGCAAAAATTGTGTGCTACGCTCACCATTCCTGTACGTAAAAACTATATCTGTGAACACTGTGAATTAAATCTCAATAGCTCCTAATATATACAAATATTTAAAGTATAATGAGGTACTAATAGTAACAGTCCGTGTCTAATGTTGATTTCATCATCCAATCATGTCCATAGACAGATTAGCTCTGTGGGGAGACTATTTGTATTTACTTCCTAGATGCAGAATTACATTGATCCAAGAATTGTGCCCCTCCACAGATAGTTTACATCCGGTGCAGCAAGTCTTCAAAGTCCTGACAGCATCCATGCAGCGCAACTCTACAGACTTATTTGGAACCCTGTATTGAGCATCTTGCACTTCAGTAAATGGTCCTATAGACTGTAATGTGTAGGGGCAGAGAGGGTAGGTTGCTGTATAACTTTGTGGCTTGTATTTTATTGCGAATTGTCTGTGTAGATTTGTTTTTTTTGTAATTTTGTATCTATTTGTTGCTACTGATTGTTTACTGGATAGTTGGCATGTAGTGGTGGGTACATCACAGATAAAAGTTCACCAACTAACACTAGAGGTTCAGCTACATATCCTTCTGCACAATGTCCTATTTCTAAGACTAAAGAATTGATCCTCATCTACTGCTGCAAAAGATAATACCTGTAATAAAGTTTTCAGTTTTAATGAAGCATATTACTCCACTAAAGAACATTGGTACAATGGTAACTTAACAGCACTATTTTTCTGTGAACAGAGGGAGTTAATGTACAAATTAATAGCTTATTAGCCCAAAGAGAAATATAAAAAGAGATGTTTACAGACAACTTAGAGTAAAAAAAAAAAAAAAATGACAAACAATGGAATAAGATATTTATTAAGCCAGTTAAGTGGAAAAACTAGGAATAAAGCGCGGGAGGGAAAAGGGGAAGGAGATGGTGGCAAGCTAAGCATAAAGACCAGACCTCAGAAACTGCAATACTCCATTTGATAACAACTTGCCTGGTTAATGAGTCAAATGAGTCACTAAGAGACAGGTGTCAGACCCTTAGCTCTGAAACACATTAGCTGTTAACAAACAGAATGCTAATGAGACTGAGAACAAAAACATCTTGGTACAAGAATGGTTTAGATACTATGTTACATCCACAATTGCTGCACAGTTAGCGTTTCCAGAGCAAAACAACAAAATGGTTTGTTTTATGCTATCTGATATAAAATTATATAGTCCGTATTTGTAATCATTAGTTCAACATCAGTTTGGGACACTTCTGAGATCATTCAGAATTCAATGACGTGCATTTGACCTGCAGTTAACCTCCTGATCAGTTTCAATTGGATGTCCATTTCCCTTTAATTTGCATGGGGATACAAAACGTGTCTGAAATGAACAAAAACCTGTTGACACAGGCCTTACTTTCCATTACAGTTCACCAATGCACATAAAAAAGGAGAAAAGATATTGTAAACTTACACAACACAGTATTTTTTTTAAAGTGAACACTTGCAAATGTTAACAATCTAAACAACAAGTTCAAAGTTAAAGTGGAAGTCAAGCCTATAACCAAAATCTCTAAATCTACTTGCAGCAACAATCTAAAGCTAACTTATCTAACCCTATAAAGCAAAAATCGCTATACATACCTTTCCTCAAGCCGCTCCAATCCAGTCTCCAGCGGCAGAAGCTGTGAGTAGGAGACAGCCAAAAACAGCTGGGAGACATATGGAAAATGACATCACCCATAGAGTTACAATGGGGCTTCCATTGATGGCTGCCTCTTCTGCACTCCCCTACACAGAGAAGCCGCAAATGACAGCTCAGCATGGGACTGGACCAGAGAGGCTTCAGGAAAATATATGCATAGGGATTATAGTTCTACAGGACTAGATGGGTTAGTCTTAGATTGTGGATGCAAGTAAATTAAGCTCTCCTTCACACTGATCACGGCTTGGAAATCGTGTGACTTCATTTGTGCGGGTTCATGCACAGATGTCTATTGAAGTCACCCCCTAAGTCACCAAAAAAAGTGCTGGAACTACTTTTTGAAATCGGTGCAGCGCCGCAAAGTCAGCGTCACACTGATTGGGACTCTCCCATTGCTGACAATAGGCTGCAATTTGTCAAATCACGTCAAATTGCGCTGAGGTGAACAGGGGCTTAGAGATTTTAGTTTTAGACTGAAAATAAAAACACTGGTGTGTTTTTATGCATCTAAAAATATATAACAGACGTAAACATAAAAATAGAGTGATTGTTAAAAGCAGATATGACCATCTCCGAATGAGCGCTAGATTAAAATATCAGAGGGGATGCTAAATGGATCCAAGTTTAAATTTTAAAAAATATCCTATTTTCTTAATCATACAGTGCAGGACATAGGACCTAGTCCTTGTTGGGGATACAACAACTTTAAAGCTTAGCCTATTACCTGCTGCAGTTCACGAATAGGACACTAGATGTCATTAATGCTCAGTGATATGCTAAGCATTTTCTATGATGTGTTGTAATTTCCTGTACACTGTACTGTGCTTGTTGGTTATCTCTTCCTGTCTGTTTTTTTTCCCTTACAATGAGAAGGTGACATCTTTGCTATCTGTGGTTATGTTCCAATAAAGAAGCCAGTTCCTGTTACTCCACAATGTCTGATCTGAATAGACTTCGCTGCACCCAGTGATCGCACTCTGCAACAGTCCTGACCATGGAACATCCCAAAAGCAGTGCAACTGAGGGGTGGGTAAAACAAACAAAAAAAAGCTCTAACAGGCTTTCAACATTCAAGCAATGGAGAGAAAACTTTCTGAAGATTTACGGGAACAAGAAAGAGGGGACTAAACAAGCATGTCTAAGTGAACCAACAGTAATAGACAATAATAAACAAGATTAATATACCATAATAAACAAAATCCTGTTATTTAGTTTGCACCAAAAATTCCAGGGATAACTGGGCATATAAAATGGACTAAAAATAAGAAAATTAGAGGATTATAAAAAAAGGTACTTCCTTTTGTCAGTCTTAGTTCTAAAACCAATGCCCGAGCTTTATGAACTGGTAAAGGCTCTGGCGTTGGACTGCTAAATGGCAGAGATTAGCTTCACAATGGGCAGAAGATGAGGGCATGTGTATAAACCTGGGAACCAACGGTTTCTCTGGCATAGAGAATTCTCTCAGATAAAGAGAAGGGGGATGAGACAGGGAAGCATATCATGATGCCTTGAATGTCCTCGGACATGTATCAGCACATTGGCAAATAATTCCATGAATACAAAATCACCTAGTCCAGACACAACAGAAAATGCACCACCATCCAAGCTGCCACCACTCACAAACTACAGGCTTAGGAGAAATATTCTTTCTGAAAAAAAATGTCCCTACTCAGCCAGGTGTCTGCAGTAAGTTTTCTAACCATGCTCTCTGCATGGTATGCTTCCCCATAATTTAAATACACACCTATGTCTCAGAGACGAGGTAGGAATATGACATCTTAGACTTTATAATTCTAGTAGATGTTGACACTATGCCTGATAAATGGTTAAATACAGTTTTACCTTGTCTACTGAGAAAACATCTCAATCATGCATGGAAATTAGAGATGTAGGATTTATACTTAAAAATGGCAATACCATGCTAAAATTTTAAACAACGGTACTTAATTTTGTCTGTATTTATAGTGTGGACACATGGAGGTGCCTAACAGAATAATAATTTAGTATTTATGGGAACTAAAGGCACATGCTGGTGTTTTGTGCATGTATATTTCTGACTTGGGAGTGTCAGAAACTTTTGCTTTTCACACTGGCTGTGCAGTCCTTAATCCTTGAACAGATATCCTGCTGAATATGACCAGAACATAAAATATATCACTTCTGTACCATTGCAGGAGCTTTCCAGGACCATACTAGATCTACTGGTAGATGTAATTGCATTTGCTTACAGTACATCAGAATACCTTTGATTCCTTATGTTTAGGTCCAAAATATAGAACAAACAAAAAAACAAAACAGACCTTTGTAATTTTTTTCCCAGACCTGGACAGACAGAGATGATCAACGCACATTTGTTTGCATCAGCCGGTCCATAGATTTATATGGAGCTTCTGATCAGGTTTGCCAAAAAAAAAAAATTGACTGGTGTAGCTGAACAGACCACCCATGTGAAAGGAAGTTAGGCAAACAGTTCAATTTATACACTGGGGAAAAAAACAGAAGAAATACACATGCTATAAGTACACGGTTTAACTTGCCACAGTAACTATTTAGCCAGCTTTTTGATTTGATCTTCCCTGCACACACTACACTGTAGGCATGCAATGCTTTTAAATTAAATAGAAAAGAAACAGCAGCACACTCAATAGGTCATATTTGTACATGTTCTTCCTTTGTGCATGGTCACAGTGTTAGAACAGCAGCAATGTGCAAAGTCTGGACATATACAGAGTGCTAGCACAACTTTTTGAAAGCCCCCACTGGCTGACAGAGGAGCTGATTACGTGACTGGACCAGAGCAGCCAGAAACAGGTAAATATATAGATATTTCTTACACAGGTTAGTCAGAATAAGTGTTAGAAGGGGAAGGGGGTGTTGAGATTAGATAAGTATATCCCAGAATTCTAATTTAAATTACAAAAAAAAAAAGATTTATGTTTTACCGTAAAATCCTTTTCTGAGGTTCACTGACTGACACAGCTCCATGTCTTCTAGACCAGTGGTCCTCAACCCTGGCCCTCAGGGCCCACTTACAGGCCAGGTTTGCAAGATAACTGAAATACATCCCAGGTGATATAATTTGCTGCTCAGTGATTGCAGTACTCTAGTCTGCATCTCCCCAAGGTAATACTTAAAATCTGGCCTGTTAGTGGGCCCTGAGGACCGGAGTTGAGGACCACTGTTCTGGAGCATTGGGCTTATGCTGCTCTTTCTTCAGGAGTAGGAATAGGTGGAAACCTTATTGGTTACGCCCCTGGGGCAGTCCCAGAAGGTATACCATCACTTCCTGCTATAGGACTTAATTTTGTAGCCAGCAGTGTCAGAAGAACACATAACTTAAACCAACAGAGGGGCGGGTGCTGTGTCCATCAGTACACCTCAGAGAAAAGGATTTTACGGTAAGACAAAAATCCACTTTTCACTTTCGTTCACTGGCAGACCACAGCTCCATGTCTTCTAGACCATTGAGATGTCCCAAAGCAGTGTCAACTTGAGGGGTGGATAAAACACATTAATACATAGAATTCCCAACAAGGCTAAACATAGCCAACAAGGTAAAAACAGGAGCTCAACCAGGAACAACTGGAGCCCACCACCAGGAAATAAATTACACCCTCAAGAAGCGGAAACCTCTGCAACCGCAGCCTGCAAAACTTTGCGGCCAAACGCCGCATCCGAAGATGCAAGAACATCCACCTAATAAACTTTTGGGAATGTATGGACAGACGACCACGTAACCGCCTTGCACACCTGAACCACTGATGCCTGATGACGGAAGGCCCAGGAGGCACTGAGCGCCAGTGTTGGTTATCTTACTTTAAAAAAGTAATTAGTTACAGTTACAAATTACTTCTTCCAAAAAGTAATTGAGTTAGTGACTCAGTTACCACATTGAAAAAGTAATTAGTTACTCAGCAAAGTAATTGACTTTTTTATACTATTCTATAATGCAATTACGTTCTATAAGATCTTTAATAGTGGTGGAGGTGTGGCACACTTTGGGGGTCTGAGTCCTCCTGACTGTGTGAGTAACTATTTTGTTTGTTTTATTTTTTGGTACCTGCTGCCTGGAGTGGCTGGCTGGTGGTGGTGTGGCCCACTGGTGGTGGCTGCGGTGTGGCCCACTGGTGGCGGCAGTGTAGCACACTGGTGGTGGCAGTGTAGCACACTGGTGGTGGCGGTGTGGCACACTGGTGGTGGCGGTGTGGCACACTGGTGGTGGCGGCGGTGTGGCACACTGGTGGTGGCGGCGGTGTGGCACACTGGTGGTGGCGGCGGTGTGGCACACTGGTGGTGGCGGCGGTGTGGCACACTGGTGGTGGTGGGGGTCTGAGTAACCGTATTTTGTTTTTTGGTACTTGCTGTGCTGCTGCTGTCTGGCTGGTGGTGTGGCTGGCAAAGTGGCAATGGCGGTCGGCTGGTCGCATGCTCTGCCCTCCTGGGCCTGGCGCACTGTGCTCTGCCGCTCGCCTCTCCTCATCAAGTCTCCTCCTCCTCTCTCTCTCCACTTCCGCGGGCAGCACCGGCCGCAGTCAGAGGAGAGGGGGAATTACAATTACACTACTGCAATCTAGTGGCGGTAGATGTAATTGCGGTGACGCAGCCTAAGTAGCGGCACCGGCATTACAGGGAGGGCACGAGTATTCAGTTAGATTACTCGTTACCCTCAAAAGTAACTGCGTTAAGTAACGCCGTTTACTTAAACATAGTTACTTCCATCACTGCTTGGCACCCTCATAGAATGTGCCTCAACAGGGAAAGGAGGTCTGCACCACCGTCTGCCTGATCCACTTGAAAATGGTCGCAGCAGACGCCGCCTGCCTCTTACGAGGTCCGTCCGTAAGAACAAAGAATTGGATTTCTGAACGGGCTCAGTCACCGTCAGGTACACCCAAACCACCCTGACCACATCCAAGGAATGTAAAGCAATTTTCTAAGGATGTTTCGGTTTAGGATATAGGGACAGTAACACAATATCTTCATCCAAATAAAACCTGCGGAAGTAACAGCGACTAAAAAGGCCACCTTCTGCGACAGAGTGAGCAGAGGAAGTTCTCGAATATTTTCAAAGAGAGGCTTTTGAAGGACCGACAGTACCAAATTGAGATCCCACGGAGGCACCAGGAATTGCACCAGAGGAGCCAGATGGCGAACTCCCTGCGAAAAAGTGTGAACCAAGGACTTTGCCGCCAACAGCCTTTGGAAAAATATAGCCAAAGTGGAAATCTGGCCCTTGATGGTCAAGCGCCAAGCGTTTATCTAAAAACCTGAAATTAGACTCTGGTGCTCATAGGTGTGTATGTGTCTGTAAATGGGCAGATTGCAGCTTACACCAAAAAGCTCATCCTAAACCGTGATAAGAAAAATTGCAGTGAAAAAAGGTGTTGCGCTGTCTGTATTGTATAAATCAAAATATGACGTGCAAAAAGTCTCTAAATGTGATTAAATTGAACACTACATAATCCGACTAAATCTTCTAAAATATGTGAGTTAGGAAAAAACAAATACGTTTTCTATATCAAACCAAAATAAAACACACCTCATTTCCATGCCACTATTTAAAATAAAAACGTGCACAAAAGTAGAAGTGATAAATTAAGTCCACAGAAAAATAAATAAATGAGTTGTTGTTCAAACGTCCCTTCACCATAAATTCAAAATGTGTGTTGGTGATCCTTATCTTTATCTTAAGTGCCACTTCTGTGCTCACTAGCCTCTCACCTGCATATTTCTCGTATATCGCAGTAAGATTATCCAGTGGACCTGTTCTGCTGTTCCTTCGCCACTAGATGTCCTCAATGTAGACTGAAACAGACTGTTTTCACTTGTAATCCTATTGCCCATAGATCATCTCTCCACAGAGTATATAATGGAATATATATTCATGGCATAAAAACGCCCATCCACTCACATGTAAAACAGGTTAATCCAGCGTATGTAACATGGGCACCAAGCTCGTTCCTGAATTTGCGTCACTTCCAGTATCTCTGGTGTCTCCTCCAATGTCATCTGCCATTTGTATAATAATCTATCCTTTCTAATATTAATGTGTCATACGCTTGGGATGCAAAAAGGTTAAAGGAATTATTAAAAATCGTTAATAAAACGTTAATCTACACCCAATTGTAGTAACTCCAACAGGCAAGACATAGAAAAGGAAAGGGGAGAAACCCCCCCAGGACTCACACCAAGTAATGTACGCCTTCCAAACTCTATGATAAACCTTCCTGGAAGTAGATTTCCTAGCTTTTAACAGCGTAGGAATCACCGACTCCAACAGCCCCCTGTCCTTCAGCACCTGGCTTTCAATAGCCAAGCCGTTAAAGCCAGCTACTGTAAAGCATGGGACAGAAGATCTTCCCTGAGAGGAAGTTTCCAAGGAATGTCTGCTACCAACCTTACCAGGCCTGCGTACCAAGACCGGCAAGGCCAGTCTGGTGCCACCAAAATTACTGAAATCCCTTCTACCTCGATTCTGCGAGTCTTCAGTCTTGACGGAAGTTGTATTGGAGGAAAGGCATTAATCAGAGGATGTTGACTCCAAGGGACCACCAGGGCATCTGCCAGGGGACCCAGAGACCTTGACACAAACCTCTGCACCTTCCTGTTGAGACTAGAGGCCAACAGGTCCACATCAGGGGACCCCCGCCGAAGGCACAGTTGAGGAAACAACTCTGGGTGAAGAGACCATTTTCCCGAATCCAAGGTCTGCAGACTGAGATAGTCTGCTTGCCAGTTCTCTACCCCCGGAATGTGCACAGCAGAGAGGGCCAGAACATATAGTTCTGCCCACCTCAAGATACCAGCCACATCCCGGGCCACCAGGGCACTCCTTGTGCCCCCTTGATGATTGACATATGCCACAGCCATAGCATTGCCCGATTGTATCCTTACAGGGTGTCCCAGCAGACGATCCGTCCATCGAGACAGACAAAGCCTGATCGCCCCAATCTCCATGATTTGGACCAAGCTTAGTTGCAAGGTCACATTCAGTGAGGTGAGCACCCACCCTTTGGGAGTCATGAGAGTGGAGGTGACGTATCTGACAAGCCGATATTAGATTTTTGTATCACAATCACTGGTGATTGGGACTGTCTGATTTTTCATTTTTGGAAAGGACTCTTCACATTTGATTCCATATACAGGTCCCTCTCAAAAAATTAGCATATTGTGATAAAGTTCATTATTTTCTGTAATGTACTGATAAACATTAGACTTTCATATATTTTATATTCATTACACACACCTGAAGTAGTGCAAGCCTTTTTATTGTTTTAATATTGATGATTTTGGCATACAGCTCATGAAAACCCAAAATTCCTATCTCAAAAAATTAGCATATCATGAAAAGGTTCTCTAAACTAGCTATTAACCTAATCATCTGAATCAACTAATTAACTCTAAACACCTGCAAAAGATTCCTGAGGCTTTTAAAAACTCCCAGCCTGGTTCATTACTCAAAACCGCAATCATGGGTAAGACTGCCGACCTGACTGCTGTCCAGAAGGCCATCATTGACACCCTCAAGCAAGAGGGTAAGACACAGAAAGAAATTTCTGAACGAATAGGCTGTTCCCAGAGTGCTGTATCAAGGCACCTCAGTGGGAAGTCTGTGGGAAGGAAAAAGTGTGGCAGAAAACGCTGCACAACGAGAAGAGGTGACCGGACCCCGAGGAAGACTGGGGAGAGGGAAATGCCAAAATGCCTGAAGTCCAGTGTCAAGTACCCACAGTCAGTGATGGTCTGGGGTGCCATGTCAGCTGCTGGTGTTGGTCCACTGTGTTTTATCAAGGGCAGGGTCAATGCAGCTAGCTATCAGGAGATTTTGGAGCACTTCATGCTTCCATCTGCTGAAAAGCTTTACCTGCTCACAGTGCCAAAACCACTGGTAAATGGTTTACTGACCATGGTATTACTGTGCTCAATTGGCCTGCCAACTCTCCTGACCTGAATCCCATAGAGAATCTGTGGGATGTTGTGAAGAGAAAGTTGAGAGACGCAAGACCCAACACTCTGGATGAGCTCAAGGCTGCTATCGAAGCATCCTGGGCCTCCATAACACCTCAGCAGTGCCACAGGCTGATTGCCTCCATGCCACGCCGCATTGAAGCAGTCATTTCTGAAAAAGGATTCCCGACCAAGTATTGAGTGCATAACTGAACATAATTTTTTGAAGGTTGACTTTTTTTGTATTAAAAACACTTTTCTTTTAGTGGTCGGATGAAATATGCAAATCTTTTGAGATAGGAATTTTGGGTTTTCATGAGCTGTATGCCAAAATCATCAATATTAAAACAATAAAAGGCTTGCACTACTTCAGTTGTGTAAAATATATGAAAGTCTAATGTTTATCAGTACATTACAGAAAATAATGAACTTTATCACAATATGCACATTTTTTGAGAGGGACCTGTATGCTTCAGTGATTTAGCACCTAATCGCATGAAGTTGCATTGTTTGATTTACTATTGTCCCATCTATGTTTTATTAAGTTTATTTATTCATTTATTTATCTATATATTTCACTTAGTTCACAATTTTCGGAAGGAACCCTTCACAATTGTTTTCATATATGCTTTAGCGATTAAGCACTTATCGCACGGATTTGCATTGTTTGATATATTTTTTCATCCCATCTATGATTAATTATTTTATTTATATATTTCACTTAGTTCACAATTTTATGTACACCTTTTAGCATACTGCGCAGCACTTTTTGGATTATATTTAGTTTTTCACACTCAGTGATTAGACATAGTTACTTACAGGATCTCCTATTGTATTTTATTTTTTACTTTTTATTATATTCATTATTATTATTTGTATTTTTATTCTAATTTTATTTTCATTCACCACTCATGTTTTTCTTATTTGACTTTTTCATCCCCATTTTGTTTTCTTTTCACTTCATTATTTTCTTTTTTCATTTTAGTTTTTATTTTATTCCCTTTACATACACTGAGGTGGGGGCGTAATATGTCTCTTGGTGGGGCTCGAGAATGTCGTGCCGCCAGCGGCGTCCTCATGCAGAGACACTGATGTGATTGTACACACGTCACTTCCAGCTCTGAACTGGTCTGGCCGGAATAACAGTGTCGGCGCGGTTATCCTCTCGCCCTGCTGTTTCCGGCCAGATGCGCCGGAAGCTTACGCACCCATGTTCCCACTGCAAGTACTAGTGCGGCGGGCGAGAGGGTGGAGTCTTCCAGTTGGGAGCCATTTCTCCCTTCTCCTGTTTAAATAGTAAAGGGAAATAGGATAATGCCAGATGTTGTGGGGAATCTTTTAAAGAGAGGCGAGCTACAGTAGAGAGCAGCGTATAACAGGTCAGTACCTTTCACAACCATAATATGAGACTTTTCAGCATCTGGTCACCCTATTGTCTCCAATTTATGGAATCTGTTTATGTTTTATTTTCCCAGTGACAAGTTACTAGATTAATCACCCCTCTTATATAAAGGAGAGAATTTGATTTATGGATTTATACAATATCCTTCTTTTACAAGGGAGTGTTCTCATATACCTTTTTGCTCATACCCATTTTTTCCACATATGACGGTCAGCGTAGCTCCCCGTTAGACTTTTTTGGACATCTATCTTGGTCCAAAGTACTTCGAATACGTTGTACCTACCTGAACTGAATCATTGGAATTTTCCTCTGTTTTCCCATGAAGTCGCCCTCTCTTGTTATGTGCATATATATGTATGTACATGCTTGTACATGATTTGTACCCATGGATACACACATACATATGTAAATAGACATGTTCTTTATAGATATATTACACCTTTTCAAATATACATACCCGATTTTGATTATTCTGCTATATGCAATAGGGGATATTGGCTTTCAACTGACACCCCAGAACTTGGAGGCACCAGGTGGGATTTGCGGTGTGTAGGCTCTTCGCCCTCCCCGTATTTGGGACAGGTGCGTCCAGATGCCTCTGTTCTTATCATTACATCTTACAGCTTCAGATGCCCCCTCTCTATCTCCTTCCATTTGGAAGTTGGGTATGTACACTGTCAATAGCTGTTTCTACCCAACATAGAAACCCATATGCTGGTTTCTGTTATGATATATATATATATATATATATATATATATATATATATGTATATTTTTTTTAACGCAAGTGTTTTGAAATAATTGTAATTACATCTCCCAGTACTGACAGGTTCCCCTGAAGAAACTACAAGCAAAACGTGTAGCGATCCTGCTAGTGTTGGAGATACCCGTGCACCCTAGAGAATTGATCTCATCCACTCCCAAACACACGACCATGGTCCATATCATGGGTATCCCCACAGACTGCCTCCCTCTATAAATAGGGGAGGGCCTGCTGTTATATGTATTATGAGGAGATAATGTACCTATTTTTTGTATTGATTTTACACAATTTAACAATGTTTCAATAAAGTATTAATATTTTTATATAAACACTTGAGTTTATTTTATCCTGGGGGTTATGAGTGGCTACTTTTAAAGTCCCAATTTTCTTCTTTTTATTGATATAAGATTTAAATAAAAAATCTTGAAAACGATCCGACTCTGGAACCGGCACAATGACTCCTTGTGCCAACAGGTCTTGCCCTGCCCCGTAGAGGCCCTGTAGCCAATTGTGAAACAGGCGCAAGTTGGAAGGAAAGAAACTCACCGGATGCAAGGATCGAAACTCGATCTTGTAACTGAACCAAATCAACTTGTGGACCTATCTGTCCTGAATGAGCAAGGTCAACGGATCTGGAAAAAGGCAAAGACGTTCCCCCCCACTCCAGATGCGGGTGAGGGCGCCCCTTCAGGCTGGGGAACCAGAAGTGCCCGCTTTTGACTTAGCACTCCAGAGTCTCTTGGAGCCTCTCGCAATGTTACGGGTGGATCTTGAACCCTTTTCCTGCGATCCAGATGAACGAAAGGGCCACTAGTGAGCTGAGAAGAAAGGACCATGCTTACGACGAGGTTCCTTGCCCTTAGCAAACTGCAGAAGTAATGTACTCTTACCTCCTGTAAGGCCCTTAATGATCTCTTCCATAGAGGCACCGAACAAACGTTCACCTACAAAAGGTAGATCAGTCAGCACCTTTTTAAAAGCCTGGTCGGCCAACCAACCATTTAATGCGGCAAAGAATCACTGCCGTCACAGATACCCTGCCAGCAAAGGGGGCCGCATCCAAAGATGCATCAGAAATGTACTGTAACACCTCGATAAACAAATCCGCCAGCTCAGGAGGGTATTGACTTTCTTTCAGATCCTGGTGTAAAACATTTGCCCATTCTGTCAAGGTCTGGGATACCAAGGTGATGGCAAACATCGACTTAAACATTGAACAAGCCACGGTGAAAAGATACCGGACCAGAGCCTCCGCTCTCTTGTCCACGGGATCCGGCAAAAGCGTAGCCTTATTTACCTGGAAACCTAAGAGTCCACAGATGGTGGAACTATAAGTTTCTTCAGGAGAGAGTCCTCAAAGGGATATCGCCTAGCAAAGCGCTTAGGTATTCCAACCATGTGCTTCTGGGATTCCCACTGACTAGTGACAATCTCGTCAAAATAGGCAGAAAAGGGGAACACCTTTGTAACCCTGGAAGATTTACGGGTGCCAAACTGCACCGACGTCGCCGACTCAGCAACAGCTGAGTCCTCCAACTTTAAAGTTTCCCGCACTGACACAATCACGGCCTCCACCACGCTTTTTCATGCCCGGCTGTGGAGGATGAGGACTCGTCCTCCCTGTTAGAGCACACAGCATGCATGGACGCAGACCCAGTGGGCTGACTCTCGTCCGCAGCGGCCAAATCCACCTCAGACCCTGAGGAGGCAGAGGATGCAGGTGAAACCGAGGGGCGCTTCTTGCTAGGCCTCCTTTGCAGGGCCATGTCTACCTTGGATACAAGTGACTGCAGGGCTGCTGCCATGGCTGCCAGAGCAGACTGAGACCCAGAGGGTCCGGCAGCTTATAGGAGTGGGTCAGGTGGTGATACATGCTTAAGAGGCTCCATTTCCAACAAGGGGTTAATCTGAGCTGTACCGTGCACAACAGAAAAACTTTTTTTGCAAAAAAAGGGGAACCCCTCCCCCACGCACCGCTTGAGCACCACAAGAATCAACGCACCCGCTGCACTGTATAGCAGAGGAAGGATCGTATACCCCCAGAGACTCACCACCCCAGAGCTGGAGAGCCTGCCTCATTGTGAGGGAAGAAGAAGAAGCAGCGCCGGCACTGACACTAGAGGCTCAAACAGCACATCACCGCACATGGCCGCAGGACTTCACAAACATGCCTTTCAAAGCTGGGAATGCAGCATGCACGGCAAAATGGGGGCACGCTGCATGGGACCCGGGACCCCAGGGAAGAGGCATCCACCAGGAGGGGACCCCCCCTGCAAAACCAAGGTAAAGGCAACCCCAAAAAGAGGGACCGCCAGTGGCACCCCCCCACTACTCTACGGCCCATTGCCAGACAAGCCCCCCTACCCAAATACACCTGTGCACCTCAAAAGGGGCTAAGGGGGGGAGACAGGGAGCAGGTGAGGGCAACCTATGCAGGGGGAACCCCGCTGCGGAGATGGGGGAAAAATAGCTGAGGCTGGAGGACAAAGGAGGGGGGCCTACCATCCCCAGGGAGGGCCCGCGACCACCCCAACAATTCTGAAAGAAAGGAGGGGGGACACTACACCACACCACGGCACCAGGTGGGCGCTACTCCCAGCAGTCCACAGCACCATCTTGGAATGGGTGTGCTGCGGCCTGAGGTACGCTGCGACTCCGATCATGACTGCTGTCGTGACCAGGGCTATGCGACCTCGCAAGGTGTTTCACTCGCCAGCCAGCCCCCTTCCAGTGGGGCTATGTCGCAGCCAACCTAGCACGGAGCAAATAGTTGGATCGTGCTCACAGGCCAGACTAAGAAGACCATAAGGATCTAGGATATCCAATGCATCATCCGGTTCGGCTGTTGATTGTAGTTCACACAGAAACAGGTTGATTGCAGTTCACACAGGAACAAAAACAAAAGAAAAAGTAAAAAATTCCATAGAAGAAGGAAAGTATGCCAAGACGACAGATCCCAGCAGAGAGCCAGGTCCTTACTCCTGACTAGGCAGAAAAAAAACTGAAGTCCTATAGCAGGAAGTAATGGTATACCCTCTGGGACTGCCTCAGGGGCGGAACCAAAAAGGTTTCCGCCTAGTCCTACTCCTGAAGGGAGAGCAGCATAAGTCCAATGGTCTAGAAGACATGGAGCTGTGTCCCTCAGTGAAGGAAAGAGAAATATATCTCTCTTGTTTATACTGGTAAGAGTGATTCCAGTAGGAATCCTGTGATTTAACAGAATATATATATATATATATATATATATATATATATATATATATATATATATATATATATATACACACACATATATATTGTGGGGTTGATTAGCTCGGTGGTGGGTATGGATGACCCCTTTGGGGGGTGCGTTTACACAGGGAGATAGCCGAGAAGTGGTTGCAAACAACAGTTTGGTTTATTCTTGCAGTTTACTTCACACAAGTGCAAGCCTCAAAAACATCCAAAATAAAAATAAAACAAAATAAATCCTTGCCACTGTGGGCGGCTACCTTCTCACATACAGGAACCTACCTACGGAGTCTGTCTCCAACCTACTGTTGGGCAAACTTTGCTGATCCTACAGCAGACACTCAATAGTCCATGTTTTCTCTTCATACAACAAATGTCCATTGAACACGTCCCTTTACTCTTCACATAGAACACATTCCTTTGTTTGTCTCTTCACATAGCAACCATTCCTTTCACATAGAAAACATCCATTTATTTCTTTTCACATAGAAATAGTCCAGACCTCACCTTGAGTAGTCTTCACACTTTTTACCCTCCTCAGCGCACATCGCTCCAGGAGGTCTTCTCCCATGCTCACACAGCGTCGGGAGGCACACATCTGACTGTCCTCCTCTCCCCAGCTTCACACAGCATCAGGAGGCAGCAATCCTTCTCCCATGCTTCACACAGCGTCGGGAGGCACACATCTGACTGTCCTCCTCTCCCCAGCTCACACAGCGTCAGGAGGCAGCAATACTTAAACTTCCTTTGGACAAATTATAGAGGCCTTAACTTCCTCATTCCGAACAGCTGAAGGCCTTTCAACTTCCTTAAGCCGTCCTGGCTACCTTTTCAGCCGACACCCTATAGTAATTGGTGAATTGTCTAACCCAAGCAGAAGTGTATCTCCTGTCTGTGACAACATTCACAGATTTACCTGACTTCCTGTCACAATATATATACACACACACACACACACACACACACATTATATATATATATATATATATATATATATATATATACACACACACACACACACAGTGCCTTGCGAAAGTATTCGCCCCTTGAACTTTTCGACCTTTTACTACATTTCAGGCTTCAAACATAAAGATATAAAACTGTAATTTTTTTGTGAAGAATCAACAACAAGTGGGACACAATCATGAAGTGGAACAACTTTATTGGATATTTCAAACTTTTTTAACAAATAAAAAACTGGAAAAATTGGGTGTGCAAAATTATTCAGCCCCTTTACATTCAGTGCAGCAAACTCTCTCCAGAAGTTCAGTGAGGATCTCTGAATGATCCAATGTTGACCTAAATGACTAATGATAAATAGAATCCTTTGCTCTCTGAGTCATAGCCAGGGAAGCATTTGGTGCTGTGAGGAATGGACAGGCCTCCATCAACGGCTCCCTTGAGTTCACCGAAGACTGTTTCCAGTGGTGGTCCTAGTAAGACCAGCATCCAGGTAGCAGGTGAAGGCACCAGGTTGCCCATCAATGCTCTCCACATTGTACTCATCTCCAGTTACTTCCACTTGACCTTCATAGACTTTGTCAAGGCCAAACTTGTTCAGCAGCCTGCGAGCCAGCAGCAGACCCGTACAATAGGCAGCAGCGTAGTTGGTTAGCCTAGCCTTGACACCGAATTTGGGAAGTTCGTGGCCATAGGCAGCACAGACGATCATGTCGCCTTCAATCCTGGCATAGGCAATCTGGCAGATGATGTCTCCGTTAGTGATATGCACAATCATCCTGTATTTGGGGGTGTTGTACTTGTTTTTGTCCTGGATGACCAGTCTCTTGCGGGCATAGTAGTCCGTTTTGCCCTCTCTCCTTCTGCGGAACTTAACCTGGTACCTCTTGAAATAAGCCTTGTTCTTCACAACTTTTACAAACCCCATTTTTCTGGATTTTGTCCCGTCGAGGCTAGGACCGGAGAGTCACAGCGCTCACGTAAGGGCACTGGAGAACTCCACCGCAAACACATCCTTGGCCAGAATGTGGCGGACTACATGCGTCTTCTAATAGAGGAAGATGAGGATGCATACAAGAAGCAATTCTCCCGATATATAAAGAGTGGCATCACAGCTGATCAAATGGAAGACATATACAAAAAGGCCCATTTTTCAATCAGGGAGAACCCAGGCCACGAAAAGAAGCCCAAAAGAGAAGTCAAAAAGAAGAGGTGGAATCGTGGCAAATTGTCCCTGGCACAGAAAAAAGACCGTATTGCTCAGAAAAAAACAAGCTTTCTCAGAGCTCAGGAGAAGATTGTCGACAGCTAAACTGGGCTTCCTGCAATTTTCTACAAGAATCTCCTAAAATAAATCTATTGATGCTAAAAAAAAAAAAAAGATAAATAGAATCCACCTGTGTGTAATCAAGTCTCCGTATAAATGCACCTGCACTGTGATAGTCTCAGAGGTCCGTTTAAAGCGCAGAGAGCATCATGAAGAACAAGGCACACACCAGGCAGGTCCAAGATACTGTTGTGGAGAAGTTTAAAGCCAGATTTGGATACAAAAAGATTTCCCAAGCTTTAAACATCCCAAGGAGAACTTTCAACTCATACAAGGAGAAGACTGATCAGAGATGCAGCCAAGAGGCCCATGATCACTCTGGATAAACTGCAGAGATCTACAGCTGAGGTGGGAGACTCTGTCCATAGGACAACAATCAGTCGTATACTGCACAAATTTGGCCTTTATGGAAGAGTGGCAAGAAGAAAGCCATTTCTTAAAGATATCCATAAAAAGTGTCATTTAAAGTTTGCCCCAAGCCACCTGGGAGAAACACCAAACGTGTGGAAGAAGGTGCTCTGGTCAGATGAAACCAAAATTGAACTTTTTGGCAACAATGCAAAACGTTATGTTTGGCGTAAAAGCAACACAGCTCATCACTGCTTTTCTTCAGCAGGGACAGGGAAGATGGTTAAAATTGATGGGAAGATGGATGGAGCCAAATACAGGACCATTCTGGAAGAAAACCTGATGGAGTCTGCAAAAGACCTGAGACTGGGACGGAGATTTGTCTTCCAACAAGACAATGATCCAAAACAAAGCAAAATCTACAATGGAATGGTTCACAAATAAACATACCCAGATGTTAGAATGGCCAAGTCAAAGTCCAGACCTGAATCTAATCGAGAATCTGTGGAAAGAACTGAAAACTGCTGTTCACAAACGCTCTCCATCCAACCTCACTGAGCTCGAGCTGTTTTGCAAGGAGGAATGGGCAATAATTTCAGTCTCTCGATGTGCAAAACTGATAGACATACCCCAAGTGACTTACAGCTGTAATCACAGCAAAAGGTGGCGCTACAAAGTATTAACTTAAGGGGGCTGAATAATTTTGCATGCCCAATTTTTCAGTTTTTTATTTGTTAAAAAAGTTTGAAATATCCAATAAATTTCGTTCCACTTCATGATTGTGTCCCACTTGTTGTTGATTCTTCACAAAAAATTACAGTTTTATATCTTTATGTTTGAAGCCTGAAATGTGGCAAAAGGTCAAAAAGTTCAAGGGGGCCGAATACTTTCGCAAGGCACTGTATATCAGTGTTCACGGCAAGAAACAAAATTCAAACCAATGTGCAGAGCCAGAAGAATACTGAAAAGTGGGTGAGGAAAAAGATGTACTTGTGTATAACCTACAGGATAAATATTGGTAGAACTTGGGTGAATTTAGTCTTAATTCCTAAACACAGTCTATCAGACTAAAGCAGTTCTTGGGAAAAAAAAAAAAAAAAAAAAAAAAAAAATTCAGAACACAGAAAAAGTCCTTGCTCTCAGTTTAAAAAAATGGGAGATTCAAGGTACTTCTATAGCCTTAATCCATAATTCAATCAGCTGATTAAAATCTGACTCAATTTCCAAGAACAAAGTTATATTAATCCCGAAATATGTAGAGCAATTCTGATATTTAATTAATTCATATGTAGGGGACAGGTGGTGGCCTTTCCCACATCAAGGCTACAAAATGTTTTGACATTTGGTAACTGGAGTATGCCTACAGAGAATATATTTTTCACAGAAAGATGTAGCACAGCCACTGTAGTTTTTTGCACCTGCCTGTTAACTAAATGAGAAGACACGAAGGAGTTTTGTTATTTAAAGGTCAAGTTTGCTGTTTGATGTGCAAACCATTCTTTTAGGCCAGCACTGGATACAACTGAGATTAAAGTGAAAGTACAGGAAAGACTTCATAAATGTTATTCTATTAACTGATAAAGGATAGCCAATAAAAAGTGAAACAGCAGCAACTCTTACAACCAACACACTGGATCCTCTCAGCAAGACTCCAAAGGTCTGACGGCTCTTTTGTTGCACACATTTATAAAAAGCTAAGGAAGTCTTTTAGCATTTAGTTTAAGTAAAACTCGCTGACCGTAGTAACATTGAACTGTTGAATCCCAAATAATGGTAATGAAGTAAAAGGTCTTCCCAAAGATACAGTGGGTATAGAAAAGAATCATCCCCGTCTTTAAAAAAAAAAAAATCAAATTTTGTTGCTTTGCAACCTAAAATGAAGACAGGCACGTTTTTCGCTTTATCCAGCTGTGTTTACTCAGTGCAACTTATAACATCCAAGTGAAAAATAACAACATGTCAGAAAATAAAGGAAAAATTCAAAACCAAAATTACGGAGTTGGAAAAAGGATCACTCCCCTCCGAAAAATGACTTGTACACTCAATCCAGTGTAGCTAATCACCTTCTCAATGGCATACACAGCCATTTGACTTTCAACTGTGATCAGCTATGGTCATTTTCATTAGTTCAGCAAGAAGAGCTTTCCTGGAGCATTTCAGTCCCTGGAAGTGTAACTGAAGCAATCAACTAAGGGGGGCAAGGCACTATCAAAAGATCTCCAGGATAAAGTTGTGAAAAGGCACAAGTCAGGAGATGGATACAAACACATTACAAAGGCTTTATCAATGGCAAGAGGCACATCTTACCACTGGGATTTTTGCCCATTCCTCCTTGCAAAACTGCTCCAGCTCCTTCAAGTGGGATGGTTTGCACTTGTGAACAGCAATCTAAGTCTGACCACAGATTTTCTAATGGATTGAGGTCTGGGCTTTGACTGGGCAATTCCAGCAGATTTACATGTTTCCCCTTAAACCACTCAAGTGTTGCTTTAGCAGTGTATTTGGGGTCATTGTCCTGCTGGAAGGTGAACCTCCGTCCTAGCATCAAATCACGCAGTGTAGTACAGGATTTGCTCAAGAATATCCCTGTATTTAGCACCATCCATCTTTCCCCCAACTCTGACCAGTTTCCCAGTCCCGGCTGCTGAAAAACATCCTCACAGCATTATGTTGCCACCACCATGTTAAACTGTGGGGATGCTGTTCTTTGGGTGATGTGATGTGTTGGGTTTGCGCCAGACATAGCGTTTTCTTTGATGGCCAAAAAGTTCAGAGCACCTTCCCCCATACATTTTGGGAGTGTCCCACGTGCTTTTTTGCAAATTCAAAACGTGCCATTTTGTTTTTAGCTAAAAGTAATGGCTTTCTTCTGGCCACTCTGCCATAAAGCCCAACTCTATGGAGCACACGGCTTATTGTCGTCCTATGTACAGATACTCCAGTCTCTGCTGTGGAACTCTGCAGCTCCTCCAGGGTTACCTGAGGTCTCTGTGCTGCCTGATTAATGCCCTCCTTGCCCGGTCCATGAGTTTCGGAGGGCGGCCATCTCTTGGCAGGTTTGCTGTTGTGCCATTATCTTTCCATTTGGTTATGATAGATTTGATGGTGCTCCTGGGGATCATAAAAGATTTGGATATTTTTTATAACCTAACCCTGACTTTTACTTAACATTGTCCCTTACTTGTTTGGAGAGTTCCTTGGTCTTCATGGCAGTGTTTAGTTAGTGATGCCTCTTGCTTAGATGTTGGCAGCCTCTGGGGCCTTTCAAAAAAAGGTGTGTATATGTAATGACAGATCATGTGACACTTGGATTGCACACAGTTGGACATAATTTTACTAATTATTTGACTTCTGAAGGTAATTGGTTGCACCATAGCTTTTTTGGGCTTCATAACAAAGGGGGTGAATACATACACACGTGCTAATTTTCTGTTTTCTATTTCTAAAAAATAGTTTTATGTATAAATATTTCTTTCCATTTTACTTCAACAACTTAGACTATTGTGTTCTGATCCATCACATACATTTCAGATTAACAAAACATTGAATTTAAGGCTGTAATGTAACAAAATACGTAAAAAGTAAAGGGGGTGAATACTTTTGCAATGCACTGTATCTTGGGAATTTTTTTAAAAGGGAGGGTGGGCGTGGGAGACCGAATTCTTTTCTATACCCCTGTATAAAATCCAGAAGGCATCGGGTCCGTCGGGCACACGCGCGGGGGGGCCCATGACCGCGCGGGAGCGTGCATCCGGCAGCGTGCGCTCGCTCCTAAAACCCTTACAGACTAGCGACATACCCCTACATCGCTTTGCCTGTGAGGGGCTGACTGCCGACGTAAATAGTCGTGCGGCAGTCGGCAAGTGGTTAACTATTAGCATAAATTTGGGCTTTAACAGAGTCATTCTTCATTCAGTATAACATGAAGATAACTGTCTGATCTCCAAATGAACACAGACCAAAAAAAAAACATAAAAGGACATTTACAATAATGCAGTGTATTTTATAGTTGGTAAGGTTGAATAAAGACCCAGTCCATCCAGTTCAACCTGTGTGGGGGGTGTGTGTGTATTCTGTGTCTCTACCACTTCCCATATTCCTGTATATTGTGATCAATAAGATACGCATCTAAAACGTTTTGAAATTAGCGACACTTCCTGCTGAAACCGCCAATTGTGGACAGTAAAGAATCACATATTCGACTTCATTGAGTGGCTGTGTGTCTTCTTGAGTGACCCGAGACTGAATAGTTTTCTCCCAATGCTGAAATAACCATTAAGGTATTTGTAGATCGCCATCATGTCCCCTCTTAAGCGTCTCTTCTCCAGGGAGAATATGTTTAGTGTTTGTAATCGTTCCTTATTAGTTTTGTTGCCCTTCTCTGGACTATCTCCACTTCCAGCACAAATGTCCTGAGGAATGATGACCAGAACTAGAAGGCATATTCAAAGATGCGGCTGAAGCAGAGTTTTGTAAAATAGCAAAATTATAGTTCTCTTTTTAATGCATGCAAATATCCTGCTGGCCTTGTTCGCTGCAGATTGTCATGGCATGCTATTGCATCAACTAGGACCTCCAGATTTTTTTCCATCCTCTATTACCTCAGAGGTTCTCCCCCTAGAGAGTAGCTTTCATTCAAATTTTCTTTCAATTCTTTATTTAAAGTGATTGTAAAGTCGTTTTTTTTTTTTTTTTTAACAAACATGTTCTACTTACCTGATCTGTGCAGTTATTTTGCACACAGCAGCGCGGATCCTCCTCTTCTCAGATTCCCACACTGGAGCTCCTGGCTCCTCCCTCCTGCTGGGTGTCCATACAGCAAGCAGCTTTCAATGGGACACCCAAGCAGGCGTGCTCCCGATCAGCAGCTCTGTGTGACTATTTACACACAGAGCCGAGCCAGAGGCTCTGCCCCTTGTCTACAGATTGGCAGCAGTAGGAGCCAATGGCTCCAAATGCCAATCATGAGTGCGAGTCCTGGGAGAGGCAAGGCTTTCGTGAACATCGCTGAATTAAGAGGAGGCTCAGGTAAGTACCAGGGGGGTTGCTGCACACAGGTTATTTTACCTTCATACATAAAATGTTTGAAGGTAAAAAACAGTGTGCCTTTACAGCCACTTTAAGGTTTTATAGCAGAACACAAAATGCAGAATAAAAATTAAAAAGAGAAAACAATAAGTCTTCAGAAGATATCCCCATTCCAAATAGATCCAGAAGAAAAAGAAAATCAACTACTAAAAACAAGAAAAAAATGCATTTGTATTTTGAGCCCTCAAAGTGCACAAATTTATATTTCCCTACATTGAACCTCATTTGCCATCTGTTTGCCCACCCCCCTACGTTGAACGTCATTTGCCATCTGTTTGCCCACCCCTCTATTTTTTCCAAGTTCTTCCTGTAGACTTGCTATATCCTGTTGTGAAGTTATTGCCCTGCAACGCTTTGTATCATCAGCAACCAGTGAGATTGAACTATTTATCCCAAACTCGCTATCATTTATGAACAAGGTAAAACAGAATAGGTCCCAGGACTGAGACCTGGGGTACCCCTGTTTATAACTCCACACCATTCAGAAGATATGCAATTCATCACCACCCTCTGGAGGCACCCTGTTATCTATCTAGTTTTCTATCCTAGTACATACACTATTTTCAACACCAATGAATGGCTTAAGTGTTCATGGGGTACTGTGTCAAATGCTTTGGCGAAGTCTAGATACACTAAATCCACAGGCCTTTCTTTATCCAGATTACAGTTCACTTCCTCAAAGAATGTTAATAGGTTGGCCTGGTGTGAAGGAGCTTTCATAAATCCATGCTGGTTATTACTGATATTATCAGCAAATTCTTGGACATAGCCCCTTATTGCCTCCAAAGGTTTACCAACTATCAGTGTTTGGCTGACTGGCCTGTAGTTTCCAAGAATATATCTCGTTCCATTCTTGATAATTGCTACCAGGTTATCTTTTTGCCAATCTGCTGGTACCATTTCGGTCAGTAAGCTTTTGTAAAGATCAAGAAAAAGGGTCTAACAATGACCAAAGTTTTTATATATCTTCCAAGCACTCCCAATATTTATCCCACTCCGTTACTTTAAACAGATTGATGCTCTGTTAACAAATTTTATTTGGGCTTCCAAACATCTGAGGCTAGGCAAAAAGTACCTTTCAAACCCAAAAACGAGTGGAGGGCTAGCTGTTCCAGACCTGCGGAAATATTACCAGGCTGTACAACACGAAGATTAATCGACTGGTGTCGACATAAGGAAAGCAAGCTCTGGCCGAGTCTAGAGCAGGCACAATGTGAGATCCCTCTTAAGAGAGCACCTTGGTGCTGTCAGATAATTCCAACATCTATGCGTGTGCACCCTCTTATTGGACACACAATCAAAACAGGCGCGAGAATATTCGAACAGACTGAATAAGGAAATGTTCTCTACTATACCCAGTACTGGGGAACCCCCAATTTACCATAGGATATCAAGATAAAGTGTTTAAAAACTTGGAGACAGGAGTTTTCCAAATATCCCATTTTTTGACAGCAGCAGGATGGTCTACAATAGGTGAATTGACAGACACCTCGGGTCCCTATCGTTTAGATTTATGGAGGGCATTTCAACTACATCATTTTTTGAGATCCCTCCAGTTCCCTACTCAGGGAGACCTAAGCCTACACCCTATGAAGAACTGTGTTCACAGACCGGAACGATAGACCATACAATATCCAAATTATATTCTTTATTAATGACCCCTGCAGAACAATGCCAATTGCCCTTTCTGAAGGAACGGTAAATGGGCTATACCTTCTCAATAGAATGGAAAAATTGAATAATTAAATCAATATTTTCGACCTCGATTTGTACCAAAATACAAGAATTGAATTATAAAATATTAACTAGATGGTACTATACGCCAGTAAAAATGAACAGAATCTCTCCAGAAAATACTGGCCGATGTTGGAGGTGTGAGATGGAAAAGGGAACACTGTTACATATTTTTTGGTGATGTCCTAAATTAAAAACATTCTGGGAACAGATCTGGGGTATAACCCAGAAGTTTACGGAACATCAGCTCCCTAAAGAACCTGCTTTCTTTCTGTTACACGCCTCCAATATATCAGCACAGAACTACAAACAGTCTATTGTTCCGCATTTGTTAAACGTGGCTAAAATGTGTATCCCTCTTAAATGGAAAAAAGTAGATCCACCTAATGTGAGTATATGGATAAAGAAAGTCGAAGAAATAAATAGTTTGCAGAATTTATTCCTATCTGCCCGTCAACAGCTTGATAAATATAAGATGAACTTGCAACAATGGAATGGTTATGTCAACTCGGAAGAGTGCCAATCCTTAATCATAGAGTAGGAGTCATTGGCAGGGGAGGAGGATTAGGGTGTTCGAATCATGGCCACCAGGTCCCCAATATTTTTGTAGCTTCCGTGTTATATATATATTCTTTCCTCTCTCTTTCTGTCTTCAGACTCTCTCTTTCTTTTCCTCTCTCTTTCCTACCCCTTTTTTTTCCCTTTAACTTTTTTTTTTTTAGGAAAATATGGAAAAGGTGAGTGGAGAACCGCTCTAACTGCAAACTGAAAGGTTTTGAGTTATGGAATTATTTTTCTATCTTAATTTTGGATGTCTCTAAGTAAAAAGACTCTGATATGGCATATAGTGTAATATTTGTAATGTCAAGAGTTGGATTGTAATGGATAGACTGTTTTTGTAATTGAATTTAAATAAAAATAAAATATGAAAAAAAAACAAAAAAAAAAAAACAATGACATAGCTAATTTCTTTGAGGACTCCCAGGCGTAAGCCATCTGGTCCTTGCGATATTTTCACATTAAGTTTTTCTAGTCTTTTTAAAACACTGGCTTCTCTTGGCCACAAGGGTACACTCCTTGCTCTGTTGCTAGCAATACTGTCTTATCGATTATACCTCTCCTTTCGCATAGTAAAAACTGAGGAAAAGAATGTATTTAATACAGTTGCCTTCTCCTTGTCACTGACCAAAATCCCTTGATCATCCTTTATAAGGCCAATATTCTCAGGACTTTGCTTTTTCACTAATAATGAGAAGCTCCAGGCTCCTTCAGAAAAAAAGTTAAGTCATCAGCTACAAATACTGTAGCTGCTGACTTTTACTATAAGGACACTTACCTGTCCAGGGATCCCGCGATGTCTTCACCGGAGCGGATTTTTTAATTTGATTCAGGTGCAGGCGCCAGTATCTGTAGTAAGGAAAACAGGACTGTTTCCTGTTGTGCTGCGCCTAGTGAATTGTCCTGTAGTCTTCGGGGCCCTGTGACGCGTCCCAGAAGACTGCGGGGGAAGGAGGGGTGCCCAAATTTCTGGCTAAGTTCACCGTGGTGTTGCAAGCGGGAAGTCGGAGCAGGTCCCTGTCAAAACAAGCTAAAAGTAGAGCTTCTCCTTTTGGGTGGTGCTCCGATATAAACATTTAAAAAAAAAAAAAAAATCGGGATTCCTTTTGCTCTCCTCTGTTTCTCTCATGGTCTATTTTTTGCTGCCCTGATTGCGTTATTACATTTCTTATTGCAAGCTTTATAGTGATGGAATGTTAACGGTGTCCCCTGAGCTTTATTTTTTTAAAGGAACGTTTTTCTCTTTGATGTGCATTTTTATGCTCAAATTTAGCCACCCAGTTTTTCCTTGGTTCTTTTATATTTGTTGCCTTTTGGAATACACTGGCTAATGCCATTATCAAAAAAGTGCCTAAAGCACCCCCATTTTCTTCTGTGTTTTTCGTTTCCAGAATATATGCCTATATAATGCCATGAAGTATGGAGCATAGTTTGGTAAAGTTAGCTCTCTTGAAATTCCATATAATTGTCTTGCGGTTTACAGTGAACCGAATTGCCCTGTGATCGCGGTTTCCTAAGGTATCCCTTACTTCTACACTATCAGCTCTGGGTTGTTTGTGATTAGTAGGTCAAGCAGTTTCCAGTTAGGGCACCCATCAACTGACACATAAAATTGTCCCACAAGATATTTAAGAAGTGCCGAGCCTTAGAAGAGTGTACAGCTCCATCTGCCCAGTCAATATCTGTTGAATTATGATGTGCAAACTGCAGAAACCCACAGCTCTTTCATTTTGGTAACCACTAAGGAAGAGTTAGGACCTGTGCCAGGTTTTTACTATCTTCATGTAATGGATATTTAAGGAATTTATGTGAGTCCTCCTTCAGAGGCTTGCCTGTTCCTCGATTGGAGGAAATCCTCTCCAACCAGGGGAAAGTCCATTTGAGTGGGGGGGTCATGGTTGGTGTGAAGCAGTTGATTAGTTAAGTGCATACTGTATCTTTTTTTTTTGCCTGAAATTGATTTTGATCTAGCCCACTATGTAAAGTATGTGACAGTCCTTTTCATCTTAATGAAGCATAGAAATCCCAGCTGTGTGTGCACCTGGGCCAGGATGTCTGCAGTGATAGAAGTTTTGTTATGTGTGTAGTCCTGTATCTGCCTAAGAAAGGATAGAATAAAATAGCAGAAAAATAGAAAGTTATTTTAATAGCATACCAGGGAGCAGTGGACAGAGGGAGAGTATGGCATGGAGCAACAGCTGACATATATGCCTCTTCACCCCCTTCTCCTATGAATCCATTTAATTTATAATTGCAGGATTCCCCTCCCCATGTCATATCTGTTTGAGAAGGGGGGGGGGGGTATTTTACAACTATGTCTCAGTACCTTTACAAAACCTGTGCTGAAAAAAAAACAAAAAAAACACACCCCCACACAAAAATGCTAAAACATCGGTTTTTGAAATGATTTTCTTCACATACAAGTGTTACCATGACAAACTCCTAACAAGCAAGCACATGCATTAAAAGTCTCTACAATTGTTAGTCTGTTTTGACACCCAGAGAGTTGATATACAAAGGAATTCTTTATTTCATTACTTTTGACAACATTTGACTCTACACTCACCCCCCTCTGCCCTCCAAAAATGGTAAGCGCAGTATGAAACTGCAAAAATAAAAATCGACAGCTATTAAAATGAGAAATGTTTGGCATACACCCATTTTTCAGTAGGGAGTACCCTTATGACATGAAACTGATTGCTTGCATCTCTCATCTTGAGGGGCCAGAAGCTGTATTGCTTCCTCTCCCAGTGTTTAATGTGGGCAGGAGTTGTATTAATAGGCGGCATGAAATCCAGCTGGCTTCAAACTTGTTATCTCTGGTCTTTGGTTAATTCACAATCACAACATATAAACCTCTGCTAGTCAGAAAGTGTCTAATACTTGGAGAAATGCAGTTCACAGCTGGGGATACTATAATGGGGAAAGCCAATGTGCGCCTTTTGTTTAAAGTCAACAAATTTAGTAAAAAAAGAAAAAAAAAAAAAAACACCAACCTAAAAGACAAAAAGAGATGAAGATTTTGAAAAATGAATGTAGTGTATAAATTTGAAATATAATATGTATTTTCTCTGATTAAATACACTTGATTTGGCTAGTTAAGGTGCAATTCTGGTATCTAAAAAAGTAGCCTTTGGACCAAACTTTCAACCCAGTAGACCCTTACAAGATTAAGGAGTTATGTTTACCAAGTACTTTGATGGTCTAGATCAGGGCTTTCCAAACTTTTTTGGGCAGAGACCCACTTCTGAATACAGTTATTTTTCGGGACCCACTTGCTTGTATTTGAATATTGTAAAGCGCTGCAGAATTTGTTGGCACTATATAAATGCAAATAATAATAATGAATATTTTAAAGGGAGGGGGATGTTAAATTAAAAATATCAATTTACTACTTTTCAATTTATTATTGAATACACTTGCCAGATGTTCTAAGTGAGGGGTCAGAAACCTGTGGCATGTGTGGTATATAAGCGGACTTGTAAGTAATCTGCACCCTCATAGACAGTATAAGGCAGGCAGAGGACAGAAATCAACCACCCCAGGACAGTGATCAGCAGGCTATATGGCACTCACCCTCCTTCCTCTGCCAGAGGTCCACAGTGAAGGTGAAGCCCCTGTTTGCCCTCTCCAGGGCCCAGTACACCTCACCCAGAGTCTCCATGATGAGGAGCTCTATGCTGGTCTTGGATTCATTGCTCTTCTCCTTCAGATCCTCTACTGGGTTCACAGAAGCTGCCATGAACTCCTGACACTGCCAGGCCACCTGGACCTCCTATGACACTGAGGCTGCCGTCTCTGCCCACTACAGCTGAGATAATCCCGCTGCCATTCTAGCCACCACCACTGCCGCCAGCAGGACCAAGGAGCTGGCTCTGCACCCCCTGAATATATCCTACATAACAGCCCACATACGTACTCACTAATGCAAGTATCCTCCTCATGGGAAATGCAGACCAGCCTCTGTAAACTGTGTGGGCGGGGTCCTGAATCCATCGCGATTTAACTGCTCTGGCTCTCTGTAATTTGCGCTGGCTTGCACAGCACAATTTAAGTGAACTCGCTCTCAGTGATTTTCGGCTTGGCGCGACCCACTTAAAACGCAGCTCGTGACCCACCAGTGGGTCCCGACCAGTGTTGGAAGAAACTGCGTTTAAGTAAACGGTGTTACTTAACGCAGTTACTTTTCAGGGTAACGAGTAATCTATCAGATTTCTCGTCCTCTACCTGTAACGCCGTTGCCGCTACTTTCGGCTGCGTTACTGCAATTACATCTACCGCCACTAGATGGCAGTAGATGTAATTGTATTCCCCCTCTCCTCTATGACCGCTGTCCGCGGTACTGGAGAGAGAAGAGGAGGAGACTCAGGAGTGAGTCATGAACAATCCTCTCGTCGGGGACCGCAACAGGCAGTGCGCCATAGAGGGCAGGGCATAGAGTCCGGCGGGCGGCGGATCGGCGACCCGACCAGGAAGTCAGTCAGAAGAATCAGTGCCACTGCCAGCCTGGCTGTTAAATAATATATAATATATAAAAAACATAGTCCAGGACTCCACCACCAGTGTTGCTCATCAGCAAGAAGTCCACCACCAACGACTCCACCAACGCACACAGCCCAGAAGAGGAGAGAGGCTGAGGCACAGACAGGCAGGCCTGAGGCCTGGAGGAGGACGGAGCTAGAGGAACCCGGACAACAACAGTGTTCCAGTGCCTGCCAGCCCAGGCCACACCACCAGCAAGCCCAGCACAGCAGGTACCAAAAAAAAAAAAACTCACAGACTCAGTCAGTCACAGACAGTCAGGACCCCCACCAGCCACCCACCCACCACCAGTGTGCCACAGACACCACCACAAGCAGCCAGCCAGTCCAGAGACAGCAGCAGCCAGCAGGTACCAAAAAAAAAAAAAAAAAGTTACTTAAGTCAGGTCAGGAGGACTCAGACCCCCACCACCAGTGTGCCACGCCACCACCAGTGTGCCACGTCACCACCAGTGTGCCACGTCACCACCAATGTTTTAAAATACTGTATATAGTGTTTTTATTCTTCAATCAGTTAATATAAACATCTTTGCTATTAAAGATGTTATAGAACGTAATTGCATTATAGAATATTAAAAAAAAAAGTCACAGTTACTTTGCTGAGTAACTAATTACTTTTTCTATGTGGTAACTGAGTCAGTAACTCAATTACTTTTTGGGAGAAGTAATTTGTAACTGTAACTAATTACTTTTTTAAACTAAGATGAGCAACACTGGTCCCGACCCACAGTTTGGGAACTCCTGGTCTAGATTGTTAATATAATAATAATATTATCTATATATTTGATATAAAACCATCTTTAACTCCACTATTTGCTTTTAACATAACTGCTAAATTTCAGAAGAAATAGATTTCTATGAAAAAAAATTACACTATAACATGTATAGGTCTCTAATACATTTGATAGAAAAATTAGGACCGCTATGCTGACACTTTTCTAGCATGTAGCAATTCTGGATCAGGGGGCAAAGCGCTCAACCAAATGGAGCTTTTTATTATAGATACCATGTGTTAACCATGATAATGTACGTAGTAACACCATTCCAAGCATAACCCCTGTGGATTTTTAATGATTTAAAAGTAAACTAGGCATGCCAAGCCTTTGGAACAGTTCCCCAGAACAACAAGTGACAACACAACATCTTCAGCATATTGGCCAGTTATTCCCAGCTCATCTCCTCTCCATGCAGAACCTGTTTTTCCCTCAAGGCAGTCAAGCTACATACTGAAAAATATAACTGCTCTGATGGCTATACCATATAATTTCCCAGAGATTATATCTCAACTGCACATTTTTTAAACAGAAAAGTTATTTATTTCACAAATTAAATAATGTACATACATCAAACATAAAGAAAGAAAATTATGAGGCACAGAGTACAGTACAACACAATTAACACAATATACAGCTCATAGTAAGTTCTAATCAGTATATACGTAGTACATTACATCCTGGGTAAATAGTACAACAGGCTTAAGCAATTATTTGTTGAAAAACAATCAGAATATTTAGCAGGTTTGCTAACCAGAGGGAGAACGGGGAGTGGACTGGGAGGGAAGAGAAGGGTGAGAGGGCTAGGGGAAGGGAGGGGGATAAAGGCCCGGACCTGGGAGCAGAGGAGTGACATCATACAGATACCAATACCACCCGCTATATGCCAGAATACCTACAGTTCCCGCGGGATTAGGTCTTTGCCCAAGATCCCCAGACCTTATCAACTTTCTTAGGGCATTTCCGACTCATACATGCGAGTTTATACAGGGGTATAATGGAGTCAACCATGGACCTCCATTGTGAGACCGTGGGTGACTCCTTTTTCCATTTGGATAGAATGACCTTTCAAGCATAGAACGCTACTTAAAAAAACAAAAAGTTCAAAAACGTAGTTTGTTACGTTTATTTCTTTCTGCAGCGAAATATTAATACCCTTGTTTTAGAAAAAAAAATACACCTCCTCCCTTGTCCTTATTGGTCTCTACTGTCAATGATATCATGCGACTAGAGGAGATGGTGGCGATGGACAAAGACACATTTGAAAAAGTTTAAAATTCTATGGTATGTTTGGCTTGACTTCTCCACATCTGCTGCCCTTAAAAATATGTTATAGTTATCATTACTTTGTGTTTTCTCATAGTTAGGATATGTTTTCTCCCTTCCCCCATTGGTCACAGTGGTTGCTCAGGATCCTTCCCTTTTCCCTCTTTGGGCCCCCCCAGGCCTACCTCTCTCCCTCTATTTTCTTTATCTTCCTTTACCTATTCCTCTCAGATTTATTTTTATGCATTTATGTGCGCTGATTTATGTACACCTTGGTGTAATACTTATAATTGGGATGCCTACTTTCTCCTTGATAAACGCTGTATTATAAATGCCAACCTACGTCACATTATCTTTTTTGAAACTTCGTTATTTGAATGAATCTTTACTAATGTTTTACTTAGTTTTTTCTGTTGTAAAACAATAAAGACATATTTGCCTCTAAAAAAACAAAGTTGTTTGTGCTTGCTGGAGGAAACCGCTTCACAAATGCCAAGAAGGAGTATTCTGGGGTCCATGTCAATAGAAAGAACTGTTACGATTTTTAGCTCTGTTACCACTGCTTGCCAGAAATTCTGAATATAGGGGCAGGACCACACAACATTTATAATGGTACCAATCTGATCGCGGCATTTAGGGATTGGTCAGACTGAGCGGGATATATTCTTGAAAGCCTCTTATGGGTGTAGTATGCCCTGTGAATAAATGTAAGCGGAATATATCTGTCCCTGGCTGATATCATCAGGGGGATATATTGTTGAAGCCCTTCCTCCCAATCTTCAACAGTAAGGTTAGGCATTTCCTCCTTCCAGATATGAAATAACTGCACATTTTATATATAGAAGTGCTATCTCCCCCACATTATACTAGCAAAGCTTACCCCTTTTTACTTCACACTATTCCATAAATTTAATGCCGCCCTGAAAAATTCTACATCATGTGAAGCAGTTCACAAATAAAAAGAATGCAAGAGGTTTGATTTCTTCACAATAGTGTGGACTCTAGGGTAATCTTGATACATAATTGTATACCTATTGGATAAAAAGAAACAAAAACTGATAGAAAATTGTGAGACTAAAATCATGAAATTTTTAGGTTTTGCACCTTAGGATTGCAATGACTTTGAATTGTCTTTTAGGGTGGGTTCACACCTGGGGCTGCATTAGAAAACAGCTGCTGGTGTGCAGTAGGATGATAGCAGTGCCAATGCACCAAATGCAGCATATTACAGAGTTTATTTTTTTAAACAAACCATTGAAATGTAACAGTGACATTTCATTAAGTTCTACATGCCGTAGCATGATGCGAGGAGGTGAACTGTACTGCACTGCAAAAATGTAGCGCATGCAGTATTTTTCAGTGGAAAGTGATGTGAACTAGCTGGGAAGGAGACCAGGCATTTTGCCGCACCTTGCAGTGAAACTGTGCTGGAATAGCCGCCCAACACAATCCTACCACACCTGATGTGAACCCTTAACTTAACGTATCATATTACAATTTACCACATCTATAAAGCCATGGGTAGGCATTAGAAAAAAATGCAGAATGAATTTGGTACTAAACAGGGGTGTACATAATAAAATGCCTAAATATAATATGGTCATGTTGCAACTCCCAAATTCACCATTAGGCGGTCCTGACAAACTTTAATTACTGGTCATGATGCTTGTAACCATTCCTATCATTGCTAATAGCTTCACATGGGCAGCAATTTCTACCTCCCTTCTGTGGTACATCACTTTTTAAAAACAATACAGCAGCAACTTCCAGGTGTTCAGGAGACAATACTGGTTTTGGCGCAGTCCTATTGACTTCAGAAGGGGAGTTTGACAGGCAGTGGCACCTGTCAAACTCGGCAAGCCAGGGTACATTTGATGCCCTGCTGTGGTGTGTGTACGATCTCCTCTAACTGCCTTGTTAGGCTTTTGATGAGGGGTCGAGGGGCTGTAAAAACCTGCCAGTATTTCCTGCCTGTTTGAATGAAACCTCAGATTATTAGTCATAGATTACAAACACATCTCCCAATAAAAAAATGACTGAAACCTTTACTAAAATAGGAAACGGCACAATGTTTTTAATCATTTGTGATCCGTAGTGGGAGAAAAGCCTTCAAAATGGATAAAATGTTTTTTTTTTGCCGAAGGTGTAACAGCAGCAGAGATCTTCCATCAGGGAACAACAAAAGCGTTATTTAGCAGCGTTCTATAGACCTAATAGAATGCATATTTAGTTAAGTGTTAAAAGGACAGTAATCAATATCCTTATTCTAGAAAAATCATCCATACACATCCAATACTTAATGGCCCTGTAATGAATTTTAAAAATAAAACAAACAAAACGTTTGTGTTTTTATGTCTCCTTGTAACACCCCCCATGAGCTCATAAGCATTCCATTTCTTCCTCATTACGATTTGTTTGGAATAGGCAGTAGTCACAAACAAATCCCATAGTTCACAGCCTCTAACTCATCTCGGGATTGAAGCAGGAGAGGGTGGATACATTCCTACATACAGCGGGATAGAAAATGAAGGTAGCCAACACACGCACAGAAATTTTCATCCCAGAAGCAAAAAAAAGGAATTTGGAGAATGGAAGGTGGCTTAGAAAAATAGAAGGTACTTATTTGAGTTAAGAAAACACATTTGAATAGACTTTTGTTTATAATAAAAAAAAAAAAGTTTTGGGTCACTTTAAACCTTTTAACTCATTACAAAACAAGTAAAAAAAAAATACAGCATTGCCAATAGATAGGTCTGCATATCACTTTGAAGCAGGTAAAATGACCACACGGTGGTATATTATTTAGTTGGTAAAAAGCTCCGCTAGTGTCATAAATAACTAAATGTTCACATTGTGAGGTAGAGATTACATTTTCATTATTTTCCTCTTCTGTCCCTAGTGGCCTTTTCCACTAATAGTGTTTTCATGATGACTAATTAAGCAGCTAATATGCTCTGGCTGAAGGTTGTTTCCCACGTGGACAAATCTGCATGAAGAGCAGGGTCCAGCTATTAAATTGTAATTTGCAGCAGTATAAATAGCAGAGTTGTCAAACAGTGACTGCTACTGACTGCTACACTTGTCAGCGGTATCTAAATGAGAAATAAACATTTAATTATTAACCTCTTAACTGTTACATCAGGAAACACTGGTTTTACTTTAGCAATATATAAGCCTAATCTTTTCAGTCCTTTCAGTCACTCAATATTAAAAAACAAAAAAAAGTGTGAGGTCTATGGTCAGCAACCATGTTTTTTTTCATGGACTGCTTTCATGAATTTATTCAGCCATTAATATATGGACTTGCGCTACTGATTTCCTTCTTCTTGCAATTATTGTATATACGTGGGATGTCTTTTCTATGGGTTTCTTAGGGTTTTTATTTTTAAGAGGGCACTAGATTTGAGGTTGAAATCTTAGTGGTTATTCATTTCAGACATTTTCTTTTCTTTAAAAGTGGCCCTTTCAGGAACTGTTAAAAGTCCACATGAACTAGTTGTTGCTAAGTCACAACAAAAATTTTTCAAAAAATATGTACCTTCAACCCAGCTCTAAGTCAAGTGACTGTCTAGGTTTGGTTGATCTCTTTAGTCTGCTGCAGGCTAGAGAAAGGTGAGAGGTTGCGTGACAGGAGCGTGACATATTGATAAACACAACCAAGAACTGAACAGAGATCAGAATTCCCATGGTTGTGTTATTTTTAGGCCAGCATAAAAGTCCAGGAAAGTAGGTGCTGACCTTGTATGATGCCTCAGCAAAGATGAGCTCCTTGCTTTGAGAGAAGTGGAGTAATTTTTTGGACAAACTGGCATGTCTGTGACATGTAATAAATACCTGGAAATGTTTCACGTGATTCAGTATACACGCACGTGAATCTGAAATTCAAGCAGATACAAAATAAAGACTAAAGGAAAGCAGGCTGTAGTCTTTAAAAATTCTTAAATGTATCTTGTTAAATGCAGCATCTCCTATATATGCACTGCATCTGTAAATTGGGCCTTTAGCCTGGAATTTAGCTTTAACATAAAACATATCTAAAGACTGGTCCAAATATTAAAAAAAAAAAAGAAATATTTCAGAATATCCTCAGTTAACAATAGACTAAAAGTATAACTAAAGGCAAAACGTTGTTTTAAATAGGGTTTAGAGGGATTAGAACACCTTTCAGATTTTTTCTTTTTTTTTTTCTTTTGTGGTTGGTGCTTTCATTAAGGACATTCACACTATAGCAAGAATAGAGGGGACTCTTCCAATCAAAAGAACAGCAGGGGAGCAAGAAACGCTGGCTTCCATGCTACTTCTTCTCAAGGTAGAGTAAGAGATTAAAAAGGATCCCAAGAAGAAAAGATGCAGAGATGGAGCAGAGCTACAGCTGCCAGGGGCAATAGAAAGAAGAAAGCTTAAATTCTTACAGAGAATCAGGGAGTGACCCCCTTGAACACAAGACCAAGAGGGAAAAAGAAGGTTGCAGTGGGGTGATGAAGAGGAGCAACTTCTTGCAAAGAGAATTCATGGGGAGTGCAAGAGCCAAGGTGATAGCAATATGATACACAAGGCCACACCAAGACCTGCAGGTCACCAATGATGCCAAACAGAGTTGCAGGAGGAGGAACAGGAAAAAATTCTAGGGTGGGGTTACTTATTGTCACACTAGGTGGGAACTACTTCACATGATGGATTGAAAAGTATGTTGGAAGTGATTTGCATGGCCAAGAGTGACACCTGGTATACAGTGGGTACGGAAAGTATTCAGACCCCCTTAAATTTTTCACTCTTTGTTATATTGCAGCCATTTGCTAAAATCATTTAGGTTCATTCTTCTTCCTCATGAATGTACACATAGCTCCCCATACTGACAGAAAAACACAGAATTGTTGACATTGTTGCAGATTTATTAAAAAAGAAAAACTGAAATATCACATGGTCCTAAGTATTCAGACCCTTTGCTGTGACACTCATATTTAACTTTGCTTTTAACTTTCCATTTCTTCTGATCATCCTTGAGATGGTTCTACACCTTCATTTGAGTCCAGCTGTGTTTGATTATACTGATTGGACTTGATTAGGAAAGCCACACACCTGTCTATATAAGACCTTCCAGATCACAATGCATGCCAGAGCAAATGAGAATCATGAGGTCAAAGGAACTGCCTGAAGAGCTCAGAGACAGATTTGTGGCAAGGCACAGATCTGGCCAAGGTTACAAAAAGATTTCTGCTGCACTTAAGGTTCCTAAGAGCACAGTGGCATCCATAATCCTCAAATGGAAGACGTTTGGGACGACCAGAACCCTTCCTAGAGCTGGCCGGCCGGCCAAACTGAGTTATCGGGGGAGAAGAGCCTTGGTGAGAGAGGTAAAGAAGAACCCAAAGATCACTGTGGCTGAGCTCCAGAGATGCAGTCAGGAGATGGGAGAAAGTTGTAGAAAGTCAACCATCACTGCAGCCCTCCACCAGTCGGGGCTTTATGGCAGAGTGGCCCGACGGAAGCCTCTCCTCAAGGTAAGACACATGAAAGCCCGCATGGAGTTTGCTAAAAAACACCTGAAGGACTCCAAGATGGTGAGAAATAAGATTATCTGGTCTGATGAGACCAAAATAGAACTTTTTGGCCTTAATTCTAAGCGGTATGTGTGGAGAAAACCAGGCACTGCTCATCACCTGTCCAATACAGTCCCAACAGTGAAGCATGGTGGTGGCAGCATCATGCTGTGGGGGTGTTTTTCAGCTGCAGGGACAGGACGACTGGTTGCAATCGAGGGAAAGATGAATGCGGCCAAGTACAGGGATATCCTGGACAAAAACCTTCTCCAGAGTGCTCTGGACCTCAGACTGGGCCGAAGGTTTACCTTCCAACAAGACAATGACCCTAAGCACACAGCTAAAATAATGAAGGAGTGGCTTCACAACAACTCCGTGACTGTTCTTGAATGGCCCAGCCAGAGCCCTGACTTAAACTCAATTGAGCATCTCTGGAGAGACCTAAAAATGGCTGTCCACCAACGTTTACCATCCAACCTGACAGAACTGGAGAGGATCTGCAAGGAGGAATGGCAGAGGATCCCCAAATCCAGGTGTGAAAGACTTGTTGCATCTTTCCCAAAAAGACTCCTGGCTGTATTAGATCAAAGGGGGGCTTCTACTAAATACTGAGCAAAGGGTCTGAATACTTAGGACCATGTGATATTTCAGTTTTTCTTTTTTAATAAATCTGCAACAATGTCAACAATTCTGTGTTTTTCTGTCAGTATGGGGTGCTATGTGTACATTCATGAGGAAGAAGAATGAACTTAAATGATTTTAGCAAATGGCTGCAATATAACAAAGAGTGAAAAATTTAAGGGGGTCTGAATACTTTCCGTACCCACTGTATATCAGTGAATTAGAGATATTGGGAAATCTCTGGGCAAAGGTCTGCAGAGCAGTTATATAACAAGATATTTGGTGAGAGAGTCAGATGAATGCCAAAGTACCTACAGACCACATGTGGACAATGAAAACATACATAAGAAGCACTGAGAACAGGGATGATTTGGTCATTTGCATCCCTGATACGGAGAGAGGGTGGAATCAGGGCAGAGTCCGATGGCCAGGGAGATATGTGTTATGGAAATAAGTAAAGAGGCTCTAGGTAGCATTGCTAACCTCCACACAAGCATAACATGCGAGAAGTTGTCAGGGAGAGGCAACTGAGGGTTGCTATTAAGAGTTGGTCCCTGAAAATGGGACCAGACAGAAAAGTTGTGTTGAAGGAGGAGATGTATACGAATGATGTCAGGATTAGATCAAGGTACCCCGGACAATACAAGGAAGGGGGAGGTCCCAGAGATGATGTGGGATCAACCAAAAGGGAGAAGTGGGAGCACCAGCATTTGGGCATACTGTATGGTGCAAAGAATTATGCTTAGAAGCATTGAAATAAAAAGGTCTAAACCCTGGGATATGAATAATTAGGGTATGATCCTAAAATTGTGATTTTTTTTTTTTAGCAATGTAAGAATTACATACATGTGTGAATGGATAGAGAAAATAGCCCATTACTTTGTGTGTGCTATTACAGGTAGAAATTCTCTAGCATAAGGGATATAATGGCAGGTCTATCGATCATTCCCCTTAAAGAAAGGTGTAGAGAAATTGTTGAGCATTCAATATGAAGAAGGCTCCTGAGCAGGTCCGGTGGGCTTAGAGGTGGAGAGTCAACAAAGGAAGGACCTGCAGTAGAATAGGGAAAGGGTTTCTGGGAAGACTTGTGCCCATAGGAATATGGGGAAGATTTAAAGTGATAGGCATGTCTTGCCAGATACTAGTATGCACTGCTTCAATTAAGGAGTGTGCAATAGGCAACATGTAGTAAAAAACTGAAGTAGTAACTTTACAAAATTCTGGCAGTGAAAAATCTTTAGCAGCCTCCGCTAATATATTAAAGAGGCCGAGAGGACAAAAGCGCACAGCCGACTTTGCGTGATACGGTTATATTAAAAAATCAGACAAAAAACATAGATGCACTCGCATGTATACAGACGATTCTGGGCATGTACAGGCACCCATCTCCTTCATGGCCCCTTCAAGTTAAGCATGGAGCTCGATCACTGCTGCTGCACCCTCGAGATGGAACCCGGATGGTCCTCTTGCCGAGCCTCCAGTGTTGTCAGCCAAGCGCGCCTGTGCCCCGGCCGGCCTGCACAGTGACTACCATACAATGACTACAGATACTAGCGGGGATTGCGGGGAAGAAGGAAAGAAGCAACCACACGTCCTTCGTCTGTTGCTATGACATGTTTCGGAGGCGTGGCCTCCTTCAGGTCACGCCCATACCAATGCCCAAACTAATTTTATATGTAGTAGCCCCTCCTCCACCCATCAACTTAGAGAGGCCATACCAGGAGAGGCTTAATTACATCTTATAGGCAGCCATAATAACAAAGTTGTATGTATAGTATGAAGGAATCGCAAAATTCCAGGCGCTAACACGGTTTCTGTGGCTGTATCTCTCAGGTTTTAGGCAACAGGTGAGGCAGCAAATATCAGCTTCCATCATTGGCAGAAAATGGCTGCTGGAAGTGCGTAGTTAAAAGTCTTACAAGCACAAAGCTATTAGCCAGGGAAGCGGAGATGAAAAGACCGCCAAAGTTAATAATAGGTTAACGTTATAGAAAATGTAAAACCACATATAGAGTACTGACAACAATTGTTTAAACCAGGCATGTCCAACCTGCGGCCCGGAACCTCAGGCAATGTGGCCCACTGCCCCCTGACAATTTTTTTATTTTTTTTGCTGGGGAGGAAGGAAATCGGGTCGGGGGCACGGCCACAGCAGCTTCCAACTAACGCTACGCAGAGGCTGCCTCAGAGGGGGGAGGGGAGCATGTGCAATGTTTCTGACTCCTACCACCATGACCACTTCAAATCACTGAAGTGGTCATGGTGGTTAGAGTGTTCCTTTATTATCACTCAGAAGAAGGAAACCTTGGTATACCGATTTCATTTAATTTGATCATCCTCTAGTTGTGTTAAGTTAGTGCGGGGGGTGCGGCAGCGCGGGAAGGGGCGCGGCGGCATTTTATTACTTACCTTAATTATAGTATATATTTAATATGCGGCCCGATAAAATTTCTCTACACTCAATGTGGCCCAGAGAAGCCAAAAGTTTGGACACCCATGGTTTAAACCAATATAAGTGTATTAAACACATATAAAGTGCTAACAGTGCTATATAGAAAGTGCTACAATGCAATAATTCCAAATTAATATATATGTGCTAAAAATACACCACAAATAAATATTATAAATACAAACATATAAGTGCAAAAAAGTGCCCTAAGGGCTCAAAAAACTCAAATTAAATGGACAATAGAATAAAAAATGAAGCGTTTCCCAGTCCAAAGGAAAATCCAAAACTGTGCCAATGTGCTCAAATAAGATGCTTGTTTTCTTAGTGCTGGAAGGTGCTCATCAGTGCAAAGTGCCACACTCCCTTCTTGCGCCCCTACACACCAGAGAGAAAGAGCCTCTTTGGGTCATGTGCAGCCTTAATGGTGAGTATGGAATCCTTATGTGTAGTCAGGGTACCATCCAGCAATAAAACGCTCACTCACTTGCAAGTGGCACTTCCCTAGCGGGCTCAGCCAAAATTAAATAGACAGATCATAGTGAAGTACTGCTAAAATGTCGTTTATTTGCGCAACGGGCAAGATTACTAGATCATGTCCATCATGTCCATTGATGACGCTTGGAAGGCGGGCGAAATGCGCTTACGTAACTTTCGGCTTACCAAACCACCTACATCACTTTCTGTCTCTCCGTGGAACACATGTGAGACAGAGTTCCAGGAAGCACTCCATGGTTGTCTGATTGCAACTTTTTTATCTTCGTCTTGTAAGTGTCATTTATTTGCGCAAGTGGCAAGATTATTTTAGCAGTACTTTACTATGATCTGTTTATTTCATTTGGGCTGAGCCTGCTAAGGAAGTGTCACCTGCAAGTGAGCGTGTTATTGCCAGATGGTACCCAGACTGCACAAGATTCCATACTCATCATTAAGGCTGCATGTGACCCAAAGAGGGTCTTTATCTTTGGTGAGTAGGGGGCGCAAGAGGGGAGTGTGGCACTTTGCACTGATGAGTACCTTCCAGCACTAAGAAAACAAGCACCTTATTTGAGCACATTGGCACAGTTTTGGATTCTCCAATGGAATGGGAAACACTTCATTTATTTTTTTATTGTCATTTAATTTGAGTTTCTTGAGCCCTTAGTTTTTTTTTTGCATACTTTTATTTTTGTATTTAAAATACTAATTTGTGGTGTATTTTTAGCACATATATATTAATTTAAAATTATTGCATTGTAGTACTTTCTATATACAATTGTTAGCACTTTAGATGTGTTCTTAACACACTTACATTTATTGGCTTAAAAAATTGCTGTCAGTACTCTATATGTGGTTTTACATTTTATTCACTAAATTTAAGCAAGCGCTGCGATTAATAACTTTTCTCAGGTAATTTCCCTATTGGGTGAAAAGCAGCTGCTCATTGTTCATTATATTATTGACCAAGCGTGGGTGTTTTTTACTAGTTATAGAAAATGTACCCATAAGGCCAAATAATCAAGCCAATAAACCTAGGGAAAACAAAACCTCATGGTAAAGAGTACTCCAAAACCTGTGCCTTCTAGATCACTTGTGTGCTTAGCACTGTGGTGTGCCTTGTGGAATAAAGGATAATATGCAGCGTATACCACAAATCCATCAAGACCAATATAGAAAGGGAACCAATCTGTGAGGTTACACGGGAATCTGGTCTTACCTTGTCCATGTCCATGGACCTGTTCAGGATCCAGACTTCACCCATCATGGTATACCTCTGAAGGGGTCTTCAGGTTCATAGGAATGGATCTTAGCCCTGGACCATTATAGCATCCTGCAGCTAAATACACTTGTTGCACCATGTTGCCAGGTAAGTGCTGAACGCAGGATCTCGTGCCCAAAGCAAACATTACAGAACAGTACGATACCCAAGGTATACAGAGGGTAACTGATCTAGAAACTGCTAATGAGCCATATAAGCAGTCAGATCTTGATAAAATGTAAGACAAATGAGATAAAAGAAAAATATAACTAATCTTCTCTAACAAGAAAAAGGGTGCATCACGTAATGACTCTAGCCAAAATAGATTAGATAAAACTTTTAAGACAATATTTTTATAATAGAGGTGAGGTATTCTTCTATAGCTTAGCTGTCAGTCAGTTGTTAATATAACTGAAGCATATTTGAGCAACATAATCTAATCTCTCTATCTAGAATGGCTGGAAAGTTACCAATGAGCATATGAATGGGAAAGCTTAGGTCCACAGACACAAGAGAGGGTCTGCATTGCTTGCGATTCATTTTTTGCACAAAATATTTTTCTATAAAACTATAATTATCCTATTGCTTAAAGAAAAAAAAACTACAAATTGCATAATATATGATGTCACATAATATCAAAAATATGTATCCAAGTACAAGGAATGTACAAGCAAGTGGTATACAATATTTTGCTTACCCTAAAATTAACAAAGATAGGAAGGCTGCAACGCCTGACATCTCTTTAAATAACTCGAAAAGCTTGCAAAGATGAAATTGCCTTACTATAAATATCGCTGAAGGCCAGAACTATCTTTTGTTTCGTATCCAACAGTTTCAAACCTGCCCTTGGAAACAACATTTTGAGTTTGAATATTTGATTATTATTAGCAGATATCAGGCAAACTTGGTTAGGTAATTCTGCCACTGATCAAATTCAAAAGTTCTTTACAACTGGTAGTAACTTCCAAAATACATACCCCTAAAGCACGCTTTTCACAAGTTGTACATTATTAATCAGAATGGCAAAGACAAGGAAAAAAAAAAAAGTAAACCCTATAAAGGCCTCCCAAATGCAAGATACTTTACACTTCATTAAATAGAAAGTGGAAACCTGGTGTGATTATAATTACATTGTTATTAAGTCAGCAACCTGCAAATTAAAACTCTTCTCCCCTTTTGTTCTCCTTTAGGAACTAATTTCAAAATTCTAGTCTTAAATAACAAAGCATTTCATGCTCCTGAAATAAGGACAATAGTGAAAATCGAATACTCTATAAATCTACATTGCAAGGATATTTAGTATTAATGCAAGTAAACTGAAAGTATTTACATGTAATATGTATGTTATCGTATAACCTATGCTAACTTTGGAATGTACCCGCTATATACTGTAGATGGCTGGTGCTATGGTTTTTCTTATTTTTTCTTATGGTTTTGTACCCGTTTATTGAAAAAAACTTTCATAAATAAGAAAAAAAAAAAGTAAGCTGCTAGTGATTTTGAGAATCTAAGCAGCGCAATAATCATTGGAAAAAAATCATCACAACTTAACCAACTGTTTACTTCGTAAATGCTATAAATCAAACGACCACTTGTCTAAAAACCAGAAGTCCACTGGTAATTTTTATAGGTGTACCTAAAACCAAAAGCAAACCTTTTATAAAAATGTCCTAATTAGCAGTCCTTGTATGTAGTGGCCGCATTTAGTAGTTGCCGCATTTATTTTTATTCCTTTATTTTCACCCAGTAGTCCTGAAAACACCACTCTTCCTGTCCTATGGTGTTTACAACCCCACCCTTCGCTGCCTCTATAGAGGAAGCCATGGTTGTCACCCAGTAAAGTATTTGCACTAGTGATCGACCGATTATCGGCAAGGTGACCGATATTTCGGGAAAGTGCTTGCACCGGTGTGATGCTTGCAGCTAGAGGCATCACCCTGGTACCGGCTGAAAAGCCGCTCGGCTGTCATTACAAGGAGCAGGAGGGGACGCCCCCCCCCCTCCCGCCGCCTTCCATGGCCCAGTAGGACGGGAGACCCGGGCAACCAGCCTGCACGGCCACCGAAGACCCGATCAGAACCGCATTCGGCTCTGAGCGAGTCTCCATGTAAAAACAATGTCATGACATCACTTCCGGGTACTCTGCACCAGATTTAAAAAAATTACAGCATTCAAAACACCCAAACTTGGCGTTTTGAATGCTTTTAAGTTCAGAGGAGGGGTTTGGGGTCTTTTAGACCCCCAGATCCCTCCACAAGAGTACCTGTCAAGTGATAAAAATATTTTTTTTTTTAAATGTACGAAAATATCAGCCGATACCGATATGTAATGGCCAAAATATCGGTAACGAAAATTCGATATCGGTCGATCACTAATTTGCATCCATGATCAGCAGATCAATGCCGGCATCCTGCAGACTCTCAGTACACTACATACCTGTGATACAGGCAGGCAGTTCCTGAATGCTAGGAAAATCAACAAACTATGAGGACTCTTCGCCAGTGCCATTGAAGTTCAATGAAAACTACAAGTGGTCAGCCGCAATGGCTACTGATTCGCAGGAAACAATGCAGCAGTGTGGGTAGAGCCCCAAAAGGATGCACTGTTTTCAAGCCGTGACAGCGGGTGTGGAAGGAAAATCCTCTGCCCACTTTTACAGAGCGGGAAGCACTGGCAGCAGGTGGTGGGTGGATAGGAGCATGTAATATGTTACACTCCAAACATGTAACATGTTCTTAAAGGTGAACTTATGCATCAAAGTGGCTGTAAACCCTCTCATATACCCGGTAAAGTGAGTGGCCTCAGATGATACACAAAGATGAAACAAATCCTCCTACATAAGTTTTACTTATTTATATGCAGTCCTACCGTCTCAACATCCCTTCAAAGTGCTAAAAATCCTGCTGCATCTGTCAGCAGCACAGAAGAGGGGCGGGGAGCTGCAGTTAGAGCTCTTGCACAGTGTGTAAGAGCTGATTGGAGGAAAGGGACACCTCCCTTCACACAGTACAGTGACAAAGGAATGAAATAAAATAATAATTAAACTGCAACATTTAAGGCAAGTCTGGAGTTCAGCTTCAACTATGTTGCATACGGTTTTGTAACCATAATCCATGAAAAGCCAGCTGTATGCTAATCGCATTCTATCTAAAAATACATATAATACAATCACAAAATAAACAACAAGCAAAAAATAAACTAAAGCTTCCTCTCACAAAAATGTACTTGATTATCCTTAGTAGCTTGAGATCTATTAATGCCACTTCACAGTTCTCTATGTTCATCTAAAATGTTTCCTTTGGCAATGCCAAGTTTCACACACTCAAACCAAACCAAGGCTTTGCAAATATGCTAATTGACATAATTAGAAAAGCAAGCCGCTCCTCTGATCTTACCAATTCTGCTACCTAGATTTGGCTTATGAGACTGGACCCTTTTTGTGTATGCCATTCCCTGCATTATTTTCATATTATGTTTGATAGTTTTGCCTTATGCCATGTTGGACTGCAGTATACGGATTGAACTCTAAGATAACATAATCAAGACACAATGTTTATCATGGAAATTATCTTTAACGTAAGCTTGCATGAGTTGATGTACCGTTTCTGTTTGTACCTTAATTTATATGTTAGCATTCCTGTTGTATGTACTTTATGCTTTTTGTTGTATGTACTTTATGCTTTTTCTCCGCTAATAAAAAGAGTAAAAAAAAAAAATAAGAAAAGCAAGCCTGCACTGTTCATAAACATGTGCACAGACCAAAAAAGAAAAAAAGAAAAATCGTAAAGTGGTTTTAAATGCAAAAACTGGATTTTTGACTTACCGTAAAATCCATTTCTCTGATGTTCATTGACGGACACAGCTCCTGATCTTTAGAACCATTGGTTATACTGCCCCCTACAGGAATAAGACACTAGGCAGAAAAAAAGTCTGGCTATGCCTATGGGCAGTCCCAGGGGATATACTCCCTCTCTCTGCTATAGGTACAAGCAGTGTCAGAAGAATACAACTCCACAGAGGGGTGGGTGCTGTGTCCGACAATGATCAGAGAAATGGATTTCACATCAAGCCAAAAATACAATTTTCTCTTTCGTTCATTATCAGACACAGCTCCTGATATTCTTAACTATTGGGATGTACCAAAGCAGTGCTAAACATGAGGGGTGGGAAAAGCAAAAAAATTCCCAAGACTAAAACAGTAGCCAACTAGGCAACAGGAGCTCAACCAAAACAACTGGATGCTACCTGAAGAAAACAATACACTCTTTAAAGAAGATCAGGTCCTCAACAGCAGCCTGCAAAACCTTGTGGCCAAAAGAAGCATCTGCAGATGCCAATACATCCACTTTATAGAACTTTGTGAAAGTGTGCACCAACGACCAGGTGGCCGCCTTGCAAACCTGTGTCACCAACGCCTGATGACGCAAGGCCCAGGAGGCACTAAGAATGCACCTTAACAGGGAAAGGAGGAACCTGACCCTTGATGGAATAGGCCTGAATCACCATCTGTATGATTCGTCTGGAAATGGTCGGAGAGGAAGCAGACAACCCTTTCCGAGGTCCCTTCATGAGCACAAATAGGGAGTCTGACTTCCTGAAAGACTCTGTAGCTGCCAGGTACACCCTACTTGCCCGGACCACATCAAAGGCATGCAAGGCAATTTCCTTTGGATGTTTAGGCCTGGGACACAGGGAAGGCAACACTATGTCCTAATTCAAATGAAAATCAGAGAGAACCTTTTGGAGGAACGGACAGGGGCGAAGAACCACCTGATCTCGGAATCACCAGGTAAAATGGGCAGGATAATGCCGCCAGTTCCGACACCCTGCGTGAGGTAATAGCCACCAGAAAAAAGCCACCTTCTGAGACAGTGTAAGCAAGGGAATCTCCCAAAGATTCTCAAGGGGAGGCTTCTGGAGGACAGAAAGCACCAAAATTGAGGTCCCGAGGCAACGGATACTGCACTGGAGGAACAAAATGACGGACACTCTAAAGGTACACACCAGGGAGTGTGTGGCCAAGGGTCATTGGAAGAAGACCGCCAAGGCCGACACTTGGCCTTGATGGTACTCAAGACCAATTTCTGTTCAACCCCTCGTTGAAGGAAGGTCAAGATACAAGCCACCGAGAAAGAACGAGGACAAACCTCACGGGACTCACACCATGCAATGTACGTCTTCCACGTATGATGGTAGATCTTCCTAGAAGTAGATTTCTTAGCTTTTAACAGTGTAGGAATCACCAACTCAGATAAACCTCTATCCTTCAGCACATGGTGTTCAACAGCCAAGCTGTCGAAAGCAATTGACTGTAAAGCAGGATGGATGATTGAACAGCAGATCCTCCCTGAGAGGAAGCTGCCAAGAAACGCCGGGGACCCGCCGCACCAGATTGGCGTACTAAGCTCGGCGAGGCCAGTGTGCAGCCACTAAGATGAATCCCTTCTGCCTTGATCCTGCGTAGAAGTCTTGGCAGAAGCTTGAGAGGAGGGAAAGCATAAATCAGATGATACTGACCCCATGGGGCAACCAGCGCGTCTATGGCATCCACCAGAGGATCCCGTGACCAAGCCACAAACCCTGCACCTTTCTGTTGAACCGAGATGTCAACAGATCCACCTCGGGGATGCCCCACTGGAGACACAACTGATGAAACACCTCCGGGTGAAGGGACCATTCCCCTTGGTCCAGCACCTGCCAACTGAGGTAATCCGACTGCCAGTTTTCCACCCTGGGAATGTGTACGGCAGAGAGGGCTGAACGAACCATTCTGCCCACCTTAGAATGCTGGCTACCTCCAGAGCTGCCAGACCACTTTCTGTGCCTCCTTGGTGATTGACATAAGCCACGGCCATGGCATTGTCAGATTGTATGCGCACTAGGCATCCCTGAAGACGATCTGTCCAATGGTCCAGACAGTATGTGATCGCTCTGAGTTCCAAGATATTGATCGGTAGTTTGGATTCTTCCAGTGTTCAGATCCCCTGAGCAGAATGTTTGCCGAGGACGGCTCCCCAGCCGGACAGGCAGGCATCCGTGATGACCACTATCCAATACAAGGGGAGGAAGGATTTTCCCAGGTGAAAAGCCGAAGAACAAAGCCACCATATCAGGGACTCCTTCGTTCCCAGACTCAGCAGGATCTGATTGTCCAGAGACTGCAGACTCTGGTCCCATTTGGCCAGATCCCTCTGCAGGGACCTCGTGTGAAACTGTGCAAATGGAAGAACCTTGAAGGTAGACACCATCAGGTCCAGCACCCCCATGCAAGTCCGCAGGCATGACCATCTGCTGGACAGCAGATGAATTGCAGCCTGCAATTTATGGATTTTGTCCAGAGGAAGGAGCACTCTGGCTAAGGCCAAGTCCAAAGTCAGACCGGATAGTCCAGTTTTGTAGACAAAACCAGAGCAGATTTCTGAAATCCAGGGTAGCTCCAAACAGGTGATCTCCTTGAAAGGGTAGAACAGTCAAGGCCTTTTTAGAAGTCTGGTACGCAGACCAGCATTTGAGCCAAAAGACACGCCTTAGAACCACTGCCGAAATGGAGAGCCGAGCCACTAGGGGAGCCGCATCCAAAGAGGCATCACAGATAAACTGCAGCCCCTGGACCGGCTGGTCTGCCAGCTCAGCAAAGGCAGAGGAGAGCTGTTCTCATTTCAGATCACAGCGTAAAAGCTTAGCCCACTCGGTCTGAGTTTGTGACTCCAGGGCAATGGTGAATACTGGCCTCAGTGCCAAACCAGTCAAAGTGTACATATTGCGGGCCACAGCCTCTGCTTCCCTATTAGCCGGTTTCCTAAAGGCAGGGGACTCTTCAACCGGAATCATGGTTGCCTTGTTCAATCTGGAAACCGGAGGGTCCACCACCGATGGAACAGTCCACTTCTTAATAAGGAATTCCCTTATAGGGGTATCGCCTAGTAAATTGCTTAGGGGGTACCCCAAGGGGACGCTTTGGTCCTCCCCACTCTTTAGCGACAATTTTGTCAAAATAGGCAGGGAAAGGAAACATCTTTGCCGCTCTGGATGGCTTGTGAGTGTCAAAGGGAACCTGCGCCTCTGTCTTCAAGGTCTCAAGCATAGATACATTTAATGCGTCCACCAGCACCTTTTTGTGCATGGTTGCAGATTTGGAGGAATCATCCTCACTATCAGAGGAGTCTGGGTGCATGGTTGCAGACCAAGCAGGATGACCCTCCGCCTGGCGGCCAAATCAGATTCAAGGTTCTGATGAGACAGGGGAAGGTGGGGGCGCTTTTTGCTAGCCCGTTGCCCGAAAACCATCTCCACCACGGACACGAAGGATTCCAGGACTGCCGTCAGCGCATCAATGGATGGTTGGGACCCGGAGGGCCCCGCAGCCTCAGAGAGGGGATCAGGTGGGGAGATAGACTCAATGAGTCACCAGGAGGACCCCACAAAAAAAGGTGTAAAACACTGCAAGGGACAACCCCCACCACACTGGCAGCACCACCTAGTCGCCAGGCACAAAGCAATCCTCAGCAGAGAGGGAGAGAACCCTACCAGACTCACCATGCAGCAGAAACAGGCACCTGCAGCCACCAGGATAATCCGGACTCACGTACAGTGATCAAGAAGCGAAAGGATCAAGAAGCGAAAGGATCCAGGAGTCAGTACCAGGGGATGAGGAGGGGCTCCTACTGCCAAAATCGCCATCCACAGGGCTCAACTGTCATGGCTGCCACTATTTTTAATAGCAAACCACGGCAAAATGGCCACGGGACTACACAAACATGGCCGCAATGCATTTAAGCAACAAAATGGTGGCCCCACGAGGCACCCAGGAGGAATCCCTAGGCCTCAAGGACAGACTCAGGCAGGACAGGGGGCCCTGGCAGGAGCCCCCATCAGGTACAACCCCCCCCCCCCACACAGCAGATCATCCGGTCACGTGTGAGGGACCTTCCTCAGCTATATATATATATATATATATATATATATATATTTTTTTTTTTTCTTTTTTTTCCTTTTTTAGCAAAGACTCGAAAACAACATGGTGGTTGTTGCAATTTTTTATATCACACCGTATTTGCGCAGCGGTCTTTCAAACGCAATTTTTTTAAAAAAATACACTTCACTGAATTAAGAAAAAAACTAAACAGTAAAGTTACCCCAATTGTTTTTGTACTTTTTAAAAGATGTCACGCGAGTAAATATATACGGTACCTAACAAATTAAAATTGTGCACACTCATGGAATGGCGACAGACTACGGTACTTAAAAATCTCCATTGGCGACGCTTTTAAATTTTTTATTGGTTACTAGTTTAGAGTTACAGAGGAGGTCTTTTGCTAGAATTATTGCTTTCGCTGTGACGATTGGTATCTTCGATGCAAGACTACCTAGGTGTTAACCAGATCTTCACTACAACTAATTTCGGCTAACTTCTGCTTTTTTCTGCGCACTACTACTTCCCTGAGGCAGGCATGGAAGTGTCCAATATTTTTAATGGATAGGCTGTATATCAATAAAAGTGACCATGAGATTTCCCAGATGAAAACCAGAGGCTCTCATTCAACTGGATCTACAAACATCCCAGGGTGCCACTTTCTACACTCAGCCTCCAAGATTCTGCTTTTTCTTGGTTCTCCACCTATTTATCACAGCACTCCTTCAGTGTTCCCTACAACTCTGTCCTCCTCCTGTAGGGGTCCCCCAAGGCTCTGTTCTTTGACCTCCTTTCTCTACTTACATCTTGATAACCTCCCACGGCATCCGAAACCATCTCCAATGTTGAGGACATCCTAAACCTCTCTACTCCTCACCTCACTCAATCAGTCTCCTTTTGCATTACCAACAGATATATCAACATGGATGAAACACCACTCCCTCCAACTAAATCTTTCTAAAACCGAACATGTAATATTCCCTGCACAATGCCCTTCTACCTGACTTTTCCATAAACATCAATACTACAACTACCAACCCCCTGCCCCCACACCAGGCTTACTATGTGTAATTCTAGACTCTGACCTGCACATTCAGCTCCAAATCATAACACTCTCAAAAGCCTCCATAACATCTCTAAATATTGCTACTCAGTCACTCCCTAATCTTTCGCCTTGGCTATTGAAACTCCCCTCTCTTACATCTACCTCTACATAGACTATCCCCCCCCTCAGTCTATCATATATTGCTTCTGCCTAATTCAACCACCTTTCCAATTGCTCAATGCCTGTCAATCCCTCAACTGGCTTCTGATTGCCCAGCGAAATAAATTCAAAATATTAACATACAAAGGCATTCACAACTCTGCCCAAAGCTCCATCGCCAATCTTTTCTCAAAATATCTCTCAAATCACCCTCTCTGCACCTCCGAAGACCTCCTGCTCTCTAGTGGTCGTCTCCTCCTCCCATTCTCATCTCCAGGACTTCTCTAGAGCCTGTTCCACAATCTGGAACTCTCTACCTCAATCTATCTGGCTATTGCCTACTCTGGCCACCTTTAGGCGATCCCTGAAAACTCATCTCTTCAGGGAAGCCTATCCCGTCACCTAACAACTGAACGTTTCATTTTTTTCATCTTCTCATCCATCACTGTTATAACCTTTTAGATCTGTACCACTTGCCCTACCCTATTAGATTGTACACTCTTATATGAGCAGGGCCTTCATAAACCTCTGGTATCTTATTGTAACTGAACTGTTTCACTTTATTTTGTAAAAAGCTGCACAAAGGGCATCGCCGGCCTATTCAGCTTCCTTCCTGTTCCCTTCCTTCTCTCTTTTACCTTTTTTCTTTTAACCCCGCGTTTCCTGTTCCTTTTCTCTTTCTCTCCCATCTGTACCTACTCGCACTTTCTCCCCAAGACTTGGATCTTCTATAGCTTTTATCCCGGCTACCTGTTCATTCCCTGACTGACTTCATGGTTTGGAGTAACCGTTTCCTGCCCCTACTCTGGTACAGGAGCCCGTCCGTCGGTACTACCCTGGTACCCGACACCCATAAGTTTGTCATAAATTGAGGTTGTTTCCTTGTTATCAAATCTGCCATCCTTTGTAACATTTGGCATGTCTGTTCCCTTGCACATCCAGGGGGGGGACTGATCCCAACTTTCTGTTCCAGTGGACTATATTCTTTTTACAGCTATGGTAACCTTGGTGAAGAGCTGTTTATGATGCTGTTGTCAGACTGTACTGTTTCATCTGTACCTGCTGTGCCTTCACTCTGTTTGTATTGCAACCTCTTACTAAATAAAGGAAAATGAAAAAAAAAAAAAGCTGCGCAAACTGCTGGTGCTATACAAACCCTATATTATAATATTAATAAAGTTCTTACACACATTTTAACCCCCCATGTCACAGTCTAACTATGGGATTCCCCACATTACTCTGGAAATTGAATGTCTCCTACTTCTATTGCCTGTTTGCAAAAAAAAAAACCCTATTCATTCTGGGACAGGATAAGGCAAGTGCATTCATATAGTGGACTACACATGATTTCACACACGTCCATTATTTCTTGACCTCCTGCAAACCACAAGGTTTGTTCTTGGATAGAACACTGGTTACATTGGCGTCTCCAAAGCTTGGTGATAAATAACGCAAACTCAGCCTGGTCTGGAGTGGTAAGTGGGGTCCCCCAGAACTCAGTCCTGGGACCAATTTTGTTTAATTTTTTCATCAAAAACAGAGGACGGAATCAGTAGCGGATGACACAAAGATATGTAGGGCAATAACTTCTCATCAAGAAATAGATCTCTTACAGAATGACCTGAACAAAATAATAGAGTGGGCAACTACGTGGCAAATGAGATTTAATGTAGAAAAGTGTAAGGTATTACACTTGGGGGTAAAAAAAAAACGCAAATTATGCTCAAGGGGGGGAACCTCTTGGGGAATCCAGAATGGAGAAGGATTTGGGGGTTCTAGTGGAAGATAGACTAAATAATAGCATGCAATGTCAAGCTGCAGCTGTCAAAGCCGGCAGAATATTAGCATGCATAAGGAAGGGGATATACTCCAGAGATAAAGCTATAATCCTGCCACTTTATAAAAACCTGTTCCAAACACATCTGGAGTATTCTGTCCAGTTCTGGTCGCCAATCCTCAGAAAGGATGTGCTGGAACTGGAAAGATTTCAAAGGAGGAAAACTAAACTGATTAGGGGATTGGAGGTCCTAAATTATGAGGCGCGATTACAAGCGCTTAATTTATTCTCCTTGGAGAGGAGACGCCTGAGAGGGGACATGAGGCGATTTACAAATACATCAGTGGTGATCCTAGCATAGGTAGAAAACTATTTAGTCCCAAGGAGTGCAAGAAGACACGTGGCCACACAATGAAATTAGAGGAGAGGCGCTTTAACCTTAAGCTGTGTAAGGGGTTATTCACTGTAAGGGCAGTTGGAATGTGGAACTCTCTTCCACAATTGGTGGTAGCTGCATGGAGTAAAGCCCCGTACACACGTACCAATGATCGGCCGTCTTTTGTCCAGGGCTGTCGTGTCTGTTGAAAACTGCAAAAGACTGCACACAAATTTTGTCGGCCAACAACAGCCGACTGCAGAAGTGATGTCATGTGATGGTTAACTTTCCTTGTCTTTTTTCTTTTCTGAGCATGCCCAATCTTGCTAATCTGCTGTCTGTCAGCTGAAATCTGTACTGACTGACGCACAATCGGCCGTTCTGTTGTCGGCGTACAAAAATTTTAATGCCTGCAGGACAGATTCTGTTCGGCCGAAAATGCGCTGTCGGAAGCATCATACTAACAAGCCTACAATCGGCCAATCGGTCGGCGGCCGAATATTTGCGGCCGACAATCGGTACGTGTGTACGGGGCTTAAGACTCTTGGAAGTGCATCTCACAGATCACAACATTCAAGGTTATGGGAAAAGAGCAGGCCACTGACACACACACACACACACAACTGTACAGGTTGAACTGGATGGACTGATGTCTTTATTACACCTCAACTACTATGTAACTTCCCCCTCCTTGGCCCCCCTATACAGGAATATCATAAGACACCTAACCTTGAATATTACTAATATTTGCAAACACTGACACTGGATGAGGACTTTGTGCAAACACTCGTATTTTCGGTTTATGAAAAATGTGTTTGAATATATTTGTTCACACTCATCTCAATCACCTGGGATCATCTCAACTCTATAAACTGCCCTAAAATACACATGGCCCTCATTTATCCATGTTCTATGTGGTAAAATGGGAAGAGACCTGGTGCTCCGAATAAAATTAAAAGGACTGGAGCAAACTCTGGTCAAGGAGTAGGGAAATGTTCATTCAGTATATCCATTTTAAAATCCGTATGGAAGGTTCTCTTACAGTGGTATTGGGTCCTGGCACAAATAGCTCATGCAAACCCAAACTAGAGCGATAGGCGTTACAGAGATTGTAGCCAATTTCGTGATGTACTACACACACCTAGTGGTCCTGCCCAAAACCGACCTCATTTTGGTCCCAAAAATTTGTATTACTTCATACTTTGTTTCAGCTACGAATTCCCAAGGATGTGAGGATAGCCCTTCTCCATCAATCAATCCCAGGAATCTTTTCACTTCAACAGAAATTAGCCATGCAAAGCCTGGTAAACAAGAAATGTCCCTTTCCAAGCAAAGATCACACAAATCTAATTTTGAACAATAGAACCCTGGCCTTGTCATCTCTGAATCTTTCTAGCCTGACCTGTCAACAGACAAACTATCCCATTTGTGATCGGAGACTCTGGAGAACATAACAGCCCTTTTAGCTTGAGATCCCCAACCCCTGGGTCAACTTGCCCTGCCCAGGTGATCCTATAGTTTTGCACACTTATGAGGACCACTGGCCCAGGAGCAGGAAATGTATTTACTGGGCTCTTTTCTGTAAACGTATATACAGTAGGTTTTTCAGATGTCATAGCCACTGTGTGGGTGCACCTATTGCTGTTATTCCTATCTATGTGCTCTAGTGGTAACAGGTTTTTCTTGCAAAAAAAAATGTGGGTCACTGCATATAGTGTGACTGTACCCCAACCCCTTTTTCAGTCAATTATATTCTGACAGGTTACACCCATAGTGACCACTTCCCTTTTAAGAAGTGTCTGTAATATTGGATAAAGAAAATTTATTTTGCAATAGGAAAGATAGTTGAGATAAGAGTTAACAGTAAGCTGCCTATTTCTGCCATTCCAGGAAATGGTGATCAGAACTACAGAAAGGCATAAGAAAAGGTAAAGAAAAGGCTACAAAAATAACACCCTGCTGCTTAAATGGGAAACTGAGGCACTTGTTCTCATACAAAAATGGGCTTGCCAAAACCACAGGAAGACAAAACACTGAGCATTTAAGCACGCCTCTGCTGCCCTGTGATCATTCATGTTATCTCCTTGGAGATTAACTTTTCTGTCACACTAGTGTGCACAGAAGCCTCACTGGCACAGGTTACAAATTATTGCAGCTGGTTATGCATCTGTAGAGATATGAGATGTGAAAACAGCAAACTACCAGCTACACAAATCCTGAAGTCACCCAACAGCTGCCACAGCACCAGTGCTATGCCACAGCAGCTACCTCCATGTGACTGCATGTAAATGCCATTAGATATGGTGGCTGTATTAGATTCCTTTTTTTTTTTTTTTACCTGTTGAACCAGCCAGTAAGTCTTATTTTTTCAACTTGCTGTAACATATCAAGCTGTCCAGCAAAAGTGCCAGTTAGTATGTTGAGACAAAACATTTAACACAGAAAGGGGTGCCTACAACGGTCAGCTTTTATTCATTTCTGTAAAACCTTTTTCCCAAAAGGATAAATGGATTAAAAAGTGTTTGCTTAAGTCAGCTTTAATTTGTTAGTCAAGTGATTCAAGTCCATCTAAATCTGCTAGTGCATCTAACACTACCCTCACAGGAGCATGTTTAACTGCTTGCTTATCAGTGTAATAAATAAAAAACAGAGTGTTTAGTACAACTTTAAGCGCCGGTTCACATACACGCGACGCTACTTCCCGGGGCGACCTCCGAGATCACGGTGCAAGCAGCGCGCCGCGACCTCGGAGCGGCCGCCACGGACTTCATAACATTGAAGTCTATGGCGGTCGCCTCCTGGTCGCCCCAAAGAAGCTCCGGACCCTTTTTCTAAGTCGGAGCGACTTGTGTCGCTCCTATTAGAACGGGTCCGCAGCTTCCCTATGGGAGGCGACCTGCGGCGACCTGTGAGGCGACCAGGTCGCCTCACAGGTCGCCTTAGTGTGAACGGGGGCTAATACTACTTTTAAACGCGGGCCTACCTCTTATTTGATGGGTCTTTGATCATGAGATTATTCTCAACAGGGACTGTGAGAGTCTTGCTAGATAAGAAACCACTGGATCTACCAAAGGAAAAGCCATTTTCCTAAGGTAACGTTCTTCAAAAGAATGTTGCTGGGCAGAGTGTTTTGAGTGAGAAACAAAGCTCTAGGTGAGGCCAGTCTCTGCACAGGATAAGCTCAACCAGTACATAAACAGGAAAGGCGTAAAAATTTGTTTGGGCCCCGGTTCTGTTCCACATATATTTACTATTTTCTGTGTATTATTGAACTGCATCATGTTATATTATTATACCGGATTTATGTAGCGCCGACAGCTTGCACATCGCTTTACAACACAAGGGCAGACAATACAGTTACAAAACAATTCAATACAAGAGGAATCAGAGGGCTCTGCACATTATAGCTTACAATCTAGGAGGGAGGGTCAAGTTATACAAAAGGTAATAGCTGTGGGGGAGAAGCGGATGGAGAAAATAAAAGTACAGTTGTTAGGTGTGGGCAGAACAGGCTTCTCTGGAGCAGAGGGTTTTCAGGGATCGTCTAAAAGCAATTCGAGTAGGAGGTAATCAGACAGTTTGGGGTAGGGAATTCCATAGGATGGGAGAGGCTTGGAAAAAGTCCTGGAGGCAAGCATTGTCGGGGAGACAAGGGTGCAAGAGAGCAGGAGGATTCAGTAGCATGCTGACATTTGAGTATTTTACCCACTACAACTTGTTTACTCATGTGAATTGGTTTGTCTCTGTCCTCTCCTCCTGTTTATTGCTAGTTCAGTCCTAGCTAGATCCTCCCCATTTCTTTCATGTTCCCTCAGTAATAAAACTTCAGAGACAGGACCTCAGAAAGTCATGGTCTTCTTACATTTCAAAATACTGGGAAAAAAAAAACCCTCTGTACCGCAATGAAAGTACTGTGTTGGATTCAGCTTCAGTGTCCTATTGAAGGGACCACCCTGACACAGCACCTTGTCCTCATGTTGATAAGGATAAGAGCCTCTTCACTACAACCACAGCAGGTGGTTGCGAGGGTCTGTGGGAAAGAGGCTTAACAGAATCTAAAGCCCACATTTAATAATCAATCATTTAATAATAAAGGGGACCCCAGATACCATCCCCCCCACATGACGTTTGACAAGTCCAATATTAAAACAATTCCCAAAAAATGTCCCTGATTGTAAATCTATCATCAATAACGATGCATGCTAAACCGTTCTAAAAAGAAAGGGCAGTGATGTCACCACTATTCCGACCCCCTTTGCATACGTGGCTGGAGAACCTTAACTATGTAAGGCAATGTCAGCGGTTCCTAGAGACGTGACAGGTGCCAGCAGGAAGCTGCCTTTTATAGTAGACTCTTATTTGTAAGCTCATTGAGGGCAGGGACTGATTCGAATGTGCACTACTTTTGTTAAGTGCTACATAAATTGATGGCGCAATATAAGCACCTATAATAAAAAAAAAATAGTGGAACAAACACCATTTCTACATATGATGCCATTAAAAAAGCCTACAAGTACCAACAAATACAGGTTAACCCTGCCAGAAATGCAGACCTTCAAAATTTCTGTGGTGGGCTGACAACGCTACCATTGGTGCACTGAAATAACAGGAGAAATGGACAGAGATTAAGTAGCTGGCAGGGGAGAGCCGAGAGTGCCAAAAAGAAGGGATTGTGGAGATAAAGAAAGGGGGATGTGCCAAGAGTCTAGCCAAGAAGAAATTAGCTAGGGCTAACAACACTTTGGACTGCAGTGGAGATGTGGCAGTGTTGATATCACACTGCAGTTATGCAAGGACCAACAGCATTTCTGTCAGGATCATGCAGTGTTTTTTAAAAGATATAACATGGGGAAATGGGAATGGAACAAGGAGCTATTTTTCTTGAATTTTGCCCACGAATAGACTTCAATGAAAAAAAAATGTAAATCTGCAAAGAACTAGCCGCTCATTGAAAGTGAGATAGCGTGCATGCAGGAGACCTTGAAAAGACCTCTAATACTAGGGCCCCTCTGGAGCCATTACAGGCCTCAAAGATAGAGACTAGAAGGACTATGCATACAACTGTTGTCCAAAGTGCAACACCAGTACAAGCTTTTTGAAAGAGTGGCTGAAGAAAGTCACTGCTAACTAGAGCTAATATGACATCTCACTTGAAAGTTTATCAGAAGCCATTTGGGGGGACTCGGATACAAGGTGGTTTTATAGCATGTGGAGACCAAAACGTAGCTTTTTGAACATCCGATTAAAACCCTTGTTTGCAGTAATGCAAACATTGTATATCATCATAAAGGTACCAGCCACGCCATGAGGAATGGGGATGGCAGTATTATACTCTTGGCATACTACTCTGGTGAGGGTAAATTGAACACAAAAATAAAAGTCCTAGAGGAACACCTAATGTAGCCTGTGAGAAATGTGAACCTAAGAAGATGATCTGTCTTCCAGCAAAAAAAAAATAAAATTGACAAATGTATATATATTTGCACACATTACAGGACACAGGCTAGATATTCATAGACCCTGAGATATAGGGTACTACCTTCAGGTGCTTGGAGACTGGCAATGCCTTTGGACATGACACTGGGGTGTACACCTGTAACTCCAATCCTTGAGACCACAGCAATGCAGTAGAATACAAGAACAGAGGAGAGGGTGCCCTGTGGCCTGTCGTCCAAGACATGAAATTTACATGCAAGTCAAATTTTTTTTATCCTAATTGTACAGTACAGAACACAGGTTGGATATTCACAAACCTTGGGACTGTATCCAAGCAAGGAATCAAAAGGGTGGGCAACAACAAGGCAAATTAAAACTGTGCTACCTGGCCCAACAAAACAAGTCAAAGAGCCAACTCAAGATTGCTGTTGAAAGAACCTTGCAGCTGATGGCTGCATCCGCAGAGGCCTGGACATCCAGTAGGATTTGGAGACGGTATGAACTGAAGATCAAGTGTTAGCCTTACAAAAACTGGGCAACAAAGCTTAACGTTTGAAAGCCCAGGAAACTCCTACCATTTTGGTTTGCAGGGAACAAAACGTGCATTTACATTTTTTATGTAGGAGCCTGGAAAGCATTGCACCCTTGATCAGCAGATCGCAGGTGCAATGCATAACTCCTACAGACTGTCAGGGTAAGCTGTCTGCCCATACAATGTACAGGCAGGCAGTTTCAGAAAGACAGTAAGAATCAATTAACTACCTAGAGTGCTCAACAGTACCTTGGTAGTACATTGAGAACTACACGCTGACAGCCGCAATGGATGTTAGTACTTGTAGTAAAATCACAGAACTCTGTGAATTAATGATGCAGCAACGTGGGCGGAGCCCCACACAGCTGTGCTGTTTCCAAATAGTGACAGCAGGTACGAGGAGCAAATCCCTAGCCTGCTGTCACAGAGAGGGCTCGGTCGAGGAGCGGCTACAGAGTGGGAACACGTTAAATGTTCCACCCTAAAAAGAGGTGGAACATGTAATATTTTATTGAAGGTGAACTTATCCTTTAACAACAGAAGTTCTCGTTATGAGATGTCTCAATTATTTTTTATTTTTTTAAAGGATGTGGCTGTCAGCTAGACCCTGACAGCTCTATCCCTTCAAACAGTGTTTAGCAATGTTTTACAATGCTTTGGAGCAGGACACAAGGAAGGAAGGACAATGTCTTCATTAAGCTAAAACCAACAAGAAGGCCACTTTGCAAGAGAGATCACCCAAGGGGAGTTCCCTAATGGGTTCAAAGTGTGGTTACTGAAGGGCAGAGAGAATTAAACTGAAATCCCAAGGAAGCACAAGGTTCTGTAATGAGGGTCTGATCCCCAGGACACCTTGACTAAAAGGTACTAATGAGGGAACGAAAAGTCAGAGTCTTCTGGAACAGGATGGATAAGGCGGAACCTTTCCCTTAAAGAGGTTGTAAACCCAGTTAAAAAACAAAAAACAAAACCCTGTAAGACAAAGGCATAATGAGCTAGTATGCATCACTAACTTACATCCATGTGTAATCTGATAGAGTTGGAGCTGTTTTGCAAGGAAGAACAGAACAAATAGTGTTCAGATGTGTAACACTAATGGAGAGCCAGTCGCAATGACTGCCAAAAGTGCATCTACACTTTAAGGGGCATACACTTATGCAGATACTTGTGTTTTTATTGTAATTACATTTAAAACACTTTGCAGAGATCTGCACTTTGATAATAAAGCATATACTGTACACACATTAGCCATAACTTTATCACCACCCACCTAATATTAAACAGGTCCCCATTTGCTGCCAAAACAGCCTTGACCCATTGAGGCATGGATGCCAATAGACCTCTGAATGTATGCTATGATATCTGTCACTAAGCCATCAGTAACAAATTCTTTAAGTTGCATAAGTTATCAAGTGAGGTTTCCATGTATCAGATTTGCTTTACCAGCACATCCAACAGATGCTCGATTGGATTGAGATCTTGAGAATTTGGAGGCCAAGTCAACAACTTAGGCAGGCCATAGACGATTCGAATTTCGTTCGAAAATCGTAAATGGCAGTGTTATCGAACGATTTTCGTATCGTTAGTGTGGTATGTAAAACGTTCGATTTTCGTACGACAGCAAAAATTCACATATCCAACATGTTGGGTTTTTTTGTGAAAATCGGCCGAATTTCTTATCATTAGTGGGGGAGTTGTATGATTTCGCCTAACAAAACACAGAACAGTAGGGAGTGTGTCCGGTAGAGGTGTGGTTAAAAGGCACAAAAAATAGTGTTTTGTCGTACGATTTTCGGCTCACATTGATGGTACACTCGATGATGTGCACGAGTGCCGCTTTCGTTTATCGAACGATAAATCGTACGTAATTCGAATCGTCTATGGCCTGCCTTAAACTCATTGTTGCATTCTTGAACCATTTTTGCAGTGTTTCAGGGCACATCATCCTGCTGAAAGAAGCCACTGCCATCCAGAAATACTTTTTCTATGAAGGGGTGTATTTGGTCAGCAACAATGTTTAGGTAGATGGTACATATCAAAGTAACAGCCACATGAATGGAAGGATCCAAGGCTTCCCAGCAGAACATTGCCCAAAGAACCTTTTTTTTTTCTCCCTTTCTCAGGTAAATGACGCACACACACCCGGACATCCAAATGATGTAAAAAAATAAATAAATAAATTGGTTCATTAGACAAGGCCACCTAATTCCATTGCTCTGTGGTCTAGTTCTGATGCTTACAGGCCTCTTGTAGGCGATTTTGGCTGTGGATACAGGACAGCACCCTGCCTGGTCTGTGACTATGCAACCCCATTCACCACAATCTGTGATGCACTATTTTTCTGCTTTCAACACATCAACTTCAGGGACAACATGTTTAATATATCCCATTGACTTTCAGATGCCATTGCAATGAGATAATCAATGTTATTCACATAAACTGTCAGTGGTCCCAAAGTTATGGCTGATCAGTATACAGTATTTCTGTTGGTTAATCCATTAAAAGACACTCTTAAGCAAAATACACTATGAGCATACATTTATTTTTTCAAATATCTGAAACGAACGTTTACAAGTGGAGTTTTGTTTAATTGAAAGTACACCATAAGAGGTGGCTATCCAGTTGGAAGCATACTGGGCAAACAGTATTTGATCCCAAAGGCGCAGCAAGAACTATAGTGGGTCTGAGGTGAGCAGGCATTGCACCTAGAGGTGTCAGTTGATGGCTCTCTAATACACAGTTATCCTTATATGGATGGATATTGTTTCACCTTTGAAAGATTTACACTACTCAATAAAAATAAAGGAACACTTTTTTATCAGAGTATAGCAACAAGTCAGTTAAACTCCTGGGATACTGATCTGGTCATTTAATTAGCAGAGGGGGTTGGTAATCAGTTTCAGCTGCTTTGGTGTTAATGAAATTACCAGGTGCACTATATGGGCAACAATGAGACAACCTCAAAACAGGAATGGTTTTACAGGTGGAGGTCACTGACATTTTTTTTCCCTACTCATCTTTTCTTACTGTTTTTCACTAGTTTTGCATTCTGCTAGGGTCAGTATCACTACTGGTAGCATGAGGCAATACCTGGACCCTATAGAGGTTGCACAAGCAGTCCAACTCCTCCAGGATGGCACATTAAAGCGTGTCTTTGCCAGAAGGTTTGCTGCATTTCCCAGCACAGTCTCAAGAGCTTGGTAGGAGATTCTAGGAAACAGGCAGTCAAGCCCCGTACACACCCGTCGATAATTGGCCATGAGTTTTTGGCCAAAGTCCGATCGGCCGGTTTTCGGCTTGTTAGTATGATGCTTCCGACAACCGACTCCGACTTTTCGGCCGAAAAAAATCTGGTGTGAAGGCTATAAAATTTTTGTTGGCCGTCAACACAACGGCCGATTTTCCGTCAGTACAGATTTCGGCAGACAAAAATCTGATGAGCAAGACTGGGCATGCTCAGAGAAGAAAAAACACACGGAAAATAAACCAGCACATGACATCACTTCTGAAGTAGATTTTTGTTGGCCGAGAAAATTCGTGTGCAGTCTAGGCACATTCCAACCAACAAAACACCACTCTGGACAAAAGTCGGATGATCGGTCGGCCGATAATCGTTGCGTGTGTACGAGGCATTACTCTAGAAGAGCTGGACAGGGTCGTAGAAAGTCCTTAATGCATCAGCAAATGTGGATTATGCTCGGGCGGTGATGTCTAGATGGAAGTTTGCCAACATCCCTAATATAATGTAAGAAACGAGGGTTCCCCTGGGAGCGGGACTTTTTAGGCAAAGGACCATCAAGAAAGTAATAAGAGTGTATGCGGCAATGTAAAAAACGAATTGTATAAATTTATTCAAGTATAAAAAGAAAATTTATATTAAATGACACACAATGTGAAATTAACCACTTGCTGACTGCCTAACGCCGATCTACGTCGGCAGTCAGCCCCTCACAGGCAAAGTGACGTAGGGCTACGTCACTAGCTTGTGAGGGTCTAGGGAGCGAGCGCGCGCCCCCGGAGGCGCGCTCCCGCGTGGTCACGGACCCCCCCGCGCGTGTGACCAGCGGACCCGATGTCCGCCGGTCACTCGGCGATCGGCGGGGGAGAGGGAGAATGTCAGGCAGCTTGTGTAAACAAGCCACCTGTCGAGGGGCGTGGCCGGGATGTGAGTCTGAGCGGACGTGTGGCTGCAGAGCTCCGTGACCATCCGTGCAAATTCCTCCGTTTTAGGGCCTTTCTGTTTACAGTACCTGGCTTGCCGGCTTGTCCTGCTCCTCTGGATCGTCCTGGTCCTGCTGCCATGTCGACCAAGCCGAAGGGTAAGCTGCCCAAGGATCCGAAGCCTCAGCGCCCGGGGAAGAGCCGGGCCACGTGTCCTCCCGGCGCCATCTTGCCAGTCTCCGACAGCCCCCAGGCAAGTCGCTGCTCCAAGGCCTCGGCGGGGATGTCTTCCTCCCCTGACTCGCAGCCATCGGGCTCACGGACGCCGGAGCGGAGCTCCCCTGCGCCCGCGGAAGTGGCGGTGGAGGCGGCGGCGATCACTGGACCCATCCTCGCGGCCATTGAAGGCTGCAAAGCTTCCCTCATGCTCCGCATAGACAGCGTGGCCTCCGAATGCACCCTGATACGCCACGATCTGGACAAGATCAGGGGCAGGATGACGGAGGCTGAGGATCGGATTGGAGAGGTAGAAGACCGGCAGGGATCCCATTCGGCTCAGCTAGCGGACTTACAGGCGTTGGTCGCCGCGCTCACTAGCAAGGTGGATGATGCCGAGAACAGGCAACGCCGAAATAACATCCGTGTGGTGGGCTTGCCGGAGGGCGCGGAAGGTGATCGCCCTGAGGCCTTTGCTGAGGACTTCTTCAAATCCCTTCTGCACCTGCGTGACCTTCCTGCTACCTATGTGGTTGAGCGGGCTCACCGGGTGCCCACGGGCAAGCGACCCTCGGGGGCCCCCCCCAGACCGTTCCTGGTCCGGATGCTGAATTACCGGGACCGGGATATGATCCTTGCTGCGGCTAGGAAGCAAGAGGAGTTGCCCTATGAGAATACCAGGGTGATGTTCTTCCCAGATTTCTCGGCTGAAGTACAGAGGCGCCGCAGATCCTTTAACGAGGTGAGACGTCGCCTGCGGGAGAGGAATATTAAATACAGTATGCTGTATCCCAGTCGGCTGAGGGTGGCCCATCAGGGCACAGTGCGATTCTTCGAGACCCCCCCAGATGCCAGTGAATGGATTGACACCTTGGGTGCTGCGGCCTGATTGTTGATGACCCCCTGTGTTCCCCTCGGCTGTGCGATGTCCTGGACTCTGTAAGTGAACTCCTGTGCTGACTTCTGCCCTGTTTGCCCCTTTTGTTCCCGCTCCTGCTCTCCTACATGCTTCTATTCTGCCTCCCTCGGATGTGTTTCTCGGGACTCCTGGACACTTGCACCTCCGTCCTCACGGCAGATGCTTGCCCTGCATCCTCCTTTGGCCCTTATGTCCCTTTTGTTCACCACGGAGCTCGGGTGAACTGCACTGTTTTTTTTTCTTTTTTTTTTCTTCCCTTTTGCTTGACTTTTTGCCTTTTTTTGTTTTTTGACAGGCTCCCTGAACTGTGCTTTCCGCTGGCCCTGTTGGCGGTGGGCGGACTGTTTTTGGACAGACTGTGGCGGTAGGCCCAGGCGGTCTGTTGGCCGGTGCCTAACCGTTTTTTTTTTTCTCAGTTTTGGGTTCAAACTGTCCCTGGGCTCTCCCCCTTGGTTTTTGGGGTAACGGGGTACAGTAGGGTAAACGTTATGTGTTTGGGGTGTTGTGCTCTCCCTCCAGGGGGGCTTATTTTGTGTGTTCGTGTTTTTGTTTGGTGCATGGGTTTACTCGATCTTGCTGCTCCCCAGGAGGAAGTACCTATGGGTGATACTTCTGGGGTGTTCATTTATGTAACCTTCCAGGATGGCATCACGTAAACCATCTACCTTCTCTGTGCTATCCTGGAACGTACAGGGTCTCAATTCCAAGTTTAAGCGGGCATTGCTCTTTCAGTATGTGCAGCGTTACAACCCCTCCATACTGGTTTTGCAAGAAACCCACCTGGTGGGCAGCAAGCTCCTGTCTCTTAAAAAACCGTGGGTACAGAGGTCGTTCCATGCCTCCTACTCTACTTATGCAAGGGGTGTTTCTGTGCTGATTCATAAATCTTTGCCCTGTGTGGTGGAGGCGGTGCACACCGACCCCTCCGGACGATATGTGGTGCTGGTGCTCACTATGTGGCAGCAGAGGTATGTGGTGGCGGGCATTTATGTGCCCCCACCGTTCAAAGCTGAGGTCCTATATGCCGTCCTGGAGAGGGTCTCCGGCTACTGTCCAGCCAAACTGCTTCTCCTGGGGGACTTCAACGCCATCCTCTCCCCGGACCTTGACAGGCCCTTGCCTCCCAAGGCCTTTTCCGGGGACCTTCTCCATTGGTCTTCGGCCGCCGGGTTACAGGAGGTTTGGCGCTGGAAACACCCCCAGGAGAAGGTTTACTCCTGCTTCTCTGCTACCCACAAAACATCCTCCAGGATAGACTATGGCTTCGCCAACCCGCACATGTTGTCTGATGTGGAGGAGGTCTCTTATCTCCCCAGCGGCTTGTCGGACCATAGTCCCTTGCAGGTTGTTATTCGCTCGGGCTGTGACCGCAGTAGTGCTCTGTGGCGCCTCGGTGCCCAGTGGGTGGACCAGCCCGAGATTGTAGCCCAGACCCCGTCTATGATAAACGACTATTGGCAGACTAATGCAGGTACATCCTCTCCCGGACTGGTATGGGACGCCTTTAAGGCGGTTACTAGGGGCCACTATATTTCAGCCATCAAAGCCGTTCCAGTCCAGCAGCTGGCTGCGGTGTCCGACTTGGAGGCGGCGGCCGAGGCGGCTTCTGGCCGCTATGTCCGGGACCCCTCGGCCGCCAACTTTGAGGAGCTGCAGGCGAGTAAGAGAGACTTGCATCTACACCTGACTGAGGTCACCCGGTTGTCTATGTACCACTCTAAACAGAGGTTTTTTGAATACGGGGATCGGAACGGGAAACTGCTGGCTGTTATGTCTCATCATGATGCCCCCCTCACCCTGGTTCCGGAGCTCACTTCTCCTTCTGGGGAGGCGGTCACCTCACCGGAGGGAATTTTGGGGCTTTTTGGGGACTTCTACTCCCGATTATATGCTACTACCTTGCCCGCGGACCTCCGGCCGGAGGATCTGCAACAGCTCCTGGATCCGGTTGCCCTGGGTTGGTTGTCGGACGCGGAGCGCTCCGCTTTGGTTCGGCCGGTCACGGCAGAGGAGGTGGAGATAGTGATACGTTCTATCCCTGGAGGCAAGGCCCCTGGCCCCGATGGGCTGCCCATTGAATTCTACAAAACTCATGCAGGAGTGCTGGCCCCCCTGCTGGCGGCATTGTACAACGATTGCCTGGAGCTGGGCTCCTTGCCGCCCTCTATGGCAGAGGCACACATTATCCTGATCCCTAAACCCCCGAAGGACCCAAAGCTGTGCGCTTCCTACCGCCCAATTGCCCTACTTAATAATGACCTCAAGGTTCTCACTAAAATTCTTGCCTCCAGACTTCGCCCCATCCTCCCCTCCGTAATTGACCAGGATCAAACGGGGTTTATGGCCAACAGATCTACAGATGTCAATCTGCGTAGGCTTTATACTAATTTGCAAACTCAACATTTGAACTCCGGTGCAAGGGTGGTCGCCTCCTTGGATATAGAGAAGGCTTTTGATTCAGTGGAGTGGTTGTTCCTGTGGGAGGTCCTCAGGAGAATGGGGTTCCCCCTGTTGTTTATACGATGGTTGCAGACAATCTATAGATCTCCAAGGGCGGCCATTCGGTTGGGAGGAAGGCTGTCCCCTTCGTTCCTGTTGTCCAGAGGTACGCGGCAGGGCTGTCCTCTTTCTCCGGCCCTTTTCGCCATCGCCATGGAACCCTTGGCTGAGGCGCTCCGAACCTCGCCGGAGGTTCGGGGGCTTCGGGTGGCGTGGCTGGAGGAGAGGGTGGCGCTGTACGCGGACGACCTCCTGTTGTTTTTGCAGGATGCGGGTCCCTCCCTTCGGGGGGCTCTGGACATCCTGGACGGCTTCTCCAGGGTGACGGGCCTAAAGGTGAATTGGTCAAAGTCCCAGCTGCTTGCGATCGACGAGGCGGCCAGGAGTGCTGCCCCGCCGGATCTCTCGCTACAGTGGGTCGACAGTTTCATGTATCTGGGGGTGAGGGTGTCTAAGGACCCCTCGGAATTTATTTCCCTTAATCTAGACCCGGTGGTGCGGGATGTTCGGGCCAGGCTGAAGGCATGGGAGAACCTTCCCCTCTCCCTGTTGGGCAGGGTGAATCTGATAAAAATGAAGATCCTCCCTAAATTGACCTACCTCTTTCGCCACTCACCCCAATGGATCCCCAAAACCTTCTTCACCAATTTGAATAGGCTCTTCTCCTCCTTTTTGTGGGGCCCTCGCCCCCCCCGCTACAAGTTTTCAACGCTGATGAGACCCCAGTCACAGGGGGGTCTAGCTTTCCCAGACTGTCATAAATATTTTTTGGCCTCCCAGTTGGTTTCCGCGGTGTGGTGGCTGTCTCCTGATGCCTCCAACTCCGCGGTGGTGCTGGAGGCGGCGGTGCTGGGGTCAATGGAGGCGCTGTCGCATCTGTTGTTCCGGGGCCCCAAGGCTCCGTATCCTTTGACCTCATCCATGCTAACGACGCTCAGAGCCTGGCGTCAGGGCCTGGCGCTGGAGGCTTACCCGAGCACCGCGGTCTCCCCTAGGGCGCCGCTGTGGATCAACCCTACTCTGCCCCATTTGTACTCCCTCCCCGACCCGGCGGCCTGGACCAGATACGGCATTAAGGTGATTTCGGATCTGTCCTCGGACTTCTCCCTCCCTTCATTTGCCCAACTTTGTGAGTCTCACGGGGTGCCCCCGTCTCACCTCTTCCGTTATCTCCAGTTGTCCCATGCCTTCGGGGCTCAGTTCCCGCGGGGGGGGGCGGGGGTGGTGCAGTCGGATCTGGAGCGGGTTCTTCGGTTTGACTGCTCCGCCCGCGCCGCCTCGGTCCTGCACGCCCATCTCCTTCGGGTGTTCTCTCCGGAGCTCTCGGGTCTCCGAGATCGGTGGACTCGGGATGTCCCGGACATGGACGCCGAGGACTGGCAACAGGTGTGGGACTCCCCCTTTAAGATCCTGGTCTCCCTGAGGGACCGCATGGTGCAGTATAAGATCGCCCACCGGGCGTACTTCACTCCCCATCGCCTACATAAAATGCATGAGTCCCACTCCCCGGAGTGCTGGCGGTGCGGCCATGCGCCCGGGGACTTTATCCACATTTTCTGGACCTGCCCAGATTTGTCTGATTACTGGTCTCGGGTCTACGCGGCTGCAAACGGAGTGTTGCAGGTTTCGATAGACCCCTCGCCCAAGACGGCCCTGTTGGGCCTACTGGACGATCTGTTCCCTAGGGTGGCAGATCGCACCCTCATGGGTCTCCTCCTGTTTTTCGCCAGGAAGAACATAGTACTTCATTGGAGGCAGCGGTCCCCTCCCCCGCTCCGGCGGTGGAGGGCGCTGGTGGATTCGGTGATACCGTTGTACAAGGACACGTATTCTCACAGGGGATGCCCCAAAAAGCATGACAGGGTTTGGGCCAAGTGGCTGGCGGACTCCTCCGTGCCGCTGCTTGCCGCCTGTCTGGGCGGGGGCGGCTTGGGGGCTCCGTAGACCGCTACCCGGGGCCGGCCGAGAGGCGGCCCGGACTATACTACTTATCCTATGCTGTACACTGTTTATCGTTGTATTCTTGCTGCCAGTGTAATTATGCCCCTGCGTGGGCCCACTTTTCCCCCTTTCTTTTTACTATTTTTTTTTCATGTTTGATTGCCTTGACGTTGACAATGCGCTGCAAGATTGTTATGTGAACCTTTTTGCACCTATTGTTTTTGTGTTGTTATGTTTTTCTGTTGAAACAATAAAAAGATTTTCAAAAAAAAAAAAAAACAAGCCACCTGTCATTCTCCTCGCTGTAAAGACACTGATCAAACGGATCTAGTATGTAGATCCGTTTATCAGTGTCCTTACAGCTCAAGCCACAGCCAATCACAGTAGAAAGCACGCCCCTAGGGATACACACAGCCCCTCCCTCCCAAATAAAGTTAACCCCTTCACAACCAGTGTATTTTTACAGTAACAGTGCATATGTATAGCACTGATTACTGTAGAAATGTCACTGGTAACCCCAAAAGTGTCACAAATGTCAGTCAAGGGTCCGATCTGTCCGCCCCAATGTCGCAGTACCGCAAAAAAAATCGCAGATCGCCGCCATTACGCGTTAAAACAAAAAAACAACAAAAATGACAAAAATCTTTCCCTTTGTTAGTAAACGCGATAACTTTTGCGCAAACCAATCAAAATACGCTTTTTGCGATTTTTTTTACCAAACATATGTAGCATAAAACAAATTGGCCGAAAATTTTAAAAAATTTTGATTTTTACTTTTTTTTGGGGGGGAATTTCATATAAAAAAATGTGAAAAATATTGTTGTTTTTGCAAAATTGACGCTCTTTTTCTGTTTATAGCGCGTGATCAAAAAATCGCACAGGTGATCAAATACCACCAAAAGAAAGCTCTGTTTGTGGGAAAAAAAGGACGTCAAATTCGTTTAGGTACAGCGTCGCACGACCGCGCAATTGTCCGTTAAAGTCACGCAGTACCGAATCGCAAAATACCCCCTGGTCAGGAAGGGGGTAAAATCTTCCGGGGCTTAAGTGGTTAAAAACAATACAAATACATGCGGTGATGACAAATCATAACGGAAAACTGAACCACGAACAGTGCCATCTTAAGAGCCTTATAGGCCCCTGGGCAATGCAGTGCACTGGGGCACCCTGCCTACACAATCACGCACGAGAATAAAAATGCAAGTTATCGATAAGGCGATATTTATTTTTATTGGTACCTCAAACAAAATCAGTCTCTTGTAGTATATAGTGTTCCCTGTAATATGTATATACTCCAGGTAGTTGTACTCTCTTGTAGTATATATTGGTCCCTGTAATATGTATATAGTAAGGTATATACTCCAGGTAGTAGTTGTACTCTCTTGTGTATATAGTGTTCCCTGTAATATGTATATAGACTATATACACTTTACAGGGAACACTATACTACAAGAGAGTACAACTACTACCTGGAGTATATACCTTACTATATACATATTACAGGGACCAATATATACTACAAGAGAGTACAACTAGGCTCAGGCTGGAGTATATACCTTACTATATACATATTACAGGGACAAATATATACTACAAGAGAGTACAACTACTACCTGGTGGATATACCTTACTATATACATATTACAGGGACCAATATATACTACAAGAGAGTACAACTACTACCTGCAGTATATACCTTACTATATACACTTTACAGGGAACACTATACTACAAGAGAGTACAACTACTACCTGGAGTATATACCTTACTATATACATATTACAGGGACCAATATATACTACAAGAGAGTACAACTAGGCTCAGGCTGGAGTATATACCTTACTATATACATATTACAGGGACAAATATATACTACAAGAGAGTACAACTACTACCTGGTGGATATACCTTACTATATACATATTACAGGGACCAATATATACTACAAGAGAGTACAACTACTACCTGGAGTATATACCTTACTATATACATATTACAGGGAGCAATATATACTACAAGAGAGTACAACTAGGCTCAGGCTGGAGTATATACCTTACTATATACATATTACAGGGACAAATATATACTACAAGAGAGTACAACTACTACCTGGTGGATATACCTTACTATATACATATTACAGGGACCAATATATACTACAAGAGAGTACAACTACTACCTGCAGTATATACCTTACTATATACATATTACAGGGACCAATATATACTACAAGAGAGTACAACTACTACCTGGAGTATATACCTTACTATATACATATTACAGGGAACACTATATACTACAAGAGACTCTTGTAGTATATAGTGTTCCCTGTAATATGTATATAGTAAGGTATATCCTCCAGGTAGTTGTACTCTCTTGTAATATATATTGGTCCCTGTAATATGTATATAGTAAGGTATATATTCCAGGTAGTAGTTGTACTCTCTAGTAGTATATAGTGTTCCCTGTAATATGTATATTAGACTATATACACATTACAGGGAACACTATACTACAAGAGAGTACAACTACTACCTGGAGGATATATACCTTACTATATACATATTACAGGGACCAATATATAGTAAGGTATATCCTCCAGGACAGGTAGTTGTCTGTCTCTTGTGTCGTCGATCATCATCATGCCATGAGAGAGTTAAAAAAAGAATATCAATAATCAAGCAGCCTGGCAGCTGGGCTGGCTGCCTTACCTTTACAACGGCTGCACATGGGAGGAGGTGGGTGGAGGCGGAGCCAGTCTTCTAGGCGCGGAGACCGACGGAGAGGACGACGAGCCGACGAGGAGGAGGATCCTCCTCCGAGTCCTCCGCTGCGGCGCTGTGCATCATGGGTCTGCTCTGCTAACATCACGGGTTGCTAGATGCCAAATCGGGCTGGCCTTAGCAACCAGTGTCTGTGCAGTGCAGACTCAAGCCACGGCCGCCGCGGGCGGAAAACAACAAGGGGGGGGCCCGGGCCGGCGGACAACGGAACGGGGGGGGCCCTAGACCACCAGGGACATGCCACCATCCATGTGGGGCACCTTGGCAAGTGGGGCCCCCGGGCAACCGCCGGGCATGCCCAGTGGAAAAGACGGCCCTGACCACAAAGGCGTGAAAGATGTGGCGAAAGTTTGCACCCAGTTCCTGGAGGATGATGGAATTGATACCATTGAATGGCAATCATGCTCGCCTGATCTAAATACAATAGAAAACCTCTGGGACATTATGTTTCGGTCCATCCGACGCAGCCAGGTTGCACCTCAGTCTGTTTCAGCTGCTCAGTGATGCCCTGGTCCAGATCTGGGAGGAAATGCCCCATTCATTATCTCATTAGGAGCATGCCCCCGACTTTGTCAGGCATGCATACAAGCACGTGGGGGCCATACAAACTGAGTACCATTTTGAGTTGCTGCCATGACATTTCTGCAAAATGGACTAGTCAGCTGCATCATCTTTTCACTTTGATTTTCTGGGTGTTTTTGAATTCAGCCTCCTGTAGGTTGATTATTTTCACTTACATCAAACGATGTGGCATCCTTTTGTTCAGTATCAGTATAGATTTCCAGCATGACATTTTTCCCCATTGAGATCTGATGTGTTTTCAAAGTGTTCCTTTAATTTTTTTGAGCAGTGTATTTCATGTAGTGGACTATTAAATGTTATTTACCATTTTAGATGATTTTTTGGAGGAATATCACCAATTTTTATTGTATAGTTTATCACTGGGCATGGTGTTTATATGAATAAAAGTAATATTTATACAAATATTATCCACTATTATCATTTGAACAGCACACCATTCATTTTATTTATAAATGTACCCGTTTAGTTCTTCAAAAAAAAAAAAAAAAATGCCTATAAGCTTGTGTAGTAAAGATTATTCTCCTATTAATATTTTATGACATGATATGGTTGGGTGCAGTCCCTGCTGAGCATAAACCAAAAAGAAGATAAAGAGAGGTTGTTCATACTAACTTGGACATACACACATACTAAAAATGGATTTTTGTAAAATCTTACCGTAAAATCCTTTTCTCTTAGCTCATTGACAGACGTAGTCCTCGGTGATACAGCACCTTCGGGTTATGTTGCCTCCACAGGAGCAGGACTAGACAGGAAATTAAAAAGCTCTGGCCACACCCTAGGGGCAGTCCCAGAGGGTATATCCTCTCTCTCTCTGCCTCAGCAAATCAGTTATGTCAAAAAGCAGTCTTTAGAGATTTTAACCCAACCCAACTCAAAAAACAGAGGGGCGGGGACTACGTCTGTCAATGAGCTAAGAGAAAAGGATTTTACGGTAAGATTTTACAAAAATCCATTTTTCTCTATCGCTCATTGACAGACGTAGTCCTCGGTGATACAGCACCTTCGGGACGTCCCAGAGCAGTATCACAAATGAGGGGTGGGAAAATGAAAATCAACTCCCAATCTAGAAGGCCCAACCGGTGCCAACTAGAAGTTTACAATGCTCATCCTTAATGATGAGACTCAACAAAAAAGAGACATTTTTTTTTTTTTTTTCAAACAGAAAAAAACCCTCGAGGTAGACCACCGGTCTCCTCAAATTGCGGCCTGCAAAACCTTGCGGCCAAATGAGGCATCCGCCGATGCCGTCACATCAATTTTATAGAATTTTGTAAAGGTATGTACCGACGACCAGGTGGCCGCCTTACATACCTGGACCACTGACGCCTGATGGCGAAAGGCCCAGGAAGTACTGAGCGCTCGAGTGGAGTGCGCCCTAACAGGGAACGGAGGACTCTGACCCTTAATAGAATAAGCCTGTACCACCGTCTGTCTAATCCATTTGGCAATGGTCGTGGCAGATGCAGGCAAACCCTTTCTGGGGCCATCCGTGATCACAAAAAGTGAATCCGTCTTACGGAATGATTCCGTAGCTTTCAGGTATACCCTGATTGCCCGAACCACATCTAAGGAATGCAACGCATGTTCCCGATGATGCTTGGGCTGAGGACACAAGGAAGGTAGTACAATATCTTCATTCAGATGAAAATCTGAAACCACCTTAGGAAGAAAAGATGGCTTAGGATGAAGTACTACCTTATCCCTATGAATCACTAGGTATGGGGACTGGCATGATAATGCAGCCAGTTCTGACACCCTGCGAGCAGAAGTGATAGCCACCAAGAAGGCCACCTTCTGGGATAAAGTAAGCAAGGGAATCTCCCTGATGTTTTCAAAGGGAGGTTTCTGTAGAACCGACAAAACCAAATTAAGATCCCAGGGCGGTAAGGGCGCGCGGACTGGTGGAGCCAGGTGCCGCACCCCCTGGATGAAATTCCGCACCAAGGACTTGGTAGCTAAAGGTTTCTGAAAGAAGATTGCTAATGCTGAAACTTGACCCTTGATGGTGCTCAAGGCTAGTTTCTGCTCAACCCCTTGTTGCAAAAAAGCCAATATTCGAGTCACCGAATAGGTACGTGGAGGAAATCCTAAAGATTCGCACCATGCAATATAAGTCTTCCATGTGTGATAATAGACCTTGCTGGAAGTCGCTTTCCTTGCTTTAATAAGGGTAGGAATGACTGAAGTAGACAAACCTCTGTCCTTCAGTACTTGGGTCTCAATGGCCAGGCCATTAAAACCAGCGACTGTAAAGCACGATGGTAAATTGGTCCTTGAGACCACAGACACTCCCTGAGACGAAGTTCCCACGGAACGTCTGCGACTAGCATGTCCAAGTCGGCCAGGCCGGCTTGACGAGGCCAGCCTAGAATTTCTAGGACCACTGGCGCTGATTGGATCTGAACCAGGCGTCCCTAGAGGTATCTGGCCCCGACCATCCGAGAAAGTCTGGTCGTTTTCTGTTCCCACACATTTATCAGATACCTGATTGTTATCAGGAAGGGTGATCTTTTCTGGTTGAACCTCAGGGACCGAAGTCACCCGACTAGAGGCTTCTTGGCCTGTCTGGTCAACCAGATCCGATTCCTGTGAGGCATAGGGACTAATCTTAGGAAAAGGTAAAGGAAAAGATCTATTCAGGGAACGGTAACTACCGCTTCCTGTAGTACTTAAATGTTGGAAGGGAAGAATCGCACCGGTAGTAGTGGTTGATGCTCGATCTAATGTCCTGAATACCGGTGAAAACGTCCCCCCACCCTGAAACCGGGTGGGGGCGCACCTTCAGGCTGTGTACTCCTTTGCTTCGGGTTTGGCTGGGTTGGTCCTCTGTTTGTCCGACCAGCCCTTCTTGAACCCTCCTGGAGGAGTCTTGCCTTTCCCGCTTGTTCCAGCCGGGCGCCCTTTATGGGCGGTAAAGAAAGGTCCTCGCTTGTTGCGAGGTCCCTTAGCTTTAGCAGCCTGTGGCAAAAAAGTGCTCTTGCCCCCAGTGGCATCCTTAATGATTTCATCTAGGTTGGCCCCAAATAGACGATTCCCCTGAAAGGGGAGATTTGTCAAGGTCTTTTTGGAACCTAGGTCAGCTGACCAGCATTTTAACCACAGCACACGTCTGAGGATGACCGCTGTCATAGATGCATGCCCTAATAGGGGAGTGGTGTCCAAGGCTGCGTCACAGATAAACTGTAGCCCTTGTATAATCTGTTCCATCAAATCAGATGTCTCCTGGGGAATATCTTTTCCCCTAAGGTCTTGGCGTACCATTCTCGCCCATTCCGTAAGAGTCTGGGAAACTAGACCAATAACAATTACTGGTCTAAATGCTGACCCTATCAGAGAGAAGATGGTGCGGGACTCTGCTTCCATCTTTCGATCCACCGGATCCTTAAAGGACGAAGTGTCCTCCACTGGGATAACCGTGGCTTTATTCAGCCTGGAAATAGGTGGATCCACCACTGGTGGTACCGTCCATTTCTTAATGATGGATTCCTCAAACGGATAGCGTCTAGCAATACGCTTGGAAATAGTAAAGGTACGTTTAGAATGCTCCCATTCTCCTTTAATCTTATTACCAAAACACTTGGGTACAGGAAAAACCTTCACCGTTTTGATGGGCTTGTTAGTACCAAAAGGAATCTCTGTTTCAGTTGCCTCTGCTGGTAAAACCTCAAGTTTTAAGGTTTCCTGCACTGCCACAACTAGTGCGTCCACCAATGCTTCTTCCTGAATTATAGCGGGAGAAGAAACGTCCTCCTCACTGTCTGAGGGAGCTTTACCTGAGGTAACAGCCCTTGCAGAGGGACCTGCAACTGCAGTGACCATCTCTGAATCCGAGTCAGAGGTGTCAGATAGTATAGGGGTAGGCGGGGGTCGCTTCCTTGACCCCCGTCCCTGACAGGCCGCCTCCACCCGAGCCACCATAGACTCCAAAATTGCTGTAAATGCCTCTACACTCTGTGCACCGGCGGGTCCCGTGGCCCCCTCGAGGGAAACAGGTGGGGGAATATGTGTGGCAGGGTCCATGATAATTCCAGTCACTTCCTGGATAATATAATTCAAAAATAAAAAAACTTTTTTTTTTTTTTTTTTTTTAGACCCCCAGCGCCACAAAAGCCCCTTAGTGTTACCTGCTAGGGATCCCTATCGATCGAGAGAGAGAGAGATAGACCCCCAGGCTCACCACTTGATGCTCAGAGTTTAACTGCAACAGGTTACAGTGCTGTCTTGACAAACAGGAAGTCTTTTGGCTGGCTGCCCAGGAAGAAAGGAGGCGGCTCCGCCCCTCTGCACGCCTTCCGGCGCCTCCCCTAGCTCCACGAGGTGTTTGGATCACCTCAAACATGGCCGCCCCCCATGCTGGAGACACGAGGCTACGCCAAAATGGCGGCTCGTGCGATCCAGCATAAAAAATGGCGGCGGCCTGTACTGAATAGCGGTGTGCTGCAGGGCACACAACACTCTCTCTGCATGGGGATTTGGCGTGGTTGGCGGTACCGGCCCTGGCGGACCGCATGGCCGTTCGGGAGGCCTGCTTATAGCTGGAGATCTGATTTAGGAAGGCAGTCTACATGTCCGTGGCTTCTGACTGGTAGGTACCTTATTCTTATCACAGTAAGATTCCCAGAATGCCACTGATTACAATCTTTTAAACATGTATACAATTAGATTGTTAGCTCCCAAACCAAGCCTCCTGGCTTTTTGCACATAAAATCACACTCAAAGTAGGGGGATCTGTGTCATGTTATAGGATAGAGGGGGACTCTATCTTACCATACAGAGGGGCCCGCGTTCACCACAAGACCCGTCAGGGGAAAAGGGGGAACATACTACTCACCATACCGGAACCAGGCGGGCACCAACTCCTGACAGTACCCCTCTCCACCGGGGCGGGAGGGCTGTCGACCGATATGGACGCCGTGACTCATGGTCTTTGGCGTTTCAGCGAGACGTTTAACTCGCGGGGTCAGTCCCTTAATGGGACTTTGTCGCGGCCGACCCAGCGCGGAGCTATGGCCTGCACGCGCTCGTAGTCTGAACTGGGGTGACCACTGGATCTCAACATCCAGCCCGTCGCCCAGTTCAGCTTTCTTGCTTGAAGATCTCACAGGAACACTGGAGAAAAAAAGCTGTCTAAAAAATCTTTTAAGAAAAAAATCTTGCCAGGACCGAAGATCCCAGCAAGGTATCTAGGTCCTTACTCCTAACTAGACAGAAAATAACTGATTTGCTGAGGCAGAGAGAGAGAGGATATACCCTCTGGGACTGCCCTTAGGGTGTGGCCAGAGCTTTTTAATTTCCTGTCTAGTCCTGCTCCTGTGGAGGCAACATAACCCGAAGGTGCTGTATCACCGAGGACTACGTCTGTCAATGAGCGATAGAGAAATATGGTTCTGTTTTAATGGGTTAAAACCTAGACAATCTTCCCTCAGAGACTGCACAATAAAGTGAAAAATAGGCATGAAAATAGCTGACAGTCCTGGTCATAGGCCAGCTGTCCTCAAAAAGTGGGCCCAGAGACTGGACACCCAAAGTGGGGTTTTTCACTTTGTACTAGCAAGTAGCAAAGATAAGAAATTATGGGAATGTGCATTCTACCAATCTCTCTACTATTGTATAGCACACAAATGGGCAACACTTTTAAAAAGGCAATTTCACCCATAGGTATTTAAGGTCAGCATTGAAGGCTTGAGTCTAAATCGCCCAGTGGTTTAAATGTTTGCAGTGGTAGGCGCTCACTGCTCGAGGCCCTAGATCTGCATATCTGAGGGCTTTAATAAGTAGCAAAAAGGAATGTGAACTGTGTTGTAACATGGAAGAGAGACTCCAAGACAGGGATGGACAGAGCAGCAAACTATGCAGGGAGATCTGCCTGCTTTAGTGCCCAGAAGGAACATCCAGAAGCACATTTGTGAGGTCAAGCACAGATGTTGATGAGAAGGCCTGGCTGGCAGTCTCCACTATTATTCATCCCAAAGATGTTCTATTGGGTTGAGGTCAGGACCAGTCAAGTTCCTCCACCCCAAACTCGTTCATCCATGTCTTTATGGACCTTGTTTGTGCTCCAGTGCGCAGTCATGTTGGAATAGGAAGGGGCCATCCCCAAACTGTTCCCACAAAGTTGGGAGCATGGAATGGTCTAAAATGTCTTGATATACTGATGCTTTAAGAGTTTCCTTTCGCTGGAACTAGGGGGCCAAGCCCAACCCCTAAAAAAAAAAAACGCACACTATAATCCCCCCTCTACCATATGATTTGAACCAGTGAAGAAAGCAAGGTCCATAAAGACATGGATGAGCGAGGTTGGGGTGGAGGAACTTCACTGGCCTGCACCGAGTCCTGACCTCAACCCGACAAAACACCTTTGGGATGAATTCGGGTGGAGATTGCGAGCCAGGTCTTCTTGTCCACATTAGTGTCTGATCTCACAAATGCTCTTCTGGAAAAATGGTTAAACATTCCCATAAACACACTTCTAAACCCTGTGGCCAGCCTTCCTAGAAGAGTTAAAGTGGTTATAACTGCAAAGGATAGGCCAACTCAATATTGAACCCTATGGATTAAGACTGGGATGCCATTAAAGTTCATGTGTGTGTAAAGGCAGGCGCCCAATACTTTTGGTAATATAGTGTATATGCCAGATTACAGGAAAACAGTTTTTCTGGAAATTTTAGGTAATTGAAGTAGTCTATACAATATGTACAACAAAGCAGGTCTAATCGCAAGTGTGAAGATACTACCTTTACTAGTATAAGGATCCTGTGTAACAGACGCACCCTACATCAACCTGTCATGATCACACATTTTCCATGTAACACTTACTGTCCTCTAGAACAATCTTCAAACCTCATGAGAAGCAGGTCACATTATATGTTCACTGATACTAGAACCTGTCTGTCAAGCCTCATATATTAAGTATTGCTTACTAACCATACCTACCCACAGCCTTGAATATACATTGGGTGTTAATCATATCCTTAGGCAAAGTTGCCGCTCTCCTGAGATCTTGTTTTTAAAGGCTGACATGGGAATGCTGTATACACCAATGGAATCTATAAGGTTGATGCCAACCATATCCCTGAAGGAGGAGCCGTGAAAGCCCCAAAACATGTCGGGTGGAGGACATCAATCCTTTTTCGCCTATTAACATTGGTGTAATATGTACTGTATATGTATTCCATGTACACCCATGCCCATATAGCATTGGTGTTTTTATGCGAACTTAAATAAAACTGATTTTTTTTCACATTATTTAGTACTTAGTGCCTTCAAAGTCCTACCCCAAGGGGAATTTTGTTCATGGTTTATCTATTAGGAATTTGGCACATTTAGGGAGGTACCTCACTGACTTTCTCTAACTCCTCTAGAATAACATACATATTTAAACAATGATTATTCCCTTCCTTTTTTCCTTCTGTATACCACGTTTATAAATTATTTTACCCTACAATGACAGGCTGAACTGGTTTCACTAAAAAAGTGTTACCTCTCTATTGTCATATTTAAAAAAAGGTGCAATAAAATGCTGTATGCAACTAAATTACTGGAGCAATTTCAAAACTCTCAGTAAAAAGACCCTTGTTAAAATAGACCCCAAAAAAATTAATTGTTTGTCTATATCAGCATTCATTAATAGCTGACCAATAAATTCCAGTGCTTCTTTTTGTCCACATTCATTGATAGCAGAATGCAAAGTTTCTTTGTGTAATGCAAAAAGCAAATGCTCGAAAAGGCCCTTAAATCTTGGTCAGTATAAACAAAAATACATAAACACATGATTTGCCAAAACTTCGCTGACAATACTATATTATAATAATGAATAATGAGTGTGGCAACCATCCTTAACACCTTTTTGGTATGGCTGAAAACCTCAAACCTGCAGATAACCATTTAAAGTGATTGTTATTAAAAAGTTAAAAAGTTTTACAAACATGTTATACTTATTTGCTCTGTGCAGTGGTTTTGCACAGTGCAGTCCTGATTCTCCCCTTCTCGGGTCCCCTGTCAGCACCCCGGTTCCTCCCCCCACAAACAGTGCCACCCATAGAAAGTGGCTTGTTATTTGGGCACTTGTGCAGGCTCACTTGTGGGCAGGTTGAAACAGGTCGATGCTGTCCCGGCCAGGAAACAGAGTTAATTGCACGCCCAGTTTCCTGTTTTTTTTTTTGGTGGGTTCCTGTCTGGGTCCAGCCCACTTGTCCTGCGTGATATAAATTAGGTCAGTGGTCTGGCTCTGAGAGATTATTCAGCAAAGAGGCAGGCAGTCCAGAATGCTGTAGGTTGGGATACCTGTAAGGGATGGAGACGGAAGATGAATCCCAGAATAGTAGAAGGATGATGTGTATTACTGTCCACACACAGACACTTACCTTGGGTTTTGCACTTTAGACACCAGCACTGGAGTATGCCTCTAAAGGGCTTGCACTTGCATGAGAGAGCCTGTGAAGGATTATGGATACTGAAATGCAATTTTGCTGGGGCAGGACACAAGTCTGTAGGTATAGTTAGGGAATTAGGAATAATCATGTTTTGCCTGTTGGACTGTAAACTGTCTATTTTGCACTTTTCCAACATAAGGTATTGAAACGTTTTGTCCCTGCCTGGTCTGAGGTTATTAAAGAGGTGTATTGCAAGTAACTGGCACACACAGTTCACCTAGTGGGTCTTACCACGTTGGGGAATAAAGACGCCAGCGTGGAATGGAGTAATGTAAAGACATAAGTAGTTGCCAAAAGTAACAAGTGTAAAAAGCAGCCTATCGATACCATGTACCTGTTCTAAATGAAACAGGCTCTAGCAGCAAGGTCCCGCCAGCGGTTTGTCTCCCATAGCAACCGGCACAAATTGCACAGCAGAGGTTCCCCATCCTATACAGAGGTACGGATGTTCAAGAGTTAATGTTAGTGCAAGACGGGACCCACTCTGCTACTGGGGATTTGTAGTGGAAAACATAGGACAGGTGCATGTGGACATTGACGTAGCGTTTCTCTGTTAAATGCAAGTGTGCAGAGAAGGTGTATATTGTCACAGGGAAATGAGAGTTAACTGAAGAACAGTTGCAGTGTCCGTGTGCATGATATACATTCATCTTTAAGAGTAGAAGCCCGCCTTAAGGTCGAGTATTCCCCCATGGTAGTCTCAGCCTTGTCACAGGGCATTAAAAAAGACGGCGGAGAGCAAAGGTACTTTGTGTGTGTGTAAAATTATCCTAACCTAGACCAGAAGAACATACGGGGGGGGGGGACGTGACAAACCCTCTACTCCTCTAGGTTCCACCTGTCGGCATACCATCATGCTGCCAAAGTCGGCTTTACGTTGCAATCACAGAGCATGGCTCACCCCCCCCCCCCACTCCCTCCATCGTCAGCCTTTATAACCACTTTAACACCTGACTGAGCTTTGTCACGTGTCTCGGAAGGCATTTACGCTACCTGCTAGGTTTCTGAAAGCCTGGAGATGATGACTTGAAGTTATACAATACTGCATTAAACATGGTTGAATTAACTGTTGTCGACTGCAGTCAAAGCAATCAGTTTGTAGAATTTTATTTAAAGCGGAGTTCCGGCCTCGGGGGTGAAATTTAGATAAACATACCCCCGGGACAGTCAGGGCTAGTACATTCCACAATGGATAGCCTCTGAACTAACCAAGGTCGCACTTACCATGAAAATTTCTTCTCCAGCGCTGCCATCTCAGGTGTGGGCAGCTGAAGCCAGCGCGTCCTCTGCGGTGACGTCGGAGTCCCACAATGCCCTGCACCGGCCCCGCTCGTCACTTCCGGTGCAGGCGTGGCATCCCTGCACAGCTTCTGGGCATGCCCAGAAGCGGTTTAGCAGGGAATGCCGCGCCTGCACCGGAAGTGACTAGCAGGACCAGTGCAGGCGCATTGACTCCTGGGAGCGATGACGTTCAGCTCCTAGAAGTCAATGCAAGCAGGAAGAGCCGTGGCCGCAGGGGGAGGAAGTGGAAGGAAGGTAAGTATATTTTCTTCTATAACAAGGTAAGTGAACAAAAAAAAAAAAAATCAGGAGCATCCATTTCTTTTTCAGGTGACACTCAGCAAGCAGATGGCCCAAAATCGATTTTTTCGATTTTGAGGCCGGAACTCCGCTTTAAGACCACTAAGCATGAACTTTCATTGAAAATAAAATATGTTTAAAGCTGAAATGCGGGAATTAGGAGAGGTTGCTTTGCAGACTGGTCTCAACCACATTGAAGGAGGTTTCTGGAGGGAGCAGTAAGATATTACTCCTGATTTATAGCACCACTAAACATAATGAGCAAATAAAAATTAACTCTAGGTATTTAGTCACTTTGTAAAATGTGCTGGCATATTATGAGTTAAAGGAGAAGTTCACTTAAATAAATGCACTTTTCTTGCAAGTAAAAAATATGTGCATTTACTATTTTTTTGTAGGAGCCTAGAAGCATTGCAACCATGATCAGCAAATCACAGGTGCCATACAGAACTCTTACAGACCCTCAGTGTAAGTTGTCTGTTCATACGATATATTGGCAGGCAGTTTCACACCGACTGGAAGAATCAATGAACTACCAGAGCGCTCAACAGCCGGAAAGGCTGTGGGTACTTAACCTCCCTGGAGGTCTGATTATGTCAGAATTTCTTTGCTAAAAGTGGTACATTGTTTTGCATGGAAAAATGTTTTATATTTTAGGCCTGTAATTCTTAGTAATAACTCGCTTAAATCTGTTCAAACAAGAGCCTAGTAGACATCCCGGGTATGATAAAGTTTGAAACAAGAAATCATAAATTATAATGTAATAATAATAATAATAAATTTCATCAAATTCTTCATTATTTTAGAAGTGGAGATATTTTATTATGAGGGAGAATCTGTACTCGAGGGCGCTGCCTGATCCGTATAGCAGTCAATAGAGCACCAAGTCCTCACATCGCAGAGCTCAGTCGCAGAATCGTCGCTGTTGTCACTTTTAGTACCCTATGACAAATTTTGCCACGAATAGCTTTCACTCAGTTCTTCACATAATTCCGATTCACCGTCGCTGTTTTCTAGTTCGTCCAAAAGCGTTTTTGAGGTAAAAGAATGCTTTTTGGATGCCATGGACGTTATCAATTTTCCAGGCACAAAATACTGCAAAAAGTACAGAAAGGGCACTGGAAAAGCATCTAGGTGAAAAGGCATAATTAGACGCGGAGCTCGCAGGGAAGGGACCGGAAAAAGGTGCCGGCATCGGCCGAACACAGAGTGAGAGGAAAGCTGCAGGAAGGCTGGGGAGGATGACAGGAGATCGCAGGGGAAGGCGAGTATCGATCTGGGGCAATCCCGAGTGTGGCTCGGAGTTACCGCTTTTGGTACTGAAAATTAACCCTGAGCCACACTCGGGAATACCGCTAGGAAGGTTAAAGTATTCACATCCACAACTGCCCACATGGCAGCGTTTTTTAAAAATGGTGTATGGCTGTCACAACGGGGGATCTGGGGGGTGCGGGGTTCGGTACTACAGTAACATGTTACACCTTGAATAAGGGTGTAACATATTACGAAAGGTGAACGTTTGTAAGTCCAACAAGGTGCATGCCATCTGTGGACATAGCTCTTTTATTTACATCTGAAAGTTTTACGGAGCACCCGGAGTAGAATGTTATTGCTACAACCCCGGAGCTTTGACAGGAGAGACATTTTCTTCTTACACACACTGTCTAAAAATGGTGTATGGCTGTCACAACGGGGGATCTGGGGGGTGCGGGGTTCGGTACTACAGTAACATGTTACACCTTGAATAAGGGTGTAACATATTACGAAAGGTGAACGTTTGTAAGTCCAACAAGGTGCATGCCATCTGTGGACATAGCTCTTTTATTTACATCTGAAAGTTTTACGGAGCACCCGGAGTAGAATGTTATTGCTACAACCCCGGAGCTTTGACAGGAGAGACATTTTCTTCTTACACACACTGTCTCTATCTGCCCCTCCCCTTGGCTGTTCATTGACAGGGGCCTTTGTATTTGGTGAATGAGTTCAGATATCACAAAGTACCCTGACTGTGCAGGAGGAAGAGAGAGGCAGGAACAAAGGTTGCATGCAAATCTGAAGCTGCTGCAATGGAGACAAAAAGGCCCAGCATCGGAGTGCCATGAGTATAGCAAGGGCTATAAATGTATTGTAAATTGCAGCACATTGGATTTAACCCCCTAGTAATCCTAAAAATGTTCCAAAGTGGCTGAATTCCTGGAGTTCAGCTTTAACATTTGCAGTGCAGGAGGGTCCACTGCAAGGGTAAATTCTGCCTAACTCTAGAAGTTCAGCTTAGCATGTAGAGCAGGTATAGCACTCTTGCTACTTAACTACTAGCCCTGCCCATGTTTACTTCTTTTAAATGGTCAGAGACAAAGCATTTAAAGTCACTACAGAAACGAAGTAGAGATGTTTTTAAATTTAGAGAAAATGTTGAGCAGCCAGGGATGGGACAATGGAAACACCACTCTCCTGAAAGTCAATTGCTGTATAATGGTTTCCAAGGCTAGACTGCACATGCAGAACACAGGATATTTTGGAAACCCATTGATTGAGATGGGCTATGATACCCAGAGGAAAAGCACTGCTAATGTGCTTGTAGACTCAGTACTTCTAGGCTGATTTTTTTTAAATGTAAGATTGTATGCAAAGCACGGGAGCCCAAGCCAGAACACGGAGAGATGACATATGTGGAAAGGAGGTGACTAATTTGTGCCTAATCCTGTTTATAAAGTTCTATAGAGTTTCCTGACAGTACAACCCTGAGCACAAAACACAGACCAATATTACATCAACCAGCAATAGGAACTTGAGTCACAAGTGCAATTCTACCTTGTCACTGCCAGGTGATATTTCTGCATATAAACTTAAATATAGATAAGCAACTTAACTCATTCATAACCTGCAGTTTCAAGCACATTAAAAACACATTTTGGCAAAAAATGTAAAGCAACAACCTCTATAATTATCAAATTTATAATAAAAAAAAAAATGTTAAACTCTTGCTGACAGAGGTGTCCGGAGTGCCAAATGTTAAATAAAAATCATTCAGATTTCTCCCCAGGTTTTCTAAAATCTGGAACAGCAATTCCAGGGAAAGTCTGTAGAAGTTTAAGACAACAGAAGCATGGGTTAGAAAAGAGAGTTTGAGAGTCACAAAAACCCTTACTGCAGAGAGGCAGCCAGGGGAACTGCTGGAGATAATTTCTTAAAACCTCTGAGTTCAACCAAAGTGCAACATTAGGGTCAAGTATAAGCAGTACAACAGAACAAAGTATAAGAATAGAATTTAATATACTACAGAAGAAATGAAGACCAAAATAAGAATAATCCATATTTGGGCCTACATGGCAATTTAGAGAAAAAAAAGTAATCTGACAGTTCTGCACACCTACTCAGATTTCAAAAACTCCAACAGAATTATGATTACATTGTAAATGTCACCTAAGAAGAGGTAACAAGTCCATAACTGGCATCACTTCCCCCCAGTGGAAAAAAATAGCAGGTAAATGTGTAACTATCAATGTGTGAGAAGAGAGAAGTTTCATCACATCATTCAAGGTACAGAAGAAAGGGTGAGCTCACTGCTTTTTTTGTCACGTACAACTCTGAACTTGTTACCATGAGCTCACCCTAGGCACATGACAGGTGAACACTGTACACAGCTAAAAGGTTTAACAAGCTCTTTAACCACACAAAGGGCAATATTTATCAATCAAAAACATAAGTAAAGTTTTATCAGCCCAAACAGTAACAAAAATAGCTGACGTAGTGCAGCAAGTAATTGTGTGATGCAACCTGTAGAATATTAAAGTTTTTCACAGGTCTCAGTTTAAAATCTAGAACCAAAAACACACACAAGACATCACCCAAAAGACAATTTGAGTATTACTATGCATATCACATTAGAGGAAATAATTTAAGTGGAACTACACTTCATCTAGGCAACCTCACCCATGCATCTATGTTTCCATGCTTTATTTTGTTGAGAAAATATATTGAAAAATACTCCCTAGGCTTTCTGGCTGTGGCCATTTTGAGTAAGAGCAGATGATTCATGTAGCATTTGCTTCTTGGAATCCACCTGCTCTTAGCTCCGGCATGCAACCAGGAGAGGGTGTGCTTAGCTGAGAAAGCTCCTCCTCCCTACTGAAGACTCCTGGGATGTATCATTTGCCTAGGCATGGAAACCAGGAAGTAACTGAAGAAATGTAAGAACAAAAAGGTTATAAAACAAGCAAATAGAACATACTTTCCTATCCATTTACTAATGCTTGCAGCCTAATGATTGAGAATAGTCAATTTTGATTGAGTGAGTGATGTTCAGCTTTAAATCTGATGTTTTACAAATATATATGATGTCTGTCTGTCTGTCTGTCTGTCTGTCTGTCGTGTACCAAAACGACACAGCCATGTCCGTGGCTACATCAGACACATCCTCCATTTTAAAAGTCTTACGCACTGCATATTAAGCCCCCCCTGGACGGGCCGGGTCCACAGGGGCATCAGGTTCAGAATCAGATGGGGCTGAGCAGGGAAAGGCGGGGGGCGCTTCCTCCTGGGCCTTTACCCACACACCACTTCCACCCGGGATACTAAGGACTGCAGGACCACCGTCCCTGCAACCATGGGAAGCTGGGGTTTCCGAGGGACCTGCCACCTCCATGAGGGGTCAGTGGTGGAGATGTGACCCTGAGGCTCCATAGGGAAAGGAAGACCTTACAGTACAAAAATGATCTTTGGCCCCATTAAAGGATTCCCCCAAGGTTCAGGGTAGCTATCAGCAGTGAGAGAGATAACAGGGCCTCCAAGAACTCACCCTACCGATCGGAGCGCCAAGATTTCAAACCCAGCATCACCATCGATGCTATGCCTGTTCATATGTCCTAGGCACAGAAAGAGGAAACTGAGGAAAAGGAGGAGCTTCGGCATTCCCACGAGGCTTAGGTTGTCTCCTGGACTAAGGGAAAATAACCCCCATGACATCATCAGGCTACACAAACATGGCTGCCAGCTGGAGACCAGCCAGACTAAGAAAAAATGTCCGCCATCAGCTACAGATGCTGAAGCATGCTGCCAGGATCTTTCCTGCTACCGCTGCAATGCTGCACCCTCTGCAAGCAGAGCCCCCCCTGAAGGTAAGACACGTTTAGGGGAGACACTGGTGCGAACTCTGCACTAGGACCCCCCTGCATTATACCAGCAGTGCAAACAGTAAGGCATGCACCCTGGGGTCTCCTAAACTGTGACCCCTCCAGACTACCAGGGCAGGACAACACTATCCCAGGACTCTTACAAAGTGGAGATAGTGGGGGAGAACCCAGGGGTCTCTGCTGCATCCTCTGCCCTCGGACCCCCACCAGACTTCAGGTCCAAACAGAGGGAAAGGGAGTGGGGAAAGCCCAGTTCACTGAGGGATTTAAGGATGGGAGGAAGAAACCTGCAGGCAGGCCCAACCGCCCCTGGAGGTTATCCGCGTTCACCGGACTGTACTTACCCTTCTATGGTACGGGGTAATGCTCCAGACAGAATCCTCACCACCGAAGTAGGGGTAGATTGTGGCCAAAGGACTGCTGCGACTCAGACCCATGTCCAGTTGTATGTGACCCTGCAAAACGTTTAACTCGCGGGCAAGCCTCTGTCCGTGACGCTATGTTGCGGCCGACCTAGCGTGTAGCTGCGGTCTGCACGGGCTCGCTGGCTGGGGGGTAACACTGGATCTAGATTATCCAGCCCGTCGCCCAGCCCGGCAGTTGATTGTAGAACTCCCGAGAGAAAAAAACAAAAAAGATGTAAGGAAGGAGAAAAAAATTGCTAGGATCAGAGATCCTAGCCGGCAGCCTAGGTCCTTACCCCAGACTACACAGAAAAAAACTGATTACCTAGAGCATAGGGGGGGCGGGGTTATATACCAGCTGAGGACGGCCCATAGGCGTAGCCAGGTTTTTTTGTTCGGCCTAGTCCTATTCCTGGAGGAGGCAAAATAACCCAGTAGTTATGATTTATGGAGCGCTCTGTCCGTCGATGAACGAAAGAAAGAAAAATATATATAAATATTACTAAAATAAGATTTGAGGACTTTTACTTAAAAGTAAAATTAAAGGATAAAATGACCAAGGTTGAAAATGTTGCCTTTCCCTGCTATATTAATTACAGTGCAAATACCTTTTTTTTTACTACTCTTCTTTGGAGCAGTTACATGATCGCACAGCTCCGGCTTCCTTGTTTGAATGAGCGGCTTAACAGGGCAGAATTGCACAGAGCCATGATTTCCCTAGTTGACTTCCACTGCTACTCCATTGTTGGCAGGCGAGTGTGTTTCCCCTCATCAGCCAGAGCAGCGGCCCACTGACACAGGGGAGCCAGAGCTGTGCAATAATGTGGCTACTTGGAAGATGATTAAAAAACATTAAAACAGATTTTTTACAACCTGTATGCAACATCTAAAAAAGCTGGGGGAGGAATCCTCGGGGTCATTTAGCAAAACAGATTATATGCATTTCTTGATTGGTCATAGTTACATAGTAGTTGAGGTTGAAGACAACAGTGCATCCAGTTCAACCTGTATAGGTGTGTGTTTCCCATAACCCTGAATGTTGTGATCTGACGTTTGAAATGCACGTCTAAGAGTCTTTTAAAAGTAGCTATATCCCCCCCCCCCACCCAGATACCACCATTTGTGGAAGAGAGTTCCACAATCTTATTGCCCTTACAGTAAAAAAAAAAACCCTACGTAGCTTAAGGTTAAACCGCCTCTCCTCTAATCTCATTGTGTGGCCATATTTCCTCTTACATTCCTTGAGACTAAATCGTTTTTTTCCTATGCCGAGATCACCATTGAGGTATTTTGTAAATCGCTATCATGTCCCCTCTCAGGCGTCTCTTCTCCAGGGAGACTAAATCAAGCGCTTGCAAATGCTCCTCATAATTAAGGCCCTCTATTCCCGTAATTCGTTTAGTTGCCCTTCTCTGGACTCTCTCCAGTTCCATTTTATTTGAAAGATGCCTAAATTAAACATACATAATGAAAACATCTGCACTGTACTTCCCAGGTGAAATAAACTCAACTAAAACAGAAAAAATCCCAGAGGAAAAAAAGGAATTACATTATTTTATACACAACATTGGATAACAAGTTCAAGTTTACTTTAGGATCAGCAATAACTGTATGAAGGCAAATATTTAACACTAAATTCAAATGTTACAGGAAGCATCGGCTCTGCCCTCTTTTGCATCCGCATGCTCCCTACAGCGCTGACTCCTGTCACACTCTGTATCAGAGGAGCCAGCAGTACCCTTACCAACAGTACCCGCCAGCAGTACCCTTACCAACAGTACCCGCCAACAGAACCAGCCAACAGCACCCGCAGGCAGCACCAACCCTGGAGAACAGCCACCAGCCAGCGATATCTGCAGGTATCCTCAGGAAGAAGTGACGATTGAGGTCAGTTGAGGTGCAGGTAAACTGCAGTGCATCCATGTGAAAGCAGCCTTAGGCCCCTCTCGGGTCCGCCTGTCTGTTTTTCAGGTGGACCCAATTGGACCCTCCATTCACCTCTATAGAGCGGCAGATGTAAATTAACTTGTGTCCGCTTACACCCACCTATCTCCAATCCTATCCACTTAAAAAAACAGAAGGGGATCCATCCCCTTCTGTCTGGGCAGATTAGATGGGAGGGCCCATAGAGTAAAGTGGACCGTGTCCATGTTTGCTCTGCATATGCTGAGTGGACACGGACCTATCATCTGCCTGCTCTACTCATTGTGGCCCGCGACTGGTTACCAAGTAGCTAAAGTGGCCCTCGCTCCTCAAAAGGTTGAGCAACCCTGCTCAAGGGGAATGAGTCCCGGATGGAGAGGTGCGCTGTAGCAGCCTTTCCACTATAGTTTCCCTGCAGTGTGTAGTGAAAGGAAGGAGTACCAGATGGAGAGGTGCGCTATACTGTAGCACATCAGGAGACCCGCGGGGAAATCTAAAGGTCTCCTATGAAATTGATAAAAGTGTTAAGGCTGCTGCCACTTTCACGGATGGTCTTAACACTTTCATCACTGTGGTTGGCAGGTCGCACTATTCTTCCCTACCTCCTCCACGCTGAGAGCATGGCATCAATACTAGGCTTTATTACTGCATAAACTGGCATCAATACTGGGGGTGATTACTGCGTAAACTAGCACCAATACAATGTTTTTTTGACTGCGTAAACTGGCACCAATACTAGGCTTTTTTACTGCATAAACTGGCACCAATACTAGGCTTTATTACTGCGTAAACTGGCACAAATACTAGGGGCTATTACGCATAAACTGCCACCATTACTAGGAGTTATTACTGCATAAAATGGCACCAATACTAGGGGTTAATACTGCGTAAACCGGCACCAATACTAGGCTTTATTACTGTGTGAACTGGCACCAATACTAGGCTTTATTACTGCGTAAACTGGTGTAGCACCCTACAAATTAGGAGCTAGGTAAAGTATAGTGGGCCCTGGCTGCCTAACAGCAGGGCCATGATTTTCAGCTGATATAGAAAGGGTTATATACCAGCGCTATGGAGTTTCAGTACAAAATCAATTAGTGGTGTAAGCTGCCTCCAACCTACCTCTGAGGTAGTAGATTAGGACAAATTGCAAGAAATGTTGGGACCGGCGCTACCACTTTAAATTTGTATTTGTGCAAATGTGTGCTTCATGTGCTATAAAAGTGCATATAGTGCAACCAATAAATAAAAAGTGCTACGTGCCGTTAAAACATCAATAGGTTTAACCTGGGCTGTGCTCAGTGTACCATATTAAAAGTGTCATATATTATACATCTGTAGAAAGTGCCAAGTGCTAATAATGCCAAATACCACGTGTTGTGATCCGTGCTAAAAACAATATATGGCGCCGGCGGATGGTCCACCACAAACACCGCTGCTTACCGCACTCTTTAAGCCTTTGCCTCGACACTTCTTGGTCACTAGAACAAAGAATAAGCCTCCATTGCGTAGCATATGTTGTGTATAGCGAAATAACTTAGCATCCACTCACAGTTTAGGGAGTTCACTGTCAGCTTGAAAGGTGTTCGCCGGGCCGCTTCCGCGTTCCACCGGCTCAAACCACCGTTCCCGGAAGTGACGTATTGACGTACACAAACCACGCCAGATGACGTCGTATGACGAAACGCGTAGGTGGTCGGATATTAGATAGAAACATCTAACACGTGGTTTTCGTTTGGAGCACTGTTTTCATCCTATTTTATTCCATCATCCGGAATCTTTCATGTGTGTCGTTTCACATTTGGAGTTTTGGACTTTGATATTGAGGAATTGTACAGGGAACTTTTTTTCACATCCCTCCTTGGGATGTTGCACTTTTATTTTATTAGACTTGACACCCCTAAGACATTGTTCACCACTTATTTGTATTCATTTGTAACACCCAAGTGGGGAATGTGTGATAACTTTGTGGATATTTAAGGTCAATTGTCCCAGTTTGTTCATTTGATTTGTCACCTTTGTGTTTTCACATTTTAGACAGATACAACATTATTTTGCGCACCTGACTATTCTTTTTCAATTCATTTTTCAAGAACAATATCTGGATCTTTGGTTGCAGCTTACATTCACTTATCACCCTTTACACATTTTTTAATACTAGGGGTTATCACTGCGTAAACTGCCACCATTACTAGGGGTTATTACTGCGCAAAATGGCACCAATATTAGGGGCTTTTACTGCATAAACTGCCACCATTACTAGGGGTTAATACTGAATAAACTGGCACCAATACTAGTGGTTATTACTGCTTAAACAGGCACCAATACCAGGGGTTACTACTGCGTAAACTGGCACCAATACTAGGCTTTATTACTGTTTAAAAATGGCACCAATAATAGGCTTTATTACTGCGTAAACTGGCACCGATACTGAGGGCTAATACTGCGTAAACTGGCACCAATACTAGGGGCTATTACTGCGTAAACTGTCACCAATACTAGGGGTTATTACTGCATAAACTGGCACCAATACTAGGGCTATTGCTGCGTAAACTGTTTGCTGAAATTGCCTTTAACTATAGAGAATAGCTTTTAAGAGTTTTCCTCTTTCTCAAGTATGAAGCAATACCCGAGGAAGAAAGGAAAACTCTTGAAAGCTTGTCTTTCATTGTACCACAATAACAAGGTACCATTGCATACTGCATTACTCTCATATTTTGTAACCTTACTTGTGTGTGTGTATATATATATATATATATATATATATATATATATACACATACATACACATACATACACTTAGTTTTTTTCAGTGGTATAATATAGTGGTGAAAATGATGAGTGCCCCCCCAGTTTTGACTGTGCGATCTTATGTGCCCCCCCCCCCCCCCCATATATTGTTTCTAGAGCCGCCACTGGACAGGACTGTACTATACAGTGCTACAAAACCCAGTTACATTAAAGCCTCCTGCCAAAATAAACTTAAAGGCATGCCCACTCTCCTTCCCTCTGTCGGCTTACTGGATCTAAAACAAAATATTTTTTTTTAAACGTACTTTTGGTCATGGTCACATGTTTGTGCCAAGTCTTTACTTCTTATTCCTGCTTGGGTCCCCAGGTCAGTACTTCGATGTGGGCATTTCTTACTGAATGATCATCAGCAGGGTCCTCTCAGGATCCAGATAAGATCCAACATGAGCATAGGAAAGGGAAGGGGACTGGTGATCTTGGGCTCAATTGCACCACTGGAACTGCAGTCCTTCACACCCAAAATAGTGGAGAGAAGGGATATGGAGTGGAGAATTAGACGCGTATATCTGGCTTTACAAGGTAAAGGGGGAAAAAAAAGGAAGATGGGTTGGAGGTAAGGGGTAAAAAAAAAAAAAAGTGGGGTTTTAACACACTGGCATATGTAGAACTTCAGCCTCCATTTTTCCACCCGCTTTGGTGTTGGTGACACACAGTGGGCACTTTGAGGAAGGAGTTCATTTATTCCACGCATTGAAAGTGGCTTTCTTGGTTTCTTTTGGAACTTATGGGACATCTAGATCGATGTTTAACATGCACTTTTGGGGACACAATTTAAATTTCTTTGCACCGTTAGATATTTAATATAAGGTTTTTTGTTACAAATTAATTCATGATGGTATTTTGAGTTTTGCACATCAATTTTTTGTACATATGTTTTGTAGCGCAACACTTGTTTATGAGTGGCACTTCAACACCATTTTGGACAAAATAAAAGCGAACACTGTCTGAAAAAAATGCAACTTACTCTTAATGATAATAAAAAATTTGAAAGTTTCTAAAACTAAAATAATTTTTACCTTCATGCATGTTTAGGTAGCAGTAGACCCCCCCTCAAGCCCCCCTTCTCACTTAATCCAGGGCTGTGATTGGCTCCCGCTATCAGTCAAATTATGTGACGTAGGAGTGGGGGGTGGTCCGAGCTGCTTTGTCTATGTATGCAGGCAGCCCAGCTCAGGATCGAGGCCTGCAGGTGTGCCACCATAGAAAGGAGCTTTCTATGGTGGCACACAGAGAAGAGGAGGAGCCCAGGTGGGGGAACTGAGGAGGATCAGGGCTGCTTATTTAAAAAAAAAAAAAGAAAAAAAAAAGTGTTTGCAATCACTAATTTAACAATCTGACTGTTTTGATTTTTGAATTACCTTTACTTTCATTCTGAGCAGATGATATTTTTAAATTTAAGCTGGCTATACACTAGTAGAATTTTGTTCCAAATTTTTAGTTTTTAAAACATTTGTCCGATTTTCTAATCAAATTGACATTCATTTTTTACTTCAGTGATGAGAAAATTTAAATGAGCAGGATGACAATTTAATTTAATTTTAATCAATCAAATGAATTTCTAACAAGATTATGTGATTTTTGTTTGGCAAAGTCCATTCATTCCAAAATCCCAGAGTCTCACTCTCAGAACACAAAGTCCCGGCAGGGGGATTCCTCCATCCATCTCATTTGTGAGGATGAAATTTTTCTATGGCCATCTTTAGTCACAATAATGTTATTTTATCTAATTTAGGGGGAACTAGCACAATAAGGCACATAAAAGAGTACCTTATGGGTCAAAAAACCTGAGCTGCAAATTGAGAGATAGCAATCCTGCATAACAAAAGCACTATTAGTGCATATACACCGAAAAAAAAAAGTTATGGATAAAGTGCCTAAACAATTATTACACAAACAAACCTAGCCACAGGCTGCATAAATACAGAAAAAGAAAATATGCTGTACAGGTAATATGCATATAATTTATAGACTGATAAAAATAAAATTAATGGAAAGAGAATTTAGAACATAGTTACAATTTTAGAATATAAAAAGATTGTTAACGCGTATGTGCAGGCAAACGATAAGAACAACAATAAGCAAAGTTCTGCAATGGTGCAACTTCGACATTTTTTGTCCCTTAAAAAAATGCTGCAAGTACAGAATTATACCTGCTCATTCTGCAATTAGCTACTGCACTTAAAGAACAGGATAGGGAGGGAAAAAAACAGGCAGGGCTGACAACACTCCATCAGTTTACAGCTTGTCTGGCAGGATCAGAAGGTAGTGGTTTATAGTTGCAGTGTTTTTAATGAAAACAACATGGGGAAATAGGCATGCACGGAGGATGCATGCTGGAAGGTTTTGTTTGGATTTTGCCCACACATATACTTGAAGGCATGAGGAAAAAATGATAAATTGGTGAAGAGGTAAATGATGCTAGTTTCAGTTCTAAAGCTGAACTCCAGGAATTCAGCATCTTTGCAAAATGTGCTGGATTACTAAAGATTAAGCGGTGCATGGTGTCTTGCGGACTTATCTTTAAGTTTACAATAGACAATTTTACTGAACACTGGGGGCACAGCTATCGCTATATTTTTGGCACTGGACCTTCTAATCCCAGTTCCAGCAGCTGCAGAGTCACATGCAGCCTGACCCTCCTCCTACAAAATCCCAGACTGATTTGTATAATATGAACCTATTCAAAGACTACAAAGCCTTCTGTGAATGAACAGCAGAGGGGAGGGATGGGCAGCAATGCTGTGTGAGAAGACCGTGTCTCTCCTCTAAGAGCACTGGGAGTGAAGCCATAGCTGTGCTTCCGGCATGCCATAAAACCATCAGCTGTAAATAAAATAGCCAAGTCCATGAAGTGGCATTGATCTTGTTGAACTTAACTTCTAGGAAGCCACCACATTTTCAGCTTTATTCTTTGAAAAAAATAAATAAAAAAAAAAAAAACCTTGCATCTTTATACCCCCTAAGCCTAGTTGTTCCAAAGGAAAATGCTAATGGTTTGTGTTCCTGGATTCCCTCTAAAGACTGTTGGTCAGTTCAGTTCTCATTTATTCATGAATCTCTAAAGGACTAGAGAACATATAGTTACATCATCGCAGGCCCACCCAAGAGAACCCTTGGACAGCCCAGCCACAGGAAACAAAATTCAGGGCTCTCTGGCCTTTCCTACCAAACCATATCAGTTACTTTTAATTCTCAGCTTTCAACTCAATTTAAGAAATGAGAGATGATTTTTCCCCTGCCTTAGTAACCTTTTTGAAGAATATTCTGATGTAAATGAGGTAGGAGTTCTGCGATTTATCTGCTTCATTCCAAATACTCAAAATCTTTTAGTCATGTTACCGCTGTAATATTTCATGACAAATGTAATGTTTTTGTGGGCATGACAACTGAATAGATTTAACCAGTTTTGGATTTTATGCTTAAAACAAAAAAACAAAACATAAGTGTATATTGACAACTAAATGATGTCATGAATAAATCTATTTAAAAGGCAAGGGATAGGCTGACCGAGAAAGGTTGGTCTACTAGTGAAATAATGTGTTGAGTCTTGTCCCGCTTGTTTGGTGGTATTTTCATAGGCAGGTTACTATCATTGTACAGTGTTATGAAAAGGACGTCAGGTCCATTAATCTTTATATCTGATCAGTTACAAGTGGAATAATATGTTACTCAAAATTTCCCATACTGAGAGAACTCCAGGTGGTTTCTATGACACACATACAATGGAAAACTGAGCTCTCTCATCCATCCTACTTTTGACTTTCCTAGGGAACACTTGGCAGTATAGCGGAGATGATTCCTTCTAATTCAATCTAGTGACAAATTGCAGTGTGTTTATTACGTTAAGAATGGTTTATTTGTCCAATTACACATATCATTAAATCTATAATATTGGGCTAACTGTTAAAGATCTAATAATATTAAAATTATTTTTTTCCCATTTTGGGCAATGCGTGACAAGGTTCTATCACCATTTTATTTCCAGGTAAAATTTAAGCAGCAAGCTCTCTCTAGCATAGATAGGGAGAATGAAACCATGTTTTTGTTTTAGGCAGATGTTCACTTTTGCAAGTACACTAGTACAGTGTTTCCCAACCTTTTTTCATGCAGGGCTCCCTTGTAAACTTATTTTAGTCTTGAGGAACCCCTGTCCAAGGCTTGGGTCATGTTACGGTGTGCCATGGAATGAACGAAAAAATTGCAGTCGAATGCATGCATAATTATTAATGGTACCCCACCACACTGGAAAATGTGAATGCAGTGGGCCCGAGTGCAAAATCATAAGTTGGGCCCCCTGTGAGCCCGCAACAAGGGAGAGGCCATGCCACATGCTTTTTTTTTTTTTTACAAAATCTGTACAATCCGAAGCACACTACACCAAATAGTGGGTGTGGCCAGATTGCAATAACCGTGAGAGGGCCCTAAAGGGGCATAGTGAAACTAAGCCTGACTTACAAACATGTACAACATTCAGCATAATCATTTAAAAAGAAAATGAAATGTCTAAAATTAAATACTGTATACTCTTCAGCTTCCCTTCAAAAGAACTTCATAAATTGGTCATTGACTACTTATCACCCTTCACTTCAGGTGTTCCCCCTTTACACCAAGGGCCCCCTCCCCTTTCACATAAATAGTCCACCTTACATCAGTGACCCATTTCACATCAAAGTCTCCCTTAAACCATTGTTCCCTTACAGCTTTCAGAGTTTAAGACCCCCCCCCCCTCCCCAAACCATATATTTTCTGAAAGCACATGACCTGTTGAATAAAAAGAAGGTGCTACTGATTTTAAAGCCCTGCGATATTTGCGAAATGTTTATCAAAAATATATATTCTCTAAAAGTTCTCTAAATTCATTTTAAGGAGATATAAACACTGCAAATTTCACAAAATTCCTGCAAAATTCCTACTAAATATAAAAGCTTAACCTGTATTGAGTTAATAAATAGCAAATATTTGTAATTTTTAATTGCACCTTTTTGCGAAATGGTGGAAACTGAACATACACAAAACTGTAAATAACCAAATTTCTCTAAAAATCTGGAGGTTTTCATTTTTCACTTTCAGCTTTCAGAGTTTTTAAAAGACCCCCCCTCCCCCAACTATACATTTTCTGAAAGCGAAGGGGCAGTAGAATAAATGGAAGGTGCTACTGATTTTTAAGGCCCAACGATATTTGCCAAAACAATATTTTCGCAAAAAATGCACTAAAATCATTACTAGCAGATACACCGCAAATTTTACAAAATCCCTGCGAAGTTCCTTCCAAATATATAAGCTAAACATGTATTGAGTTAATAAATAACATTTTATATTATGCCTTTTCCAGAAATATTGAAAATCGGACATACGCAAAAATTTCTCTAAAAATCTGGAGGTTTTCCTTTTTCATTTACAGCTTTCAGAGTTAATAAAAGACCCCCCCCCCCCAACCATATATTTTCTGAAAGCACATTGCCAGTAAAATAAAAAGAAGGTGCTACTGATTTTTAAGTCACCGCAATATTTGCACAAGTGTTTATCAAACCAATATTTTCACAAAAAATACACCAACATCAATTATAGTGGATTCAAACATGGCAAAATGTACAAAATTCCTACTAAATATAAAAGTTAAAACTGTATTGAGGTAATAAATAAATGGATTTTTGTAAGAACTTACCATAAAATCCTTTTCTCTGAAGTCCATTGACAGACGCAGCTATTATGTTTCTTATACCATTGGGTTATGCTGTCCCCTACAGGAGTAGTACTAGGCAGGAAAAAAACAGTTTACCAAGCCTTCGGGGACTGTCCCTCTAGGCATAACCCCACACACCCTGCTCCAGCATACAAGTTTCTTTGCAAGCAGTGAGAAGACACAACACCATCCCCATATCAGATGCGGGTGCTACGTCTGTCAATGGACTTCAGGGAAAAGGTATTTATGGTAAGTTCTTACAAAAATCCAGTTTTCTCTATCGTCCATTGACAGACGCAGCTCTTATGCTTATTATACCATTGGGACGTCCCAAAGCAGTGTAAGCACGAGGAATAGGAAGAACGCAAACCAAATAAACTCAAAGGCTAAACTTAACCATATGGGTAACATGAAGCAACCAGGAACAACAGGAGCTCACCCATGAAAGAAAAAAACCCCTAAAAAGAAACAAACTACTCTATTTTAAACAGCAGCCTGCAAAACCTTGCGGCCAAAGGATGCATCTGAAGATGCCAACTATTCTACCTTGTAGAATTTTGTAAAAGTGTGCACATACGACCAAGTCGCTGCCTTACAAATTTGCACTACTGAGGCCTGATGGCGAAAAGCCCAAGAGGCACTCCGCGCTCTAGTAGAATGCGCCTTCACATGAAAAGGAGTAACCTGACCCTTCAATGAATAAGCCTGAACAACCGTCAGCCTAATCCATCTGAATATAGTGGCAGCAGACGCAGCCAAACCTTTACGAGATCCCTCAGTAAGGACAAAAAGAGCATCTGATTTCCTAAAAGACTCAGTGACCGTCAGGAAAACCCTGATCACCCAAACCACATCCAGAGAGTGCAAAGCAAATTCCTTGGGATGCTGAGGCTTAGGACAGAGTGAATTCAACACAATGTCTTCATTTAGATGGAAATCTGACACCACCTTAGGGAGAAAAGACAGATTAGGTCGGAGTACCACTTTATCTCTGTGGCCCACCAAATAAGGCGAGCGACAGGATAGCGCTGCCAACTCAGACACTCTGCGGACAGAAGTAATTGCGACCAGAAAAGCAACCTTCTGGGATAAGGAAAGCAGACAAATCTCCCTAATGTTCTCAAAAGGAGGCTTTTGAAGAACAGACACAACCAGATTGAGATCCCACAGAGGCAACGGGGATCTCCTCCGGGGGGGGGGGGGAGCCAGATGACGCACCCCCTGAATAAAAGTGTGAATCAAGGCAATAGTTGCCAACGGACGTTGGAAGTAAATATCCAAGGCCGACACTTGGCCCTTGATAGTGCCCAAGGCCAACCGCTTCTCAACCCCTTTTTGTAAAAAGGCCAAAACCCTAGCTATAGAAAACAAGCGAGGGTGCAGCTTCAGCGAATCACACCATGAAATGTACGATTTCCACGTACGATGATACATTTTCCTAGAAGTCACCTTTCTAGCCTTCAACAGGGTAGGAATCACAGATTTAAAGAGATTCTCATCTCTCAACACCTGCCCTTCAACAGCCATGCTGTTAAAGCCATCGACCGTAAAGCAGGATGGAAGATCGGTCCCTGTGACAGCAGATCCTCCCTCAGAGGAAGTCTCCACAGAGGATTGGCGACCAATTATACTAGGTCTGCGTACCAAAACTGATGAGACCAGTCTGGGGCCACCAGAACGACCGGAATTCCTTCCACTGCCACTCTGCGGAGAAGCCTTGGCAAGAGTTATCAGAGGGAAAGCATAGATCAGCCGATACTGGCTCCAAGGAGCCACCAAGGCGTCTGTGGCATTGGCCAAAGGATCCCAATTGAGAAGGGATGCAAACAGGTCTACTTCCGGAGTTTCCCACCGGACACATAGGAGATGAAACACCTCCGGATGAAGGGACCATTCTTGATCCAGCACCCGACGACTCAGGTAATCCGCTTGCCAATTTTCCACACCCGGAATGTGGACTGCGTAAAGAGCAGAAACATTGTCCTCCGCCCATACCAGAATCTTGGCCGCCAGGACACTCTTGGTGCCCCCTTGATGATTGATCTAAGCCAAAGCCGTGGCATTGTTTGATTGGATCCGAACCGGAGAACCGTGTAACCGATTTGTCCAGTGGATCCGGCAAAGCTTGATTGCTCTGAGATCCAGAATATTGATCAGTAAGGAAGACTCCTCTGTTAATCAAGCCCCCTGGGCACAGAGCTTCCTCAGCACTCCACCAACCGTGGTGACCACCATCCTAAACGGTGGTAGAAAGAACTCGCCCTGACACAATGCTGGCAACTGGATCCACCAGGATAGAGCAGACCTCGCGAGTTGGCTTAAGCGTATCATTTTGTCTAAAGACTGTGGATCCCTGTTCCATTTGGCAAGAATCTCTTTTTGCAGAGGTCTCGAGTGAGTCTGAGAAAACGGGACCACATCAAAGGTAGATACCATCAGACCCAGGGCTCTCATGCAAGTAGGGAGGACAGATCTGTTTCCAACAGCAACCGGATCGCTCCCTGCAACTACTGACGTTTTTCCAGGGGAAGAAAGACCCTCGCCAAGGTGGAATCTAGAGTCAGCCCCAGATAATCCAACCTCACTGAAGGGGTCAGAGCAGATTTTTTGAAATTGATAGTCCACCCGTATCCCCGAAGGGTCTGAACTGTAATTGACAGGTCGCCCAACAGAGCTGAGTGAGAGTGCGCTCTCAAGATATAACAGGATCACAATCCCTTTTTGGTGCAACAAGGCCAATACCGGGGCCAGTACCTTGGTAAAGACTCTGGGAGCGGAGGCGAGACCAAAGGGTAACGCCACAAATGCGCCTCTGCCACTGCAAGGAGGAGAAATTGCTGGTGTCCCCCGTAGATGAGGATGTGCAGATACGCATATTTGATATCGATGGAGGCCAGAAAACCCCCCTGATGTAAAGACGCTACCACCAACCGAATGGATTCCATTCAAAACTTCTGCGCAAAATAATTTAGAGCCTTGAGGTTCAGGATTGGTTGCACCTTGCCCTCTTTCCTGGGTACAGGATTGGACACACCTTGCCCTCTTTCCTGGGCATCATGAACAGGTTTGAATAGAAAAACCTCGAAAGAGTTTCTGCAGAAGAACCGGCACAATCACTCCTTGAGCAAGGAGATCCTGCACTGCGTCCTGGGGATCCTTCAAATGAACCTGAGACATGTGAAGATTTGACTGACAGAACCTGTCCGCCGGCCAGGACCGAAATTCGATCTTGTGCCTGTAACAAATCAGTTCGTGAACCCATTTGTCTTGAAGGAAGTCCCGGGTTCCTAAAAGAAGCACAGATGCCCCCCCTCCACCCACCCCAGAAATGGGTGAGGGCGCCCCTTAATGCTGAAGAGGACATGTCCGCAAAACCGGACTGTCTGGTCTTGGTCTTGCCTGACCATGGCTTTCTAGCCCCTCCAGAAGCCCTGAACAGCTGGCTTACCTCTTTCTTGTGCCCCTGAGGCACGAGAAAAATGTCTATGAGTGGTGAAAGAAGGCCCCCGCTTACTATGGGGCGCCTTACCTTTGGAGGATTGAGGAAGAAGAGTAGAGTACTCTTCCCACCAGTTAGACCCTTGATCAACTCATCCAGCGATTCGCCAAATAATCGCTCTTCCAGAAAAGGGAGATCTGTTAAGGCCTTCGTGGAAGCCTGGTCTGCCAACCAGCTCTTCAGCCACACCATGCGTCTTATGGCAATCAACACAGCCAACACTCTGTCCAACAGGGAAGCCGCATCCAAGGACGCATCACACAGGAATACCAGGGCCTGGGCCATCTGGTCCATAAGTTCCATTAGCTCCGTGGAAACTAAGTAGCATCTAGATTCCCTTTAAAAGCCTTTATCCATTCCGTAACAGTCTGTGATACCAAAACAGACACAAAAAAATCGGTTTCAGGATTGAACCTGCCAACATATTAAGGTGGCGGGAAAGGGATCCCACCCGCCTGTCCACTGGATCCGTAAACACCGGGGGACTCTTCAACAGGCACTATAGTAGATTTGTTCAACCTGGATACAGGATGATCCACCTTAGGGGGTACTGTCCAACAGTTCGAGACTGTCTCAGCAAAGGGATAACAGCGTTTAAAGCGCTTAGGCACTACTAGCACGTGCTTGATGTGCCACCATTGTTCATTAACAATATTATGAAAATTCTAGGGACAAGGGAAAACCTTGCCCGATTTTTGGGTTTTGCGGGAGCCAAAAGACACCCGTGTCCCTGCCGGTGTGGGCTCATCTGCCATTTTTAAAGTTTCCCGTACTGAAACAATCAGGGCTTCCACCAAAGTGCTTTCCCGCGCTGCAGCTGAAGAGGACCGATCCTCTTCACCATCCGATTGTGGGGACAGCGATTCCTCAAGGAGGGGGGTGTCTGTGGCGACCATATCAGTCTCTGAATCAGAGGACCTCATCGAAGACTGTGAAGGCAGCGGCCGTTTTTGGCTATTAACCTTTTTCATCACAAAATTTACCTTGGTCGCCAGGCCTTCCAGTGCTGCTGAAATCCCAGCCCGGCTCTGCGATCCCGAAGGTCCGGTTGTCGCACTAAGGGGGTCCGATGGTGAAACCACTACCTGTGACTCCATAATTAGTTCAAAGAAAACAGGTGTACTGTCTCTTTTAAGAGCACAGAGCGGTTCCCCACCGCCGATCACCGCGGTATGTGGAGTCCCCCTTAAATAAATGCAGATAGAGTGCACAGGGATATGCTCACAGAGACCCCAGTACTTTACCACCTCTCTGAGAAACCTCCAGAGCCGATCTGTGCAGCAGGAAATGACACCGACTATGACATCAGCCCAGATAGAATGTGAAAGGTCACGCTGCCTGTGTAGCTCCATAGAGCTACACAAAAATGGCTGCCAATGCAAGTCTATGGGAAACACAGGGAAAATGGCTGCCCCATGCAAGTCAATGGGGAGAAATTCTCCTATGCCCGCAATAAAGATAGCAGACCCCACGACGTGCCATGCGGTCAGGGGACCCCAAATTGGAGGCCACAGAGGATCTACAACCAGACCCGGCAGGAAAAGGTACCATTTTCAGCCCCCGTCCCCCAGGGCGTCGGTGAAGCAGCAATAAGGCCCCCAGGTGAAAACCGCAATAAGGGCAGAGGGAGGGGGGCAAGGCACAGGGCCAGGCATCCCGACAGGCCAGGGGGATCTTTTAGGAAGCACCAGTCCTATCATCCCCAGGAGTGGTTCCCACGTCCCCCCCCCCCAAGACCACTAAGGGATATGGGGGGGTTGCATTTACTCACCATACTATGGAGCGGGTGAGCTTCGCTCCGGACAGATGACCTCCCACCCGGAGTGGGGGTGCTGCCAGCCAAGGGGTAGACTCAGGGCGTTCCAGGTCATCGAGTCCCAGCGAGACATTGCAGGCTCGTCTAGTGTGGGACTATAACCTGCTCACGCTCGTAGGCCAGGCTGGGAGACCTTAAGGATCTAGATTATCCAGTGCAAAACCTCAGCCGGCTATCGCTTGTAGTTCACCAGGAGGATCCCCCTGAACACTAACTAGCAGAAGTAAGTAAAGAAAATAAAACAAAATATTCTTTAAAAGAATAAAAAAACAGACCGAAGTCCCAGCGGGAAACCTCGGTCCTACTCCTTCACTAGGCAGAAACAAACTGGTATGCTGGAGCAGGGTGCGTGGGGTTATGCCTATAGGGACAGCCCCCATAGGTGTGGTAAACTGTTTTTCCTGCCCAGTACTACTCCTGCAGGGGGCAGCATAACCCAATGGTATAAGAAGCATACGAGCTGCGTCTGTCAATGGACGATAGAGAAAACAAATATTTGAACAAATCTTTGTACATGTTAACCACTTGCCAAGTCAGCCCCGTGCAGGCAGAGTGACGTACCAGTACGTCACTCGCCTGCGAGCCAATAGGGGGTGAGCGTGCGCCCCCGGAAGCACGCTCCCATCCCCGCTCACTCACTGGGATCCCTGCGCGCGTGACCGGCGGACCCGATGTCCGCCGGTCACTCGCGATCGTCGGTTGCACAGGGAGAAAGGCAGGCGGCTAATGTAAACAAAGCCGCCTGTCATTCTCCCTTGTGTAAAAGCAGAGATTATACGGTCCTGCTATGTAGGACTTTAGATCTCTGCTGTTACATGAAAAGCCACGCCCCTTTACAGTTAGCACGCCCCCTAGGGACACACTTAACCCCTCGTTCTCCAATAAAGTTAGCACCTTCCCTGCCAATGTCATTTTTACAGTAACAGTGCATATGTATAGCACTGATTACTGTAGTAATGTCACTGGTACCCCCAAAAGTGTCAAAAATGTCAGTCAAGGGTCCGATCTGTCCGCCACAATGTCGCAGTAGCGCAAAAAAAAAATTGCAGATCGCCATTACGCGTTAAAAAAAAACAACAAAAATGACAAAAATCTTTCCCTTGGTTAGTAAACGCGATAACTTTTGCGCAAACCAATCAAAATACGCTTTTTGCGATTTTTTTTACCAAACATATGTAGCATAAAACAAATTGTCCGAAAATGTTTTGATTTTTACATTTTTTTGGGGAATTTCATATAAAAAAAATTGAAAAATATTGTTATTTTTGCCAAATTGATGCTCTTTTTTTGTTTATAGCGCATGATCAAAAAATCGCACAGGTGATCAAATACCACCAAAAGAAAGCTCTGTTTGTGGGAAAAAAAGGACGTCAAATTCGTTTTGGTACAGTGTCGCACGACCGCGCAATTGTCCGTTAAAGTCACGCAGTGCCGAATCGCAAAAAAAACCCCCTGGTCGGAATGGGGGTAAAATCTTCCGGGGTTTAAGTGGTTAATCCTGAAACCTAAACTATTGGTGGTGGGCTGCCTTATTCCATTCGGGTCATTATTAAGATCAAAAGCTGGTAGTATACGATTGACCATGCCTGAAAATTGCTTTGTGTATGGCCAGTATTAGAGACTATATTGACATCCAGATTAAAGATTCCCAACGATTGATTGAAATTTGACTGGTTCAGTAGGGACTAACTGCATTTTAATCCATGTGCGGCTACTGCCGCTCAACAGAAGTCGATCTGTCAATTGACTTCTGATGAAGAGACCTGTTGGGGAAAAAAAAGCTGCAAGATCAGTGGTTGCAGCCAATGGCTGCATCCCTGATCAGTGTATTTTGACATTGAAAGCGCAACCAAGGTGGATGGGGAATTGGATCAGTTTTTTTTTTATTCAGTCCACTTAGGCCTCATGCACACTGGGCATTTTTATAGCTGCCATTTTGGGTGTCAAGACTATTTTTTATTTTTTAACTGCCCTAAACTCCCCTGCATGTCATCTATGTGTAATCTCTGCCAGCGCGTTCTGGAGCAGCAGCGTTTTGGCAGAAAAAAATGGGGACATCTCTAAAATACTTCTAAACCAGCATTTAGAAGAGTTCTATTTATTGTTTTGTAAGGGGAGGCCACCGGGTCCTTAACAACCAGTGATTAACTGGTTGTTAAGGAGCAGGGCGGGAAGCCAGCCACTGCGTCCTTAAAGGATGAATCCTCAGCAGTCAGTAGGATTTCACTTTCGGCAATACAAATTTGTGAAAAAACAGCGTGGGGGTCTCCCCCAATCCATACCAAGCCCTTTGGGTGTGGTACAGATTTTGAGGGGAACCCCAAGCCCATTTTTTTTTCATTTTAATTTTGGCGTGGGTTTTCTCTTAAAATCTATACCACACCCATAGGGCCCCCCAAATCCATACCAGACCCTTATTTGAGCATGCGGCCTGGCAGGCCAAGAAAGGAAGGGAGGGGGGAGTGAGCGTCCCAACCCCTCCTAAACCATACCAGGCCACATGCCCTCAACACGTGGAGGTGCTTTGGGGCATAGAGGGCTTGCCCCCTCAATGTTGATGGGGACAAGAGCCTCTTCCCCACAACCCTGGACGGTGGTTGTGGGGGTCTGCGGGTGAGGGGAAAAAGTGTAAAAAGTAAATAAAAAAACACAGCCAAAGTTTTAGACAAGTCCTTTATTAAAAAATCAAAAATGTCCCTCGCTGTAGATCCATAATTCTAAAGGAAAAAAAATCTCCAGTTACGACGAATGCTCCCACTATCTGACAGCTTTTAAATAATTAAAGATGGAAAATAATGGCAAAAGTGCTTGCTAACCGATTAAACAGAATAATTCCCTCCCTGGTACAGAATAACCAGGGGGTGTTTATCCCCGGCCGCTCTACTCGAATGAACATACGTAGACTCTTCCAAAGCATACAATACCCCAATGCTCATTCCTCTACCCGTTTGATTGTTTTTTTTGGACAATTGTAAAGGCATTTGATAGTGTGGAGTGGCTCTATTTGTTCAGAGTATTGCAACTTTATGGATTCGGACCTCGGCTGATTGCCTGGATCCAACTCCTATACACTGGCCCGATGGCTAGCGATCGGTTTAATGCCTCGGTCTCTCCGACGTTCTCCATCTCCAGAGGAAAACGACAGGGATGCCCCCTGTCCCCACTCCTTTTTTGCGTTGGCCATTCATATTCTCTCTGCTTCTAATATTCAAGGTCTCGTTATGGATGCCATAGAGGAAAGGATACCACTGTATGCTGACAATCCCCATATATATTTAGCTAATCCCTCCGACTCCTTGTTTGCCCTTTTGCAGGCGATGGAATACTTCGACTGATTCTTGGGCTTCCAGATTATTTGGGCCAAGTCCAGTCTCTTTCCTTTGGATCCCGGGGCGGAGCTCATATGTGACTAACAATCTATGCCCTCTTATTACACAACTTCAACATCGCACAAAACAGTGGATGTATTTTCCACTAAATCTCATTGGTAGAGTTAATATGATAAAAATGATTTTCCTCCCAAAACTCTTATGTGCTAGCTAATGCCCCCTGCAAAATCCTTAAGACTTTATTTAAAACAGATTGATTCCCTTTGTATAACATTTCTATGGAACAAACAGTACCCTAGGATAGCCTTGGGAGGTTTTAAAACGACCTTCTGAACTGGCTGGCCTAGCCTTTTCAAACTTTTACCTCTACTATTTGGCATTCCAGCTGAGGGTGGTGCATGATTGGCTGCACCCCTCCCCACATAATGCTTGTACTACTACAGAGTAAGCCATAGCCTCCTCACTCAAATCGTTACATAACCTTATATACCGCAGGCGGCCTACGGCTGGTCCAGGTATGGTGATCCTGCAAACCACATTGTCCCTTTTTAAAATAGTAGTGACTCGGTTCTCTAAGGAAACGTGGACTTCCTCTCTCAACGATCCACTTTGGCAAAATCACATGTTGGGCGAATTCTTAAATTCTGCATCCCCAGTACTGGATAGTTAAGAGGCATTAAATATCTTTGCCATCTGTATACAGCACAGGGCCTTAAATCCTTTAACCAGCTACAGGAAGATTTTAGACTCCCTCCTTTTTTTATTTTCAACTTAGACATGCACTGCAGGCACAATTTGGCTCACTCACAATCCCACTACAGATGAACTCCCTTCAAAAGTTACTTAAGGACCCAAACACTACTAAACTGATCTCTCAATATTTCTCCTCACTGATGGGTGACTCAATTTCCAGATTTACGAGGGATGAACTGCCCTGGGAGTTCAGCTCACTGAGGATGATTGGACTGAGTTCATAGAAACTTACAAACGTTCGGTTATGGCTTCCAGAGATAGGCTTATTCAAATCAAAATATTCCATCACAGTCATCTCACTCCCTATCGAATGCACAAAATGGGTTTAAGATCCACTCCAGAGTGCTATAGAGGTTGTGGGATGGAAGCAGATTTTTTCCATTGTTTTTGGTCATGCCCACTGGTCTTCTCATTCTGGTCCGAAGTGGACTCCTTTTTATCTACTGTTCTTGGAGTACCGAATATCTTACATCCTAAAAATTGTGTGCTGTGTGTGTTTGGGGATTTGATGGTTTCCAGGTATACTAAATGATTACTACGTATTTTATACTTTTTTTGCTAAAAAAGCTGTTCTGAGCTGGAAGAGAACTTCGGGGCCTACTATTGCCACTTGGCTCCAACTAGTCAACAATAGCTTACCTCTATATAAACTCACCTTTGAACTATGAAACCGCCCTCTCCTTTTTGATAACATTTGGAGTGGATAGGTTTCTAGCCCCCTTACCTTATCACCTCCGGTCTTGAGAGATTAGTATATGATGTCATCACTAATATTGCTACCAGTCTGTGTGGCGGAGGGATATCCTATACACCAATATGCTTTAGTATTTTCTGTATAGCGAAATTAGACTCTACTGCTAAAATTGTACTTCACCTATTACATGTAATGTGTGAGCGAGACTTTGGGGCACTGTGGTTGCTGAGTTTTTTTGTTGTCGCAACTGTGACTGGTGTTATACCTGAAGGGTTTCACATGTACTGTCACTTTAAGGCTGGCTCCACCCAGGAGTGATGACAAGGGTCAAGGGGCAGAGTGGCCATCTTTAGACACATGTAGAGATGTATTGATATGCAGAGCTGTCCTGTAATGCTGTACAGTGAGTCCTGAATAAACAACCGTTGTTCCAGACCAGAGTCCTGTGTCTCTCACAACACGGAGAATATAACAGTGGCGACGAGGGTGGGATTTACAAGGTTACTATCCGTGTGAGAAAGGAAAGGAAGAAAAAAAACTCTGGATTGTCAGGAATACAAAACCCACAGAGCCCAGCAGGAAAATGTCATTGATCGGGACATTAAGTGAATTTGATGGCGAACAGACAACGTGGATTTCTTGGATTGAAAGATTAGAACAATATTTCTGTGCAAATGCCATCCCAGACGACAGGCAAGTAGCAGTGTTTCTGACACTGGTTGGTGCTAGGACATATGACACTCTTAGGGATCTCCTTTTCCCTGAAAAACCAGCAACTAAGACTTTGGCAGAGCTCCTGACACTGTTAGGGAATCACTTCCAGCCTAAACCACTAGAGATTGCAGAAAGATTCCGGTTCTATCAGCGGCAGCAGCAGCCAGGTGAAGATATTAAGGCTTATGTGCTCGCCCTTCGCAGACTAGCCTCAACCTGTTCTTTTGGGGAGTATTTACCAACTGCACTGAGGGATAAGTTTGTCATGGGACTGAATAGTGAGTCTAGCCAAAAGAGACTGTTAACAGAGAAAGACCTTACCCTTACAAAGGCAATTGAGATAGCTTCAGTGATGGAAATGGCTGTGAAAGATACAGAAGCTTTGAACCCCCAGAGCAGAAGGGGAGAGGTTAAAGAGGAAGTTTTCAGAACAGCAGTCAAGCAAACTGCAGCTAACTGTAAATATAGACCCTCACCAACCAGGACGTCAGCTTGCTACCGTTGTGGGAATACAGACCATGATCACAAAGTCTGCCGGTTTAAGGATCAGCTCTGTCATAATTGTGGTAAGGCAGGCCATCTGAAACGAGTCTGCTGTAGTAAGAAGGTGCGAAATAAACAACCTCTGAACACCAGGACAAAGGCATATATGGTGGGAAGATATACATCGTCATCTGAATCAGAGGATGAGGAAGTGCTCCACAGATTGGACATACATCATATGCATTCAGCACCCTCAGCAATGACTGTAGAGGTAACCGTGGAAGGAAAGAAACTCAAGATGGATGTAGACACAGGAGCAGCAGTTTCAGTTATCACCCAGAAACAATGGAGAAAACTTCTGATCCGAACAACTGTCCGTCCAACACCAATCAAACTGCAGACATATTCAAAGCAGATACTCCACCCACTGGGGTACGTGAAAGTACAGGTATCCTACAAGGGTCAGACAAAGAGAATGCCATTATATATCCTAGAACATGGGGGACCCCCTCTTTTTGGGAGAGACTGGATTGCTCACTTTGGCATGCCAGACATAGCCATTAACCCCTGCAACACCGTGACCATCCCATCAGGGGATGAAGAGGGATGGGTGGAATCCCTGAAACAGCGATTCCCGCAAGTCTTTGATAACCATTTGGGAAAAATAAAGCATGACTGTGTGAGACTCAGGCTGAAACCCAATGCCCAGCCTAGGTTCCTTAAAGCTCGGACGGTACCTTTCGCACTCCGAGCAGGTGTGGAAGCTGAACTAAGCCGGCTGGAGGAACAAGGTGTCATCTCAAAGGTAGAGCACAGCGAGTGGGCATCACCAGTTGTACCAGTAAAGAAAGCGAATGGGGACTTACGCATTTGTGGCGATTTCCGCATGGCACTAAATTCTCAACTGGAGATAGACCAGTATCCCCTACCCAGAGTAGATGACATTTTTGCCTCTCTTGCAGGTGGTCAAAAGTTCACCAAGCTTGATCTCAGGCAAGCTTATTTACAGTTTGAGGTCCACCCTTCGTCCCGCAAGTTTCTAACAATCAACACTCACAAGGGACTGTATGAATACAATCGGATGGTGTTTGGGGTAGCCTCCGCCCCAGCCATTTGGCAACGCAAAATGGATGAGATTTTGGCGGACATTCCTTTCACACAGTGCCTGTTAGATGACATGCTCATCACGGGCCTGACGGACCAGGAACACAAGTGTAACGTGGAGCTGGTGTTGGCCAGACTCCAAGAGCAGGGTCTAAAAGTGAACTTGGCGAAATGCCAATTCATGGTACCTAAATTGGAGTTTTGTGGCCACCTTGTGGATGCAGAGGGTATACACACCACGGAAGCCAAAGTTGATGCTTTAGTAAAAGCTCCAGCCCCGACCAACGTCCAGCAGCTGCGATCATACCTGGGCTTGCTGAACTATTACCACAAATTCCTGCCGGATCTAGCACACACTTTGTTTCCATTAAACAAGCTTTTGGAGAAACACTCCAGATGGAACTGGTCGGCTGCATGCCAACGTGCTTTTGAAGTTTCTAAGCGAAAGCTGTTGGCGTCACGCATGCTCGTGCACTATGACCTCCAAAGGCCTCTCACCTTGGCTTGTGATGCCTCACCCTATGGTCTAGGGGCTGTACTATCTCACGTTTTACCAGATGGGTCAGAGAAACCTGTGGCATTCGCCTCCAGGTCCTTGACAAAAGCAGAAAGCAATTACTCTCACATTGACAAAGAGGCTCTGGCGCTCATATGGGCAATTAAGAAGTTTCATCTTTACCTGTATGGTAGGGAATTCACCATACTGACTGATCATAAACCACTCCTTCAGATCTTTAGCCCTGACAAAGGCATCTCCCAGACGACTGCAGCCCGTCTTCAACGCTATGCCCTATTCTTGGGAGCATATAGCTACAAAATCCAGTATCGCAGCCATGATGCCAACGCTAATGCAGACGCCATGTCCCGTCTGACAAGGACATTAACAGACTCTTCTCCACCTGTCAAGAGTTGTCGTTACACCAGCCTGTCCTTTCTGTCTTCCGGGGAAGTAGCAGCCCATACAGCCAAGGATACCTTCCTTAAGACAATACTCTCCTGGGTACGGTACGGTTGGCCTGCAACTGTCACACAGGATTATGAGCCTTACTTCCGTAGGCGTCTGGAATTAACTGTGTCTGGCAACTGTGTTTTGTGGGGAGACCGAGTGATCGTTCCACAGACCCTCCGGAGACACATTCTGGAATTGCTACATACTGGTCATCCCGGGGGCACACGTATGAAACAAAAGGCCCGAGGCTATGTGTGGTGGCCAAACCTCGACTCCGATATCACGACATATGTGAATGCGTGTGCTGGATGTGCACAAACTGCGAGAGACCCTCCTCGAGGGTGCGTCCAGCCCTGGACTTGGCCCACGGTTCCCTGGTTTCGCCTACACTTGGACTTTGCAGGCCCGATCAGAGGACACACCTTTTTGATCATTATTGATGCCCATTCAAAGTGGCCTGAGGTCGTTCCTGTTACTCAGCCAACGACTAAGGCGACGATTTCCATACTGTTACATCTCGCTGCTACGTTTGGATTCCCCAGAGAAATTGTCACAGACAACGGTGCACAATTCACAAGCCAGGAGTTTCAGGGTTTCCTGACTGCCCACAACATCAAACACAAGTTGACCGCACCTTACCACCCGGCTACAAATGGTCAAGCAGAAAGGTTTGTACAGACCTTCAAACGCTATTTCAAAGCTACTGTGGCTACAAGTAAACAACAGTCCCTGTCACCCCAGCAGCTGGACTCCTTCCTTTCTGCTTACAGAACCACACCACATGCAACCACTGGGAAAACTCCAGCTGAACTTCTTTTGGGTCGGCAGCCATGGACTGTTTTGGATATGCTCCGCCCTCAAACGGTCCAGGAACATGTACGGCAGTCCCAAGACAAGAGGGTCGAACACGACGAGATTCCCCGGTTTACAGCCCAGCAACAGGTATGGGCCCGATCTTATGGCGCTTCCAACACTCGTTGGCTTCCTGCTATCGTCGCAGAGACTTTGGGACCCAAAATGTATAGGGTCTGCCTGGAAGATGGTTCCATTTGCAGAAGGCATGCGGACCAATTGCGTCCTCGTTCTCAGCTGCCCGAATCCCTGACATCGGCTGCACCTCCAGTGTCTCAAGGATCTGCTCCTACCGGATCAGGAGGCATTGAGACTGATGCTTGGGGAGACTCTGAACTTTTGAACTCAGCTCCAACAGAGCCCTCCAGCCCTGGACCAGAGGTCTGCTCACCCTCTGAGCTAGGGAATCCCCTCTTGGCCCCGCCGGTGTCCATTCCGGCCAGCCCTGCTTCCTCCAGCCCCGAGTCGCTGGGTGCCCGTCCTCAACGACACTGTCGCCCTCCTGACCGGTTTCAAATGCAAGACCGGTTACGAGACTTTCGACGGGCCCGCCGAAAGTGATCCGCTGCCATTTTCTCCCCGGAGCTTCCCTGGAAGTTGTTCTCACATCCGGACATGGAAGAAACCATGTAAATCTCCTGAGTTGGAGGACTGTATTGGACAATTATGAGTACTGTTTTATGCCTGTTCTTGTTTTGTTGTTTTTTTTTTTTTTGTTTTTTGTTTTTTTTTTAGGTATGGATGGAAGGTGTTATACCTGAAGGGTTTCACATGTACTGTCACTTTAAGGCTGGCTCCACCCAGGAGTGATGACAAGGGTCAAGGGGCAGAGTGGCCATCTTTAGACACATGTAGAGATGTATTGATATGCAGAGCTGTCCTGTAATGCTGTACAGTGAGTCCTGAATAAACAACCGTTGTTCCAGACCAGAGTCCTGTGTCTCTCACAACACGGAGAATATAACAACTGGTTTCTTTGTTGTCTGTTGTTTTTCTGTGTTTAAAAAACTAGTAAACATATCTTTAAAAAAATAAAATAATAAAATAATTAAAGGGGAGGGGTCACCTCTAGTGACATAGCACTGCCTCCTTGTGACATCACAGACGCAGAATGCCATCTTAGTTATTTCAAAGCTGGCAGACGGCGGGAGCTTTCGACAGGACTGTAGGTTCTCTCCCTGCCCAAGTAGTGGTGGGCATTGTGATTGACTATAGATTTACAGCAGGAGAATTTTTTTTTTTTTTTTTTAAGACCCACACAATTTTTTTTTTTTTTTTTTATTTTGGTGTGGGGTTCCCCTTAAAAAAGATCCCTTTGGGTAAGACCCCCACACTGTGTTTAACATTTTTGTATTGCTGGCAATGTTCTTTTGTTTTTTTAGATTCAGCTGTCAGTGGGAAACCCGTGGGACACGGTGGTAAGCTTCCTGGCCAGCTCCTTAACCAGCTATTCACTGTTTGCTAAGAACGCTAGCAGCCCCGCTCATTAACGCTGAAGCTACTGTAGCTTACACACTAAACACTGCTAAAGGCCAACAAACAATGCTAAAACGTTGGCATTTTTTGTTTAGCATTTCTAGTGTGCATGAAGCCTTAAGTGAGAGATTGTTACACTGTATTAGCATTACCCTGTGAAAGCCATAAAAGCAGATGAACAAAATAAAGAGCTCACACTGCAAAAGGACTTGTGGTAAGACCACTCTCTATGTCCCCTCAACATGACCTTCGTGCAATGCATGATGAAGTCGCAATTTAAGTAGGCTGCTAATGATTAGGTGATGACTGCTATGTACAGTTCCCTACCGCAATTTGTTTTAACCCAGGTGAAAAAAGAGCCATGGGAAACAATTTAAAGTGCTACTAGACCCACAACAGTAAAATCAGTGTTTTGATGCAATAAAACATGCTATTACAGTCCTATGGGACCTTTTACACCACTGCGTTACAGGTGCAGTGTGTTTTGTAAAGTCCTGCATGCTGCATCTTTGACGTGGCTAGGAAAACTGCACAAAAAAAAAACGCATTTTCCCCATTAAAAAGAATGGTATTCATGGTAAAAACACACTGCAATTTGCGTTTTTGGTGTGTTTTTAAGTCACATGTCCATTTTTCACAGGTGCAGGTACCCCAAAAACGCATCTGAAACACAGCAAAAATCGCAGTAAAAACTTGCGTTTTTACCATGATTTTGCTAGAGCTGTGTGAAAGGGCCCTTAGACACTGCAATTATTTTATAATCTATGGAAGCACCAAATATATATCTGCCTGGAGTATGGCTGTAAAGGTACAGCAACACAGAAATCCAGACTTGTTCAAGTCAGCTCAGGGCCTCTAGAGGCATCTCCCTAAACACAATACAGCTGTTCAATTCAGTTCATTTCACAACTAGCAGAGGAAATACCCATTTCACATGGGACTCTCAGGTGGAAAAACTAGGCAGTTGAGGTGATTTTTAACATGTCTTAGCCACCTGTCAAAGCCATACAATGGCCACTATACAGCCCCATAAACAGTGTTTAGAAATAAATAAATAGAGCATATTGCATTCGGCAGGTGATGCCACCTGCTATTGTGCCTTGTAATGTGAATGGGGACGCGGCTGCATCAAACAAAGGAGGAAGAATAAACCCTTCTGATCACTAGCTACCCCCAGACCAGTTGCTGACAATGTGATCCACTGTGGATTGCAAGCTAGCAGGTAGTTTCACATAAGCAATTCATACCAAATGACCAGAAAGAAAAATCACCAGCACTAATTTCTGCTTGCCAGTGGTATTGTATTTTGTGCTAGGGGACTGTTGTGGAAATTGCATATTTCCTTATTAATAAAGTGGCTCACTGCATTCAAGAAGCCATATAAGGTCATATGTATAGCTTATACCTTTCTGATGTAAGGCTTGAGGAATGAAGTATTACCAAGCCCACCCTTTCCCCCTTAAAAGGTGAAGTCACTGTCCAAACAATGGATAAGCCAGCGCTTTCTCCTCAGGATAAAGGGTGTTGGCTTGGGGGATGGTATATTCCTTATACACAAGTCTAAATACCACTGCCCAAGCTGCTAGAGTTGGAGTCTCACCCAGAACATCCATGAAGCAAGTGTCTGGCCCCGATTATCTGTGCCATGTTGCATAATAGCAAACGGGACTCCATGGTGGGAAACCGCTTTAGTTAAGTATTCTTGATGTATATTTTCTTTATCTGTATCTGCCAGTCTTGTATTATGTTCCTAATAGTGTAACAGTTTTGTATGTACTGCATGTTTTGTATAGTAAAGGCACATTTATACACTGCAGAGGTCTGAGCTTCCTTGATTATACCGCAAAGTAACCTTGTTAGATAGATGCAAGCAAAAGAGGGACACCAAGTACAGCCATGTCCAACAATTGCAGGCATGTCAAAGGATCTCTCCTGCTTTGTAGCTGGCAACTTGCTCCCCACCTGTCCAGACATCACCAGTGCTAGAACGTTGTGGTTACTACAGCCCCGTACACACGTACTGATCGTCGGCCGAACGATCAGCCGTCTTTTGTACAGGGCTGTCGTGTCTGTTGAAAACTGCAAAAGACTGCACACGAATTTTGTCGGCCAACAACAGCCGACTGCAGAAGTGATGTCATGTGATGGTTAACTTTCCTTGTCTTTTTTCTTCTCGGAGCATGCCCAGTCTTGCGAATCTGCTGTCTGTCGGCCGAAATCTGTACTGACTGGCGAACAATCGGCCGTTCTGGTGTTGGCCAACAAAAATTTTAATGCCTGCTTGACAGATTCTGTTCGGCCGAAAATGCGCTGTCGGAAGCATCATACTAACACGCCTACAATCGGCCGATCGGTCGCCGGCCGAATATTTACGTCCGACAATCGGTACGTGTGTACGGGGCTTACCTATCCTTTCAGACCCCAGTTGATTCCTAAGCCAGCACCCTGAAGCCAAATCCTGGGCAGAAAATACAAGAAGCTTGAGCAGCTGAGGAGTGCAGAGTCGTCCAGAGATTGCATCTACCCTGCCTCTATCAGAGATAAACCTACCCTAGCCTAAAGCAACTGGTTTGCACCCTAGTAAGGTCTGCATGCTGTACAGCTCACATTGTAATTCAAGCAAACAGTTGCAATATTATCGAAAATCGAACAAGTTATCAATTTGGCTTGCACTACCTAGCTACACAACAAAGTTGCTATACAGCATCTTTCAGGTTTCTTACATTAATGCATTCTCAGCCTTATTAAAAAAAACAAAAAAAAACCTTTTAATGCGCAGTTCCCCCCAGCCTTACCCCTTAAATACTTACCTGAGCCCAATCTTGATCTATTGTGCCCAAGAACCGCAGTGCTGCTCTCTTCCAAATCTCAGAAACTGCAGCCATCGGCTCCTGCTGCTGTCGGTAAGAGCCAGTAAGCAAAGGGGAGGCAGTGCTGAACCTCTAGGTTAAAGCACAATTGGACTTTCAGTTCAAATCAGAGAATAGTTTACACTTGCATGTAAAATCCTTTTCTTAGAACAGATTACAGAACACCAGAACACAGGGCTGGTTAACTCTTCAAGCAATGCGTTATGCTCCATCTCCAGAAGACTGGCAAAAAACAAAGCTGAAACGAAGGCCTGCCTAACCACTCCCTCTCCTAACAATCCTTCAATTTTGTAGCAACAATACAGGGAAAATCATAGTCAGAGGAGCGGGGTATTTGTTCTGTCATTTACTTGATTTTACAGGTAGGTCAAAAATCCAATTTTCCTAATGTACATCACAGTACACAGAATTGATTCCTAGAACATTGGAGCGTCCAAAAACATGAAACATCTCATGAAGGGTGGGCAACAGAGCTAAAAATGGCTCAAACCACCTCCCTCCAACCAAAAAAAAAAAAGGCCCCAAACTCACAGGAAAGCCCAAGAAGTACTAATACTTCTGGTAAAATGAGCCTGCAGCAGAAAGGGAGAAACCTTTCCTCATGGCTTGAAAAATCCACCCAGCAATAGCGGAATGAGCAACAGCTGGACCCTTTCAAGAGCTCTGACCAGAATAAACAAGAAGTCAGATTGATAAATAGGTGCTGTAGGCTTTCACTAGAGGTAGATTTGCATAAACCAAGCAAATGATAAATACATGCTGTTGGCATGCACTAGAGGTAGACTTGCACAATCCAAGCAAATGAGAGCAATCTCCCTAGGATGACAGAAAAATGGTAAAACAATGTCCTGGTTAAGGTGGAAGGAAGAGACCACCTTGAGTAAAAAGGAAGGATGAGGCTTTAGAACCACCTTTGCGTAACACCAGGAATAGCCCATTAGAGGATAGGGCCACCAACTTGGAAACCCTACAATAGTAACAAGACCGGCAACTTCACAAGTATAGAAAGGGAGAGGAATATCCCCAATAGATTTAGACAACGGTTTGTGAGGTACAAAGTTGAGGTCCTACAGAGTCAATGGTGTATGCACTGGGGAAAGAACAATGAGCCACCCCCTGAGTAAAAAAGCTCTCACCAAGGAATGAGATCCAAGAAGCCTTTGAAAGAGGCCAGCCAAAGCCAAGATCTGACTATTAATGACACTTAAGGCCAAGGTCTTCTCCAGACCTGACTGCAAAAAAGTCTTGCGCCAAGCTTCCTATCTTTTAAGAAAGGTAGGGATGACGGGATCCGAAAGACCCCTGTCCTTCAGGCAGGATGTTGAGCTTCAGGAGGATGGTACACAGGTCCTTCAGACAGCAGATCCAGCCAATTTGAAAAAGGCTATGGAGAAACTGCCAGGAGCCAGACTAGATCTGGTCCTGGCGATGAATATGACCTTTTTGTTGTTGAACCTGGAGGCTAGGTGGTCAACATCCAGCATTCCCACTTGCAATGAAGAGTTCATAACAGAAAGACCACACTCTGCACTCTGGAAATTGATGACTGAGGACTTCCGTCAGCCTGTTTCCCACACCTGGAATGTGCACACTGCAGACCAGCTGGAACAAAGTTTTACCTAGGAATTCTGCTTCCCCCTTAATGATTTATGTCACTGCCATACCCTTACTGTTGAGCTGCAATGGTCTGGGGTAAAACTGGTCAAATGGGCCTGCCTCAAAAGGTGGCCATCATCAAGCCCAGTACCCTTATGCAGAAGCAAATTGAGGGGTGAACCAAGGACAGCAAATTCTCCACCTTTGAGTAATGGGACAGGAGCTTTGCCTGTGGAAGGAAAACAGGACAAAAGGCCGTGTCCAGGACTAGGTCCAATTACTTGAAGCAGTGGGAAGGATACAATCGAAGGTCTGCAAGTTTGCATGGCCTGAATGATATTGGTCACTCACAACAGATCCTCTGAGTCCAAAGCAGGGCCAGAACTAGAGCCAGCATTATGATGAAAGCCCAGGATGCTGTGGAACGTTACAGCCACAAAATAAAAATGTTGCTCACCCACCCCACAAACTACAGATGTCCCTAGTGGGGCTAAAAGATAGGAATGTGCAGATAACCCCTTTGATGCCCACCAAAGCATGAAAAGCCCCCAGATGAAGGAAAGCTATTGGTGACCAAAGGTGGCATATGAAACTTTTGCAGTCAAAGCAACTTAAGAACCCTAAATTGCTAAATGGAACTCACTCCCTCATAGGTCTATTAGAGAAAAGGGAGTTTTCCCAGCGTAGGGGGGAACCAGCGATTACCAAAAGGAGACTAGCAAAAAAACAAAGAATGTTAAACTGACACTAAACAATATACTTGCTGTCCAAAAATAATCCTCACACATCAACTATTTAATTGAAACCGAGGCTTGAAGCGCTCGTGGAGTGCAGCATGGAAGGGGTGACGTCACTGGCAGTGCGGAGGATGGTCTATGTGGGAGGAGTGTGCAAACCCATAAGAATACTGTACTACACCACTAGAGAGGACACCGCTACAAGGGATGATGATCGCCGGTGATGTAACAAGACAGAATGGGTCTGCCACAGATAAGAGGGTAGACCCCTAGGAGGACTCTCTGCGTCAAGACATCTGGACATCATTGAACAGCACCTGGCCTAAAACAAAGATGGCTGCTGGGGATGAAGTGGCAACCACTAGGAGATAATGGGCTGCTTACGGACAGTGCCACGACTCCCAGGAATAACACCATACACGCAAGGTCAGGGAAGGAGGCATCTCAAGGTAGGACTGACCAGACCTTACAGGCAAAATAAGAAATGGTGGAACAGGGAGATAGAAACAAGTACCCAGTCCCCTGCTTCTCAACCCAAGGTAGAATGGGAAGGGTGGGTGGATTACACATATGTATGTAGAGAAGAGGTACCTCTCCCAGGACAGACCACCTCCCATGGAGGTGGGAGTCGTAGGCCATGGATAAAAACTGACAAAACTACTAAAAATTATCATCACGGATATATATGTCCCCCATGAAATATCTTGCAGGCTACCCATTTCCCACCAGGGTTGCTGCGCTCGATCCTGCACATTGCTAGGAGTCCGCATATGCTCAATGGCTAAGCTGGAGGGACTACTAAGATGATATCCAGTCTGTTGCCCAACTTGGTTGTTGACTGAAAGTCTCAAAGGAAAAGAAAAGAATAACCCTGTTAGGGAAAAGGAAGAAAGAGTGCAGTGGCACATATATTTTTTCAGGGCACAGAATATAGAAAAAATGCATATTAAGTCATTATGTAGCCAAACCCTGTAGGAAAGTAAAATAAATAGCTGTAGTTAATGAGAAGTTTCTAAACTCATTTTGTTATTTATACAACAAGAATTAATGTTTGTCAGCCGCCGGCCGGACGGCTTCGCTCGCCCGCACTCTCCGGTCGCAATCCGATGACGTCAGTACGCCGTGACCCGACGACGTTTCGTCACAGATGACGTTTTCATCTTTCATCCTTTGAAAACGTCATCTGTGACGAAACGTCGTCGGGTCACGGCGTACTGACGTCATCGGATTGCGACCGGAGAGTGCGGGCGAGCGAAGCCGTCCGGCCGGCGGCTGACAAACATTGCTCCTCATTCCTGGTCTTGCTGTAAGTTTTTTGATTTTATTTTGTGAATAAATTTTTAATGGTTTTACGCTATGGGAGCCTCTCTTTTCTTTACGTGGGTGAACACTGACAATACCTCCGCCATTTGAGGAAATCAGCACCCCAGTTTGAGAGTCGGGTCCTTGGATGCTGGATCACCATACAGGCTTAACATTACCTGTATCTGGTAAGAGGCGACCCCTATTGGTTTATTTCATCATTGGCTCTGGGTTCACACTGAATTGTGATCTGCACGTTTTGCTATAATCCTTATTCCATATGGTAAGAGGCGAATCTAGCCATAAAGGTGGTGGTTCAACACGCAAATCTCACACTTTTTTGCCTTCCGTTTAAAGTTGTCCGGTAAGAGGCGACTTCAGCTACAACACGTTTTATATTTGGTTTATACCTCTATCACCTTTGGTAAGGGGTACCCATCATTATTTCAATTTTTGCATGTTTTTTATTCACTGTCATCAGTGAACAATTTTATTGGTGGAGGTTTATTCTTTTACACAATAGTATTCATTTTTCACGAACACTGGGGTGTTTAATCAAATTAGTTTGTAAGGTTTTACGCTATTGCGCTTTTACCTTTACTTCCATGATCCTGTGACTATTGAGCTAACTGTTCACGTGGACCTGGATCCACTATCAAGGTGACAAGTTTATCCAAGGAAACCGCCTTTACCTTACCTCAATCTGGTGAGCTTATACCCTTTGGGGTTTCTGGTTCCGGATTACATCTTTTCTTTATGTTTGGACTGTATGGACTTCACATCTCCATTGATCATATCATAGCGCGACTTATTATTACAATATTCTACAGGGTGTGGTCACACTAGAAGTTGCTGCTGTTTCACTGTACTTTTCCTTTAGCGCGGTTAATATCTTTACATTACAACAAGAATTATACAACCAAGAATTTTGGACTTTATGAAAAGTGTGCCTGAAGCTCAGCGACCATTTTGTTAGTTAAATGGTTGCAATTCATGCACATATTCTGGTCTCTATTTAAACACTTGTGTAGGCCCTGCAAATAAAAGTCCCATACACACCTACTGTAAAAACAAATTCCAATCATAGTGCACTGACCAGCGCCAAACGATAAAGCACAGAGCTAAGATTATCACATTACACTTATCTCTGGCTGTCCCAGTTACATTGCCTGGAGCTTTCCTTTAATGAGTAACTCTAATTTTGTTAGGAAAAAAAAAAAAAAAACAGTCCCCTCTGGGTGGTCTATGTACAGTGCAAGGACTTTGACAAACTGTTACAGATTCCTACCTTTTGTTATTCTGAAGAAATCACTGTGTGTTTGTCCCTGTGCAGAAGTGAGTCTAATGGGAGTGGTTTCTTAATTATCAACCAGCTGCTGCACCTGCAAAGCTCTAATGAGGAAATATGCAGGGCATGCATCTCTTTAGATGTGATATCCTATTGGGAGTAACTTGACACAAATGACATCTTTGTTGCAGAGGATGCCTGAAATCTGCCTTGTATCTTAGTGCAGACTTCTGGGAAAATCAGTGAGCCAATCACGCAAGCAGGAGATAACATATTGGGGGGGGGGGGGTGTTCTGTACACATTCTGTGTTCAGAACACCTCCAGGTAGCCATATTGCATTTCAATTACAGAGCTCCAAATTGAAAAGGAAAGGTTAATTTTTCATAACATTCAACTACAGTATCACTTGTGTCGAAAATGTATATGCTATATATATATATATATATATATATATATATATATATATATATATATATATATATATAAATATATATTTTGCTTTTTTTTTCCCACAGAAGTGGAGTTACCCTTTAAAAGCCTGCAATAACTTACTTGTTACTGTCTCTGTAATGGTAAATGTAGCATCCTTGGGGCATTCCACTTTCTTGATCCAGGGTGAAAGAAAGTTTTAGCTGAAATAAAAAAAAAAAAAAAAAAACTTTTAGATATGTTGCAAAATGTTGATTTATCTGCAATTACACAACCATCTTACTTGCATATTGTGTAAAAACAACCAGAAACACAGCTTAAGACCCCATTCAGACTGGGGCGACACGACTTGGTGGGGCGACCTGTGAAGTCGCGGTGCACAGAAGTCAATGCAAGTCGCCTCCAGGTCGCCCCAAAGTAGTACAGGACCCTTTTTCTAAGTCGGAGCGACCTATTAGAATGGGTCCTGTACTATTCAATGGCGAGCGACCCACCGCGACTTGTCGCGCTAGTGTGAATGGACCCCTAAGTGTTGTATTTAAATTGGAAGTTATTTGTTTATTTCCGGAGAATACAGAAAAAACAAGCTGGCATCTCTCTGTACAGCATGTAAGAGATTAGCTATGCTTAAAGTTTAATCTACCGGTTGTCTTTGTCCTCAAATGGCAAGGTAAAATATAGTCTGAAAACACAGCACGGTCAAACTTGTTTAGAGCACTTTTTAATGACATTGTTCTGTAATGCTAACAAATGTTCTTCTAAAATACACTGTGAACTGCAGAAAGATTTTTGATTATAAACGTTTATTGAAAGTATATTCAAGTACAAAAAAAAATAACATTTGTAACATCAATATAAAAGTACATTGTTAATAGATCTTTTCAAGCAATAGTCCTCAAATAAAAAATAAAGAAGAAAGAAAAGAAAGACAGACCAAAACAGTCAGCATATATCGGTTATTGTTCGATGTATAACATTACCAGAAGACAGAAAATGATCTAAATTACCCAAGGGAGCTAGAGGAATTTCTGAGAATTGATTAATAATCCGGGCAGCTTCTTTGCCTCAGAAGGAGGTGCCCGTTTAACATAGTTTATGAATTTAACGCGGTGATGTGCTTAGCAATTATGGAGGTGTAAACACTTCATATGTTGGTCGACCTAATATATTGTGATATTTTGTTTATGTGACCAAGGAATGTTTATATAAATACCAGGGGGTCCATTTCTGGTCACATTTTGTCTTGGAGTTTGTGATAGTATGATTGTATTGTTCTATCGATCTTATATCCTCGATTCTACCTAAAACTTGAACAGCAGAAAGATTTTGAACTTTGTACGAGTAAGAATCATATACAAAGCAAAAATATAAAAATCATCAGTGTAACAATGGCTTTAATACCGCTTGTTTTCCATTCTTTAATCCAAATAGCCACATATCCAATAGCGTCCTAAAAACAGCATTTAAAAAAATGGATTTTTAACTTACCGTAAAATTGGATTTTTGACTTACCGTAAAATCCTTTTCTCTTAAGCTCATTGACAGACGCAGTCCTCTTTGAATAAAATCAGTAGGGTTATACTGCCCCCTACAGGAGTAGGACACTAGGCAGGAAAAATGTTCTGGCCACACCTTAGGGGCAGTCCCAGAGGGTATATCCTCTCTCTCCCTGCTACAGGATGTCAGTTATGTAACAAAACAGTGTCAGAGAATTTAACCCAACCCAACTCAAAAATAGAGGGGCGGGTACTGCGTCTGTCAATGAGCTTAAGAGAAAAGGATTTTGCGGTAAGTCAAAAAAATGGATTTTTGTAAGATCTTACCGTAAAATCCTTTTCTCTTAGCTCATTGACAGACGTAGTCCTCTTTGATTAATATCAAATTGGGTTATACTGCCCTCTACAGGAGTAGGACACTAGGCAGAAGAAAACGTTCTGGCCCCACCTTAGGGGCAGTCCCAGAGGGTATATCCTCTTCCTCTCTGCTACAGGAAATCAGTTATGTCACAAAGCAGTGTGAGAGAATTTAACCCAACCCAACTCAAAAGTAGAGGGGCGCGTACTACGTCTGTCAATGAGCTAAGAGAAAAGGATTTTACGGTAAGATCTTACAAAAATCCATTTTTCTCTGTCGCTCATTGACAGACGTAGTCCTCTTTGATTAATATCAAATTGGGACGTCCCAAAGCAGTGCCACAAATGAGGGGTGGGAACAGAAATCAAAATCCAGAAGGCCCAACCGGAGCCTACCAGAAGCATCAAGGGACTCATCTAGCAAAAAGATGAGACCTACCCAACAAACCCTCGAGGTAGACCAACAGTCTCCTCAAACAGCGGCCTGCAGGAACCTTGCGGCCAAAAGAGGCATCTGACGATGCCATCACGTCAACCTTATACAACTTTGTAAAGGTATGAACCGACGACCAAGTAGGCGCCTTAAACCCTGAACCACTGACGCCTGATGGCGGAAGGCCCAGGAAGCACTAAGCGCCCAAGTAGAGTGTGCCTTAACAGGGAACGGGGGATCCCGACCCTTAGATAGAATAAGCCTATACCATCGTCTGTCTGATCCATCTAGAGATGGTAGCGGCAGAAACAGGCAGCCCCTTCTTAGGGCCATCCGTGATCACAAACAGTGAATCCGTCTTACGAAATGAATCCGTAGTATTCAAATATACCCTGATCACCCGAACTACATCCAAAGAATGCAACGCAAATTCTCTAGGATGACTGGGCTTAGGACACAGGGAAGACAATACAATGTCCTTATTCAAATGAAGAAATCTTGCCAGGACCAAAGATCCCAGCAAGGAACTTAGGTCCTTACTCCTGACTAGACAGAAAAAAACTGATTTCCTGTAGCAGAGAGGAAGAGGATATACCCTCTGGGACTGCCCCTAAGGTGGGGCCAGAACGTTTTCTTCTGCCTAGTGTCCTACTCCTGTAGAGGGCAGTATAACCCAATTTGATATTAATCAAAGAGGACTACGTCTGTCAATGAGCGACAGAGAAATCCAATTTTCTCTGTCGCTCATTGACAGACGCAGTCCTCTTTGATTAATATCAGTAGGGACGTCCCAAAGCAGTGCCACAAATGAGGGGTGGGATAACGGAAATCAAAATCCAATCCAGAAGGCCCAACCGGAACCAACCAGAAGTCTTAAAGGCTCATTGGACAAAAAGGATGAGCTCAACTGAAAACCCAACAGAAAAAAACCCTCGAGGTAGACCAACAGTCCCCTCAAACAGCGGCCTGCAGAACCTTGCGGCCAAAAGAGGCATCCGCCGATGCCAGCACATCAACTTTATAAAATTTTGTAAAGGTATGAACCGACGACCAGGTAGCCGCCTTGCAAACCTGAAGCACCGACGCCTGATAGCGGAAGGAAGCACTAAGCGCCCAAGTGAAGTGAAGTGCGCCTTAACAGGGAACGGAGGAACCTGACCCTTAAAAGAATAAGCCTGTACCCCCGTCTGTCTGATCCATCTAGAGATAGTCGCGGCAGACGCAGGCAACCCCTTTCTAGGGCCATCCGTGATCACAAAAAGCGAATCTGTCTTACGAAACGAGTCCGTAGTAGTCAAGTACACCCTGATCGTCCGAACCACATCCAAGGAGTGTAACGCAAACTCCCGAGGATGACTGGGTTTAGGACACAGGGAAGGTAGCACAATATCCTCATTTAGATGAAACTCTGAAACCACCTTAGGAAGAAAGGATGGATTTGGACGAAGAACCACCTTATCCCTATGAACCACCAGATATGGGGAACGACAGGACAATGCGGCCAGTTCTGACACCCTGCGTGCAGAAGTGATAGCCACCAAAAAGGCCACCTTCTGGGATAAGGTAAGCAAGGGAATCTCCCTAATATTTTCAAAGGGAGGCTTCTGAAGAACCGACAACACCAAATTAAGATCCCAGGGTGGCAAGGGCGGCAAGGGCACGCGCACCGGTGGAGCCAGGTGCCGCACCCCCTGGATGAAGTTCCGCACCAAGGACTGAGTAGCCAGAGGCTTCTGAAAGAAGACTGCCAACGCTGAAACCTGACCCTTGATAGTGCTCAAGGCCAGTTTCTGTTCAACCCCTTGTTGCAGAAAAGCCAATATCCGGGCCACCGAGTAAGAACGTGGAGGAAACCCAAGGGATTCACACCACGCAATATAATACTTCCATGTGCGATGATAGACCTTTCTGGAAGTCGCTTTCCTCGCTTTAATTAGAGTAGGGATAACTGAAGCGGACAACCCTTTGTCCTTCAGCACCTGGGTCTCAACAGCCAGGCCGTTAAAGCCAGCGATCGTAAAGCAGGATGGAAGATCGGTCCTTGAGACAGCAGATCCTCCCTGAGAGGAAGTCGCCAAGGAGCATCCGCGACCAGCCTGACCAAGTCGGCGTACCAGGCCCGAGGAGGCCAGTCCGGAGCCACAAGGATAACTGGAATTCCCTCCACCTCTATCCTGCGAAGAAGTTTCGGCAGCAATTTGAGAGGAGGGAAGGCATACAGTAGCTGATACTGCCCCCACGGGGCGACCAGCGCGTCTGCGGCGTCCGCTAGAGGATCGCGGGAGCGGGCTACAAACCTCCGCACCTTCCTGTTGAGCCGAGATGCCAACAGATCCACATCCGGGGTGCCCCAACGAAGGCACAATTGGTGAAATACCTCTGGATGAAGAGACCATTCCCCTTGATCCAGAATCTGACGGCTGAGAAAATCTGCCTGCCAATTTTCCACCCCCGGAATGAATACTGCGGAGAGAGCTGGAACAAATCGTTCCGCCCAACGAAGGATGCCGGCCACTTCTACGGCCGCAGGGACACTCTTGGTGCCCCCCTAGTGATTAACGTAAGCCACTGCCGTGGCATTGTCCAACTGGATCCGCACCGGGCTTCCCCGGAGCTGCTCGGTCCAGTGAATCAGACAAAGTCTGATCGCTCTCAGTTCCAATACATTTATCGGTAACCTGGATTCTTCCAGGGACCAGAGCCCCTGAGCAGATCGTCTGCCGAGAACCTCACCCCACCCTGATAGACTGGCATCCGTGGTGATAATCGTCCAATAGATTGGAAGAAATGACTTCCCCTGACTGAGCATCGGCGACCGAAGCCACCAAACCAGAGATTCCCTGGTCCGTTCGCTCAGCCGGATCCGATTGTCTAGGGAATCGGGATTCCGGTTCCATTTGAGAAGAATCTCCTTTTGAAGAATCTGGGTATGGGACTGGGCAAACGGTACTGCCTCGAAGGAGGCCACCATCAGTCCCAGAACCCTCATGCAAGTCCGCAGGGAAGGCCAGTTGACGGTCAATAATAACTGAGTCGTCGACTGAATCTTCTGGAGTTTCTCCGCCGGGAGAAACACTTTTGCCAAGGATGTATCCAAAGTTAGGCCCAGATAGTTCAGTCTCCTGGTGGGAACCAGGGATGATTTCTGCCGGTTCACCAGCCACCCGAACTCTTCCAAAGAGATCATAGTGATCTCCAAGTTTAGCAATAAAGCCTGCGGAGATTCCGCACGGAGAAGAAGGTCATCTAGGTAGCCTAGAATCGATATGCCCCGTTGTCGCAACAGCGCCAAAACCTTTGTGAAGACCCGGGGAGCAGAGGCGAGACCAAAGGGTAATGGCGCAAACTGATAATGGTTCTCTCCCACAGAAAAGCTAAGGAAACGCTGATGTCCTGCGTAAATGGGAATGTGAAGATAGGCATCCTTGATGTCTATGGACGTCAGAAAATCCCCCTGATGCAGGGAGGCCACCACTGTGCGAATGGACTCCATCTTGAATTTTTGCACCCGGACAAAATAATTTAGCGCTCTCAAGTCCAGAATTGGACGCACCTTGCCCTCTTTCCTGGGTATTGTGAATAGGTTCGAATAGAACCCCTGAAAACGTTCTGTCCAAGGAACGGGGACCCCCACTCCTTGTTGCATCAAATCCGTCACTGCCCCCCGCAAAGCTTCTAATCGATCCGGGGATAGTCGGATATTGGAAGGGAAGAACCGCACCGGTGGAAGTGATCGAAACTCGATCTTGTATCCCGACCGTATGACCTCTTGAACCCACTTGTCTGGAATCCTGGAGAGCCATGGGTCCGGAAACCGGTGAAGACGTCCCCCCACCCCAGATATGGGTGGGGGCGCACCTTCAGGCTGTAGTGGTCTTATCTTCAGGTCTGGCAGAGCCGGACCTTTGTTTACCCGACCAGCGCCCTTTGAAACCCCCTGGGGGGGCTTTGGAGGACTTTGCCTTATCGCCCGCCCCAGAGGAGCGAAAAAACTTTATGAGCGGAAAAGGAAGGTCCCCGTCTGCGACGAGGTCCTTTCTCCTTAGTAGCCTGTGGTAAAAAGGTGCTCTTGCCACCAGTGAGACCCTTGATGATCTCATCCAAGGTGGCACCAAACAGGCGATCCCCTTGAAAGGGGAGATTAGCCAAAGCTTTTTTGGAAGCTTGATCCGCCGACCAGCATTTTAACCACAGCATATGCCGAAGGACCACCGCCGAGATCGATACGCGCCCCATTAATGGAGCGGCATCCAGGGCGGCGTCACAGACAAACTGTAGCGCTTGTACCATCTGCTCCAGCAAGTCCGATACTGCCGGGGGGAGACTCCTCCCCTCCAGATCTCGCGTAACAACTTGGTCCACTCTGTCAATGTTTGTGCAACCAGAGCAATGGTGAACACTGGCCTAAAGGCTGACCCTATCAGGGAAAATATAGAGCAGGATATAGATTCCGCTTTACGGTCCACCGGATCCCGAAAAGACGGGGCGTCCTCCAACGGGATAACAGTAGCTTTATTTAGTCTGGAAATCGGCGAATCCACCGATGGTGGTACCGTCCATTTATTAAGGAGGGATTCTTCAAACGGATTTATCTAAAAAAGCTTGCCAGGACCAGAGATCCCAGCAAGGAACTTAGGTCCTTACTCCTGACTAGGCAGAAAAAAACTGACATCCTGTAGCAGGGAGAGAGAAGATATACCCTCTGGGACTGCCCCTAAGGTGTGGCCAGAACGTTTTTCCTGCCTAGTGTCCTACTCCTGTAGGGGGCAGTATAACCCTACTGACATAAATCAAAGAGGACTGCGTCTGTCAATGAGCGTCAGAGAAAATCCTTTTCTCTGAAGTTCATTGACAGACGCAGCTTCATATTTTCATGACCATTGGGTTATGCTACCCCTAAAGGAGTAGGACACTAGGCAGGAAAAAACTTTCACCACGCCTATGTGGCTCTCCCTGCAGGCATAACCCCACACACACTGCTACAGCTTTCAGTTTTGTGGCAAGCAGTGTTTAGAAGACAACAACCCCATTCCACTTAAATACTTTTCTCTAAAGTTCATTGACAGACGCAGCACCCACCCCACTAATTTTAACGGTAAGTTAAAAATACAGTTTTCTCTATCGTTCATTGAGAGACGCAGCTTCATGTCTTCTTGACCATTAGGACATCTCAAATAGTATTAGCATGAGGGGTGGGAAAAAATAACGCAAAGAATGCAATTTCCCAAAGCTAAACGTAGCCAACCAGGTAACAAGGAGCTCAACCAGGAACAACTGGAACCCACCTAGATAAACATACACCCTCAAAGAGAAAAAAAATTCACTTTAGGCAGCAGCCTGCAAAACCTTGCGGCCAAGAGAGGCATCCAAAGATGCCAATACATCTACCTTGTAGAATTTTGTGAACGTGTGCTTCGACGACCAAGTTGCCACCTTACAAACATGCATCACTGACGCCTGATAGTGAAAAGTGCACGAGGCACTCTGCACTCTAGTAGAATGCGCCTTCACCGGGAAAGGAGGAACCTGACCCTTTAGTGAATAAGCCTGAACCACCGTCTCCCTGATCCACCTGGATATGGTCACAGCAGACGCAGCCATTCTTTTACGAGGTCCTTCAGTAAGGACAAAGTCCGATTTCCTGAAAGCTTCAGTAGCTGCCAGGTAAACGCTAATTGCTCGAACCACATCCAAAGAATGTAAAGCAATTTCCTTGGGATGCTTGGGCTTAGGACCGAGTGAAGGCAGCACAATGTCTTCATTCAAATGGAAACACCCTTAGGAAGAAACGACTGATTAGGTCACAGTACTCTGTGGACCACCAGATAAGGTAAACGGCAAGAGGCCGCCGCCAATTCAGATACCCTGCGGGCAGAAGTGATAGCCACCAAAATGTCAACCTTCTGAGATAATGTAAGCAAGAGAATCTCCCTGATGTTCTCAAACTGAGGTTTTTGAAGAACCAATAACACCAAATTCAGATCCCACGGAGGTAACGGGGATCGCCTCGGAGGCGCCATATGATGCACCCCCTGAATAAAAGTGCGAATCAGGGCATGCGTAGCTAAAGGACATTAGAAAAACACAGCTAAAGCCGACACTTGGCCTTTGATAGTGCCCAACACTGTTCAACCCCTTTTTGAAGAAAAGTCAAAACCCTAGCTAATGAAAACAAGCGAAGGGCGCACTTTCAACAATTCACACCATGACATGTACGATTTCCACGTATGATGATAGATCTTCCTGGAAGTAGACTTACGGGCCTTCAATAGTGTAGGAATCACAGTCAGAAAGACCTCTATCCTTCAACACCTGGCTTTCAAAAGCCCCGCTGTTAAAGCCAGCGACTGTAAAGCAGGATGGAAGATCGGCCTTTGAGACAGCAGATCTTCCCTGAGAGGAAGTCTTCAAGGAGCATTGGCGACCAACCTTACCAGATCTGCATACCAAGACCGGCGAAGCCAGTCTGGGGCCACCAGAATGACTGGAATCCCTTCCACCTCTATTCTGCGCAGCAGCTTCGGCAGGGGTTTCAGTGGAGGGAACGCATAGATCATCCGATACTGACCCCAAGGAGCCACCTGTGCATCTGTGGCATCGGCCAGAGGATCCCTTGACCTGGCCACAAACCTCTGAACCCTCGTTGAGTCGAGAAGCAAACCGGTGTCAATTTTGGGTGTCCCCCACCAGACACACAGGATGTTAAACACCTCCGGATGTAGAGACCACTCCCCCAGATCCAACACCTGATGACTCAGGTAATCCGCTTGCCAGTTCTCCACACCTGAAATGTGCATAGCAGAGAGCTGGAACCTCCACCCAATCTAGAATCTCGGCCACCTCCCGGGCCGCCAAGACACTCTTGGTGCTCCCTTGATGATTGATGTATGCCACAGCCGTGGCATTGTCCGAATCAGGACCAGGCAACCTTGCAGACAAACCCGTCCAATGACTCAAGCAAAGCTTTATCACTCTGAACTCCAAGATATTTATCAGCAGCTTAGACTCTTCCATCGTCCAGGATCTCTGGGCGCAGAGTTTCCCCAGCACTCCACCTCAGCCTGACAGGCTGGCGTCTGTGGCTACCACTGTCCAATACAACTGCAGGAAAGACTTGCCTTGAAGTGCTGATACGTGAAGCTACCACATGAGAGTAGACTTTGTGTTGCGACTCAACCGAATCAAAGTATCCAGGGATTCTGGATCCTTGTTCCATTTTACGAGAATCTCCTTTTGTAAAGGTCTCATGTAAAACTGAGCAAACAGAACCGCTTTGAAGGTTGGTACCATTAGACCCAAGGCCCGCATGCAAGTCCGCAGAGAGAACAGATTGTTTGCTAACAATCGCCCCCTGCAATTTTTCCAATTTGTCCGGGGGAAGAAAGACCCTCGCCACAGCGGAGTTCAGAGTCAGGTCCAGATAATCCAATCTCTTTGAAGGCATCAGGGCAGGTTTTTTTAAATTGATGTTTCAACCGAACTCTTGCAATTTTCGGACAGTGATCGTCAAGTCGTTCAACAGGACTGAGTGAGAGTCCGCCTTCAATAGGAGATTGTCCAGGTACTCCAGTACCGAAATCCCCCGTTGGCGCAGTAATGCCAACACCGGAGCCAGCACCTTGAAAAAGACCCTGGGAGCGGAGGTGAGACCAAAGGGTAACGCCGCAAATTTATACTCCTCTATTATAGCGAAGAAGAGAAAACGCTGGTGTCCTACATAGATAGGGATGTGTAGACATGCGTCCTCGATATTTATGGAGGCCAAAAAATCTCCCTGGTGTAGGGATGACACTACCATGCGAATGGACTCCATTCGAAACCTCTGTCCTCGTTTGTCCTGAAACAAGGAAGTCCATGGTTCTGGAAAGAAGCAAAGACGTCCCCCCACCCCAGAATCGGGTGAGGGCACCCCTTCATGCAGGAGAATTTGTCTGCAGATCCGGATTTACCTGGCTTCGGCTTACCTGACCATGTCTTCTTGGAACCCCCAGAAGATCTGAATGGCTTTTCTTTTCCTTACGACCCGGAGGTATGATAAAAGCTGCCTATGAGCAGTAAAAGAAAGCCCCCCGTCTAGTTAGTGGTGCCTTGCCCTTAGAGGATTGAAGGAGAAGAGTACTCTTCCCACCCATAAGACCTTTGATCAACTCATCCAGGGAGGATCCAAATAACCTCTCTCCCGTAAATGGAAGGCCAGAAAGAGCCTTTTTGGTAGGCCTGAGGAATATAATCGAAAGATCGATGCATCGCGATTCGACCCTTCGCGATTCTGCATCGATGCGGGTTGCCGGCAACATCGATTAGGAAATGACGTCATCAGCCGCGGCCACGCCCTATCGCGCAAAGGAGAAAAAGTCACAAGATCGCAGCTGATTGGTGGATTAGTGCGGGAGCTTAATAAAAAGGCTCCGCCCCTCCTCTTCCGTCACTTTGACCCGAGCCGAAAGCGCAGCAAGAACATCCCCCGCGTGCATCGGCGTCCCACCTGCGGTTTGCAGCCAAGAAGCCAGCCAGCCAAGCCCCCAAGTGTGTTGCATGCAGCCAGCATCTAGGACCTGGAGCCCAAGCGTCCCCATCGCAGCCAGCCAGAGACGCCCGCCTCACTGTAGCCATCCCAGGCCCAGCCGCCACGCCACTGCAAGTGACGCCAGCTGCCCGCCACTGAGCCCAGAGAGCAGCACAGCACCTGTCCTCCTCTGCAATGCAGTGCACAACAACCCACACAGTCACACAGCAGGTATGTTAAGTCCGAACGAATAATTCATAATTGTATTAATCATGGGGGTCTCGAGTCCATCTCTGGGGGATGTCTGTGATGGGAGAGGGGCTGGGACAGGGGGCGGTCGGTCGGGGCCGGGGGGTACTGTTCTGCTGTGGCAGGCTGGCAGCCAGGGGGGCTCTCTCTGAGTGTCAGTGGGGGGTCTCTGTCAGTGTCAGCTGTGGGGGTCTGGGCAAGGGGGAGGGACTCACTCAGTGTTTGTCAGTGCTGTGGGGGATTGGGGAAGGTGTGGGACAGTGGGACATCCAGGTCTCTGTCAGTGTGTCAGGCTGTCAGCTCAGCTGTGGGGGGAGGGGGGTCTCTGTCAGTGTCACTGTCACAGGCAGGCAGCTATGGGGTAAGGGGGGGTCTCAGTGGCTTTGGCTCAGTGTATGCATAAGAGGGAGTCTGACAGACAGTCATATTTTATGAAAGATGTTGCTTGCTTGACTTGTTGCGGCTTAGTTTACAAGTGGTATTTTTTTTTTTTTTTTAAACACTGACAGAGTTTGGCAACTTACGTCATCCGCCTCCGTCACATACGTGGTAGTATGGTAATGGCAGAAGGAGAGAAAGAGCGAGAGATAAAAAATGCACCTAGCGTTTTAAGAGCAAACGTCTGGGCACATTTCGGATTTTACGAACACACAGGGAAGCGTGAGCTGGACAAGACACACGCCGTGTGTAAAGCCTGTCATACAAAAATTAAATACCTAGGGTATACTACGAACTTGAGAAACCATGTTAGCCGTTTTCACTCTGAGTTAGTAACACCGGTCGCCACCAGCAGTGCCACCACTGCCAAGGAAAGACTAGACCCAGATCAGCCAAGAATTGTTGCCATACTGTCAACTTATCCGCCCAACTCTGAAAAAGGGAAGAAACTAACCAAAGCTGTGGCAGCTTTCATCGACAAGGACCTACGGCCTTACTCAGTTGTGGACAACGCCGGGTTTCGCTACCTTTTGAAGACGCTAGAGCCACGTTATAAGATCCCGTCACGCAGTCACATTACAGAAAACGTTATACCTGCACTCTACCACGACACCAAAGCTCAGGTACTTGCGTCAATGAACCAAGCCAGTCGAGTCGCAATAACGTGTGATTCATGGACTTCAGTCACAACGGAGTCCTATGTTACAATGACAGCACATTACGTTACTAAGGACTGGCAGGTCTTGTCACATGTGTTGCAAACGAGAGCCATTTATGAGTCTCACACAGGTGCTCATCTAGCAGAGCTACTGTCTCATGTCGTGGAAGAATGGCAGCTGTCTGATAAATCTGTAGTGCTTGTGACCGACAACACGGCGAACATGATAGTTGCAGCTCAAGTTGGTAAATTTCCTCATGTTAAATGTTTTGCCCATACACTCAATCTTGCATGTCAGCGGGCACTGAAAGGGGCCACGCTCTACAGGCTTCTCGCCAGAGTGTGACGAATATCCACATTCTTTCATCGCAGCACTAGAGCAAGCCACTGTCTAAAAGAGAAACAGAAATGTCTGGGCCTGAAGAATCATAAGCTAATAACTGATGTGCCAACAAGATGGAACAGCACATATGACATGGTCGAGAGGTTCTTAGAACAACAACCTGCAGTTTGTGCTACCTTGCTGTCTCCAGAAGTCAGAAAAGGAGAGTCTGATCTCTGCACTCTCAATGAAACAGATGTGTCAAATGCAGAGGACGCTGTGAATGCATTAAAGCCAAAGAAGGATGCAACCTTGCTGATGTCAGAAGAGCGCAACCCAACAGTGTCTCTCATTGCCCCTCTAAATGCACAACTGCTCCAGAGCATGACAGACACCATGGGAGACACACCCATGACCCATGAGATCAAGAATGCCATCAAAACAGATCTCTCGAAGAGGTACAGCAGTGAGGCAGAGAAGAAGATCCTTCATACAGCCTCTGCACTGGATCTCGCTTTAAAGGACTGCCTTTTATTCTCACAGAGGAGGAGAGATCGGAGATATACAGAGGAGTGACTGAGGAGGCTGCATCTTTGGAGGTAATTAGAATTTCATCATGTTTCCTCCCAGACAGCTAGAAGCTCAGCTACATTGTGTTGTCTAACATGCCCTGATTCACTGATGTGGTGTGGGAAGTGGAACTGTATGGTATGGATTACTGTGCAGTTTCCCACACCTCATCAATGAATCACACTCTTAGTCAGTTCAGCTCTTCTTATACTATTATCTTTTGTTCAAACACACAGATTACATCTAATAGAAGGACAAATGTGGATGAAGTGCCTAGGGAAAAAGCAACTGTGGAAGAAGAAACACGCATTGAGGACAGCCATTCTCCTCCCAAAAAAAAGGCCACAACATCGCTGCTCATGACTTTGCTGGGGCAGTCTTTCACTGATGGTGCAATAGAACCTAAGACCCCCTATGCCAATGCAGAAGACGAAATGGAAAAATATTGTAAAGCCCCACCTCTGCCTCTCACTGAGGAACCTTTGAAATGGTGGCGTGAGCATGAGGTCATATTTCCCCTCCTCTCTCAGCTGTCAAAGGAATACTTGTGTATCCCAGGTACAAGTGTATCTGCAGAGCGGGTTTTCTCTACTGCAGATGTTATAACAGCGAAAAGAAGCAGTCTGAAACCTGAGCATGTGGATCAGCTAGTGTTCTTACAGAAAAACCTACATGTTCCCAAATGCTAAGCACTGAAATAATTACTAATTCATGTTTTTAATGAATTAGTAATTACTAATTCAGTCTGCCGCCAGTCACACCACCAGTCTTGTTTTATAGCTTTATAGCACTGATGGTTTGTTTTTGAAGACTGTCCTGTCCAATGTGTCCATTTCCAATCCATAATCCGTTCCGTTGCTTCACACTAAAAGTGTCTAGGCAAGTAGGCAGGGGTTAATTTAACCCTCAACCAAATAAATAATATTAAAGTGTATTTTCTTCTAGACAACTGACTGACACCAAGCCAGCCACGGTGCAGCATTATAGGAAGGAAAATCATTAAGAGAAATAACTTGTACATTTGAAGCTTAACCTCGAGTAAATCTTATCTTATTGGATCACAAATAAATACACCAATTGTGGATTCTTGTGTAATATACTATATTTGTGAGTTTGTGAATGTGACCCCCATAGGATTTCCTCAAGGTTAAGCTTCAGTTGACAATTTATTCTCTCAAGGATTTTCCTTCCTCTAATGGTGGCTTGTTGGCTAGCTTGGCTTCAGTTACAGATGTAATCGACGACGTGGTAGAGTGCTGCTCAGTGCAGTGCAGGTAAAGTTTTCTTTCTGTAACGTGACTGACTGACTGTCGTGACAACTCAAGAGCTTATAATGCAGCTCTAGCATTAACTCAACACACACACACTGTGTGTGTGTGTGTGTGTTGAGTTGATGCTGAGGCTGCGTATAAGCTTTTGAGTGGTCACGAGTCACGACACACACACACACACACACACACACACACACACACACACTGTGTTTAGTTGACTGGCAATGGCAGGGGCAAACACAATCACAGTGAACCTGGAACATTTTATATTTTTTACAGCTTTTCTGGCACTGGAGAGATGGAGAATGGCTTGTTTTCAAAAATGGTCCATTCACATAAGTGAATTGATATTTAAGCTTAAGCTTATATTTGTATAACTCCCCTCTAGCAGCCATCAACTCACTTCACTTGAGTTGACTGGCAGTTGCAGGGGGAAACAAACATCACGGTGAACATGGAAGTTATGCAGCAGTGCACTATTGCCAGGTTCACCTTTGATGTTTGCTACTAGTCAGGAAGTGCTCTGTTTTGTAGAGGACAGGTTATGGCACACACCTGGAATTTATTGCAACGCATGTCTGTCTGCTGGTGTCTGTTGTACTCTGTAGCAATAGCAAGTGTAGGGGGTTCCCTCAACCAAATACTAAAGGTAAAAGTGTATCTAGACAACTGAAGGCAAGCCAGCCATGGTACAGGAAAGGACATCCTTGAAAGATTAAATCAATCATACATTGAAGCGTAAAACCTTGATTAAATATTTCCTGGATCACAAATACACACAAACCTGACCTAACCTATATGCCTTGAGTTGTACCAGTGTGCCAATGCCAAACCTTTCTTCAGTTCTCATGATTCTGATGCAGACTGTTGTGTGTATTTTTGTGATCCCATGAAGATTTACTCAAGGTTTAAGCTTCAGTTGATGATTTACTCTGTCAAGGGTTTTCCTTCCTCTAATGGTGGCTTTGGCTTGGCTTCAGTTGGGTTTAATCGTGGTAGAGACAGACTGTCTGCAGGACAGGTAACGTTTTCTGTAAAGTAAGTGACATAAAAGTGACATAAGTGAATTGATAAGCTTAAAGCTTATATTTGTAACTCCCCTCTAGCAGCCATCAACTCATTTGAGTTGACTGGCAGTTGCAGAGGGAAACAAACATCACGGTGAACATGGAAGTTATGCAGCAGTGCACTATTGCCAGGTTCACCCTTGATGTTTGCTACTAGTCAGGAAGTGCTCTGTTTTGTAGAGGACAGGTTATGGCACACCTGGAATTTATTGCAATGCATATATTCACATAAAAGGATTTATATATAATGTTTTGTGGGAATTTATGATGAACATTTTCACAAGAATATTAGCTTGGCTGGCTGGCTTCTTCTATCTTGGCTTTAAAGTACAACTATAGGCAAAACTTTATCCAAAATCAAATAAGTTTTGCCTTTAGTTGTACTTTAAATGGTGGTAGACCTGGCTTATATTAATATTTTCTTTTATGAAGCAGTAAACTGCACTACTACAGTTTTTTACTAATTTTACTGTTACTTCTAGTAAAATACTAGTGTTGTTGTCTGTCTCTGCTATGCCATTTGCATTTTCAGACCTTCCTATATGTTTGCAGTGCAAGTGCACTAAAGTATGCAGGGCTTGCAGGCCATCACAGGGTCCAGGAAAGTGTCCTTTTAAGCAAATGAAAATAAAAAGGATTCTTTTATTTGTGACTGCTTGATTGTTTGTTTTTTTTTTATAAAGTTTTGAAAACCATTGGGCTGGGCATGGGCATTGGGCAGTAATCGTGATGCATCGCGGAATCGAATCGCGACCCTAATAATCGTAATCGCATCGAATCGTGAGGTAAGTGAAGATACGCAGCCCTACTTTTTGGAAACCTGGTCCGCAGACCAGCTTTTTAACTACACCATGTGTCTAATCGCAATCCCCACAGCAGACACTCTGGCCACCAGGGGAGCCGCATCACATATATACAGCATAGTGCTTGACCCATTTTATCCATGAGCTCAATCAACCCCAGGGAGAGCTGTTCCGTTTCCAAGACACCTTTAAGTAACTTCACCCATTCAGTGACGGTCTGACACCAGGGTGGTCACCAATATTGGTTTCAATATTGAGCCCGCTAACACATGTAAATGGCGGGTCAGAGACTCAATCCTATCAACCAGGTCCGTAAAGGCCAGGGATTCTTCCACTGGGACCACAGTAAACTTATTCAGTCTGGAAACTGGATGATCCACCTTTGGTGGCATGGTCCACCGTGTGGAAACCTTATCTGCGAAAGGATAACTGCGTTTAAAATGCTTGGGCACCACTAATGTGCTTGATGTGCCCCCAATATTGCCAAAAAGTTCCGGACAGGGGAACACTTTGCCCGATTTCTGGGATTTGCGGGTGCTAAAAGACACCTGCGTTCCTGACACTGTAGACTTATCTGCCATTTTTAAAGTTTCTTGCACTGAAACTTTAAGTGCCTCCACCAATGTGCTTTCAGCTGACGAGGACGTCCTCTTCGCCATCAGAATGCGATGACACAGAGCCACCATGGTGGGGTGCGTCTGCAGCGGCCATATCTGGCTCTGAATCTGAGGATACAGCAGAGGGAGGCGAAGGCAAAGGGCGCTCACGGCTAGCATTACTTTTTAACACTAAATGCACTTTTGACACCAGGCTTTCCAAAACTGATGTTCCAAAGTTCTTCAACATTTGTAAATGTTTCATTCAAACCTTGCCCGTAGAAACTCAATCTATAATGCAATGCTTTTAGGATACTCAGTGGTATCCACTCAGACTACTAGCCAATGATCCCCCAGTTGACATTCCAGGACTCTCTTAAATTGAGTTACACATTATTCTAAAAATTGAGACCTCCCCCACTTCCCTTTGCTTGCTACTTTCTAGTCCGTTCGCCATACATTCAAATATTTCCTAATTCTTCTTTCCTATTTCCTAATGTACACCACTAGATGCAGCACTGCTGGGTCTCTCTCAGCTTATACTAACATACTGTATATTGTCTTTCTTGATTTACCTGGTCAGCCAAATATTGTGGCCAATATTCTTGTTAATTGCATTCTCACAATAAAATGTTTAAAAAAAAAAAAAAAGTAAAGTGAAGTAAAAAAGTATTAAAAGTCTAATGTTAACACCCCCCCCCCCCCCATTTGATCTCAACTCTCCAGTGAAGTCTCTTCCCTGGCTATTCATGTGCTGAATGGAACCCACCAGTCCTAAGCTAATGGCACCCAAAAGGCTAAAAAAATAACTGGTGGGTATTCATAGTCAGAAAATACTCTCATAAATTTCAATCCCAGTAAGAAAAACGGTACTGATGTAAAGAGCTGTTCTCTAAAAATCAGAAAACGCAGGTGAAGTCAGCGCTCTACCCCACAGACGTTCATTAGTAAATGCATATACTACGAACATCTGTGCCAGAAAGGCTGATTGATTTCAAGATTGCTGATGGAACAATGCCTTCTTTATTAAAAGGTAATTCAAACATTATTTCACAGCTTGGTTTTATGATCATCCAACAGATTATGGCGTTAACCACTTAAGCCCCGGAAGATTTTACCCCCTTCCTGACCAGGGCCTATTTTGCGATTCGGCACTGCGTGACTTTATCGGACAATTGCGCGGACGTGCGACGCTGTACCTAAACAAAATTTACGTCCTTTTTTTCCCATAAACTGAGCTTTCTTTTGGTGGTATTTGATCACCTGTGCAATTTATTGATCATGCGCTATAAACAAAAAAAACAGCATCAATTTTGCAAAAATAACAATATTTTTCACATTTTCTTATATGCAATTCCCCCCAAAAAAAATGTAAAAATCAAAATTTTTTAACATTTTCGGCCAATTTGTTTTATGCTACATATGTTTGATTAAAAAAAAAAAAAAAAAAAAAAAAAATCGCAAAAAGCGTATTTTGATTGGTTTGCGCAAAAGTTATCGCGTTTACTAACAAAGGGAAAGATTTTTGTTGTTTTTTTTTTTAACGCGTAATGGCGGCGATCTGCAATTTTTTTGCGGTACTGCTACATTGCGGCGGACAGATCGGACCCTTGACTGACATTTTTTACACTTTTGGGGTTACCAGTGACATTTCTACAGTAATCAGTGCTATACATATGCACTGTTACTGTAAAAATGACACTGGCAGTGAAGGGAATAACTTTTTTTGAGAGGGAGGGGTGGTGTGTGTCCCTAGGGGCGTGATTCTAACTGTGATTGGCTGTGGCTTGAGGTGTAGGAGCAGTGATCAACGGTTCTACATAGTAGAACCGTATGATCATGGTTTCTACACAGGGGAGAATAACAGGCGGCATGTTTACATCAGCCGCCTGCCTTTCTCCCTCTGCACCGACGATCGCCGAATGACCGGCGGACATCGGGCCCCTGCACTACTTTTCTCTGACTTTTATGCGTCCATAGACCTCAAGATTACACAGATATTGCTTTAAGTAGCGGCAAAGTTGCGCTAATTTCAGGTCGCACAAGTGTGAGGGGGCCTAACTCTATATCCACAAGTCATTCAGGACAACAACATATGAGATATAGGCACCGCCTCCAACAGAAAGGAAATGTTTCACCAAAGACACTTTAAAAGATAGTCCTTCTGCTGAACTGCTTAGTTAAATATAAATAGAAAAAGGATATAACACAAAAGGCAGGAATACTCTTGTCCTCGAAGACTCATGGAACTAGAGTTTCTGGTAAAGTCAACTCCAGATTTCCCAAATTGTCTTCCAGGTCAGAATATGAGGTATTCAGCATGAACTTAAACTTGGGAGGGACAATTAAAAAAGCCCTAACAATGGGGACCTGTCTGCCCTTAGGATGTTTGGTACTAAGGCCATAAGTGGAGATCAGGATTTTGGTAGAAGATTCCAGAAGCCTTGCAAGAGAGACACCTTTTGGATCTTCACGCTAGGATCTTTGACCGCCAGGGACTTGAGGACCCTGAGATCCATGGGGCCATTCAATGACTGTCCCTCTTTCCGAAGCGCCGGTTCCCACTTCTTACATCTAGCCTCTACCACTCCAATTCCCATTAGACTCAAGTCTGTTATATGGGAGTATATACATCTGTCCACATGTATGAATATAGGTGTGTATGTCCCTTTGCTATACTCTCACTAAGTCAGTAATATATAGTCATAACACTAGGCCCACAAAACCCCGTTTCTCTCCTCCCTCTCACTCTATGTGTTCCGCAAATAGGTGTCAGCCATTGGGACATCCTTTGAGTAGCTAAAAACATGTGGCATGGAGTTGGTTTTTAGGTGATTTAGTGAGGCTATTCTGGGCCCTTGGTGCCATGTATACAATGTGGTCAAGAAAGAGACAGTTAAAATGAGATATGTTTTAGGGGGAGTATTCCCCTGGAATGAACTATCCATTGTGTGCCACTTGTCCTGGAATGAACTATCCATTGTGTGCCACTTGTTCTGTCCCGTTATCGTCTAGGTGATGACTGGTTTCTAAAAGCCTTTTCCTGGTGGACAATTTGCATTCCTGATAGCTTCCCACTAAGTGTAACCACCCATTCTTCCTATGGGCATGCATGATACATGCACATGCCTGTATGCACACACATAGGCATGTGCATTAATCCATGTATGCATGCAGTGATTTTGTGGGGAGGACAGGGGATTTAGTTCCATTCAGTTCATGTTCTATTGTATTTAATATCTCAATCATAATGCATTATATCTTGTTTTTAGAGGTATTCCTCTAAAAGGAACCAGGCAGACATCCTTCCAGACCCTTTTTAGAGCAGAGGTGATGGGTTGGCGCTACTTTTGCGCCTTAGTGAGGAATGCATTTGCCAGCACACTTCTGGAGTCAGCTAGGGCGGAGGTGATGTCTCGGCCCTACATCTCCGCCTGTGCTACTTCCACGTCCCAGCATGGAACGCATCTGCCAGCACACTTCCGGAGTCGGCCAGGGCAGGAATTACGTCTTTCGACGCTTCCGCACACCTGGATGTGACGTCAGGACACAGCCGTAGATCCTTACTGCGGTCACCACGTGTGTTCCAGCTTCCAAGTGCGTTCCACACTCCAAGTAGCCATTACAATATCAGTGCACTTGAGGACATTCTTCCAGTCTGGCCCAGCACCATTTAGGAAAGTATCTCATCAGAACTCCTGATGACTTCTGGGGGAACATACACCCCTGTTTTCTTAGGTTTTAAACATTATGGTATTGTATATGCTACACACATTTTATATTGAGGTTTTAACATAATATATATTTCTTTTAGCCTATCACTGGGTCTGTAAATGCAAGTTAGACAGAGGAGGGGGGGTCGCTTTGGAACATGGTAGTATACGCCCCACATGGGCGGGCCAAGTGCCAGTGACCACCCTCTTGCCTGATTTTTATCTGATGGTATAAGTAGAAGAGCAAAGGCACTGTCTATAGTTGGCTCTGAAGAGGAGGCAGGACCTCGAAACGCGTTAGCAAGTTACTGTGGGGGGTTTTATCTATGATGTGACACTGTGGGAACTACAGCCATTCTGATGTGATATGCCTTTGTAAAGCGTTTGGGAGTATCCTTTTATAGGATAAAGCTTTTTACATTGAAAATAATGCACTAGGCCCATTAACCCTCTGTCTATTTCTTAATTTTAGTTATCCAGACATCCCCTGTCTTGTGGGGGCAGCAAGGCAGCAATTATCCTAATTTGCCTGTACAGGGAGCCTAGAGTAGAACCTCCTTGTGGCCGGCCTTCAAGCGCAGGAGATGGTGTATATGTTAAACCAGCCTTTTTCAACCAGGGTGCCATGGCACCCTGGGGCGCCTTCTGGGTTCTTCAGGGGTGCCTTGGCAAAAGACCCAAAATATGCCAACAAGTCAGCAGGTGGATCAGGTGTGTTACACAAAGCTACAGATTTTAACCAGGGTGCCTAGGCAAAATGCTTCAAAATCGCCCCAAAATTGTATACAAGCCAGCAGGTGGACGAAGCCTGCCTTTTAGTTACACAAAGCCATAGGTTTTCACTGTGCACCATGACAACCTTCCAGCCGCCGGCGTCCGAACAACCAATGGACCTCCCCTACCCCTCTCTGCGGGTCACATTAGCTGAGTGATGGAGAAAACTGAGGGAGAAGGGAAACATTGGAATACTAGTCAGTACCAGTGTGCAAAAGTGTAATGGATTTGGAAGAATAAATCACCTCAAATGTTGGGTGTCCTACGTGGGGAGATGTTGATGTATAATGTAAAACTATTAGAATAGTTTTATACATTTCAGAATGGGGTGCCTTGAGATTATCCATAATTTTAAAGGATGCCTTGACTGAAAAAAGTTTGAGAAACACTGCACTATATTGCCTGCCTTTACACACTTAAATGACATCCCATTAACTTAAATGGCATCACAGTCTTAGTCGGAAGGGATCAATATTGAGTTGGTCCACCCTTTGCAGTTTTAACAGCTCCAACACTTCTGGGAAGGCTGCCCACAAGGTTTAGGAGTGTGTCTATGGGAATGCTTGACCATTCTTCCAGAAGCGCATTTGTGAGGTCAGGCAATTATGTTGGATGAGAAGGCCTGGTACACAGTCTCCGCTCTTATTCATGCCAAAGATGTTCTATCGGGTTGAGGTCAGGACTCAGCAGGCCAGTCAAGTTCTTCCACTCCAAACTCGCTCCTCCATGTCTTTATGGACCTTTTTTGTGCACTGGTGCACAGTCATGTTGAAACAGGAAGGGGCCATCCCCAAACTGTTCCTACAAAGTTGAGAGCATGAAATTGTCCAAAATGTCTTGGAATGCTGAAGCCTCAAGAGTTCCCTTTCCTGGAACCAGAGCGCCAAGCTCAACCCCTGGAAACCACCTCACACCATAGTCCCCCCTCCACCAAATGATTTGGACCAGTGCAAAAAGCAAGGTCCATAAAGACACGGATGAGCAAATTTGGGATGGAGGAACTTGAATGGCCTGCACAGAGTTCTGACCTTAACCCGATAGAACATCTAGAATGTCATTAAGGTTTGTGTGTAAAGGCAGGCATCCCAATACTATTGGTAATATAGTGTATACATTCTAAAATCTGACTATAATTTCTTACAGTATCTGCATGTCACAGCACAAATAGGGACTCGTCAGCCAAGGCAAACATTTTCAGTCATCAATTGTACAGTTGTAGCGATCCATTATCAATGGCAGCCTAGTTTTCTTAATTGACAAGAATAATCCAGGGTGGATTTCTGCTGATGTAGCCTATATTGTTTTAAGCTGAACTTGTTCATTCAGAGATGCTCTTCTGCAGACCACTTTTAAAAACCTACGTTACTTACCAGTAACATTATTTCTGTTAATCTTCCAGGACAGCACACCTGAGAGATGAGAGGTCCCTCCTCACAGGAAACACAATCACTTAAAAGCTGTTTTAAGTCCCCACCTTTCCCCTTGATCCTCAGTTTATAAGTAATTACTGAACCCCGTTCATAAGGGGAATCATTCCTCATAGGTACTCACCACTTAGTGTTCAACAATTTTACCTTCTCCAATGGGCAGGAAGTAGGTCTGCCATTCTAGAAGGTTAACAGAAATAACATTACCGGTAAATATTGTAGGTTTTTCTCCTATGACCTTCCAGGATAGCATAGAGAGATAAGCAAGTAACCTCAGGCCTAACATAGGGTGGGACCACTGCCTGCAAGACCTGAATGATAGGTTCTGCTAGAGCTGCATGATTCTGGATAAAATGAGAATCACAATTTTGCTTGCTTAGAATAAAGATCACGATCCTCACAAAACTCGGAGTAACATTATCTTTTACATTATACAAAAATAAAATAGGGATAACTGTACGTTTTTTTAACCACTTTAGCCCTGGAGGATTTGGCTGCTCAAAGACCAGGGCCTATTTTGCGATTCGGCACTGCATGACTTTAACGGACAATTGTGCGATCGTGCAATGCTGTACCTAAATGAATTTAACATCCTTTTTTCCCCACAAACAGGGCTTTCTTTTGGTGGTATTTGATCACCTGTGTGATTTTTATTTTTTGCGCTGTAAACAAAAAAAGAGCGACAATTTTGAAAAAACAATATTTTTCACTTTTTTTTTATATGAAATTCCCCCCAAAAAAATGTACAAATCAAAATTTTTTAACATTTTAGGCCAATATGTTTTCTGCTACATATTTTTGGTAAAAAATGTTGCAATAAGCGTACTTTGATTGGTTTGCGCAAAAGTTATTGCGTTTACTAACTACGGGAAAGATTTGTCATTTTTATTGTTTTTTTTTTTTAACTAGTAAAGGCGGCGATCTGCGATTTCTTTTGTGGGACTGCGACATTGCAGCGGACAGATCGGACCCTTGACTGACATTTTTTACACTTTTGGGGGTACCAGTGACATTACTGCAGTAATCAGTGCTATAAATATGCATGGTTACTGTCAAAATGACACTGGCAGGGAAGGGGTTAACTTTATTGGTGATCAGTGGGTTAAATGTATTCCTAGGGGCGTGTTTCTAACTGTCAGGGGGCATGGCTTGTTAGATCTTATATAACAGACATACGATCCTACATAGCAGGATCGCATAGCCTCGGTCATGATCTAAGGGAGAATGACAGAAGGCTGTGTTTACATCAGTCATCTGCATTTCTCCCTCTCCTGAGCGGGATCGCGAGTGGCCAGCGCACATCGGAACCACCTGTCACACGTGCGGGGATGCCCGTGAACGAGCGGGGGCGAGAGCGTGCCTCCGGCGGTGCGCGCTCGCCCCCTACAGGCTCCAGGGCGAGCGACGTACTACTACGTCAGTTTGCCCAGGAGAGGCTGACTGCCGCAGTAAATATACTGTGGGCGGTCTGCAAGTGGTTTAAGTGTATTTTTCCCCCCAAAAAAACTGCGTTAGAAAGACTTTTGCGCAAATACAGTGTGACATAAAAGATTCCAACGATCGCCATTTTATTCTCTAGGGTCCCTGCTCACAGCTTTAAAAAAAAAAAAAAAAGAGTTTATAAACATTAAGGCTGCGAGATAACTATAAACACAATGTTTTACAATGTGTAATTTCCTTCTTTAAGATCAAAGGAATGAACCTTCGTCTGTAATTGAGGGCAGTTTAACCTCTTAAAGACAAAGCCTTTCTCTGACACTTGTTGATTACAAGGTAAAATCGGTATGTTTTGCTAGAAAATTACTTGGAGCCCCCAAACATATATATATATATATATATATATATATATATATGTGTATATATATATATATATATATATATATCTATATATATCTATATATATATACACACACATATATATATATATATATATATATATATACACATATATATATATACACACACACACATATATATATATATATATATATATATATATGTTTGGGGGCTCCAAGTAATTTTCTAGCAAAACATACCGATTTTACCTTGTAATCAACAAGTGTCATAAAAGGCTTTGTCTTTAAGAGGTTAAACTGCCCTCAATTACAGACGAAAGTTCATTCCTTTGATCTTAAGGAAATTACACATTGTAAAACATTGTGTTTATAGTTATCTCGCAGCCTTAATGTTTATAAACTCTTTTTTTTTTTTTTTTTTTAAAGCTGTGAGCAGAGAACCGCTCTGTATGAATCGAGGACATGCAGTTTTAAGATCATGAGGTGGGTGAATCCAGATCCCGATTTTTTAAACAATTAACCGTGCAGCTCTAGGTTCTGCAGTTTGTTTTACCTCCATTCTATAATGCCTGATGGAGGTATCTTAGCTAGATCATGTCCCTGACCTGCAGATCTGCTCCACCGATGGCCCTGCCTTCTCTGATTCAGATGCAGGATCTAGGTGGAGTGGGCTCTTAAAGATGGGATCAGAAAACATGTTAAATGTTGTAGGTTAGCAAAGTTGACTGTTTCAACCATCTAGCAATCGTGGCCTATCACTGCTTCTTTAGGACCACTAACAGGACTAATCAGAGACTTGTTCTGTAAGAGAAGGTCACTACTTTGGCCAACAAAGATCTGTCTTAAACACTATTCTGCTTTTAAGCCAAAAATCCTCTAAGTAAAACCATCTTGGAGCTACTTGCCTAATTCCTAGCAGCTGGGCTAATAGGTTCAGATTACCTGATGTGCAAAGCTGACCAGGTGAAAATCTGCGTTATTACTCATGGAATCTCCAGGTTCCTGCAAACCACTGCACATCCTTTGCCAAAAGCCCTTTAAGAGCCTATTCAGTGGCGTACCTACCTAGCCTGTAAAAAACTGTATCTAACAGGTCTCAACTCTTGACTTAATTCATTGTTATAAATGTACTACAATAGGGCTTATAGTGGGAGGCTGGCAACTTACTGTTGCAATAACCACAGCATCTACTGACGTAGAGGAAGCTGTGGCCAATGGTTTGGCTGAATCTTCTTGGCTATTTGTTTCAAGCCCTAGAGAAAAAGCTATCACAAAGGCCCAGAAACCACCTGGCTGTTATTAGGGATTCTGCTGATATATTCCCAAGGCAAAGGGAAGTTGTAACAGATCAACTGGCACCCCAACTGGGTACCTCCGTTGACGGATGCTCCTAGTGCTTCCGAGGGCTCCAAACACTCCACCAGACAGCATAAACACCTCAGACTCCACGAACCGCCGCAGCTTGGTTAGGGTCTCGCCATCTCCTACCCACGCTGGACCTAGGACAAGGCTCCGGGTTCCCATGGGTGAACCTCTCTTTCCCCAGAGAGTGCAGCAGGAAAAAGTTCTTACAAGAGCTTAGTGATTATCCAAGGAAGTATGAAGGACATAACAATCCCTTGTAGCATATTCCCCCAATGAGAGACAGGACTCTAGATTGAGGGTGAAGTATAACTCTTTATTGAACAAGAAACAGACTTTTATACAGTTTTCCCCCACAAGGTTACCGTCCAGGTGGACCTAGTGGAGAACTGGACATGACATTCACAATCCAATGAAAACAGTTTTACACTCCCATACAGTGCACACAATCCCTCCCCTCTAGCTGATTTCAGTAGCATATGCACATGAAAGTGTATACAGGAACTAACTAATCATCTAGCCATCTGGACAGAACAATGTGAGGTCATTAACATTTAACAATGGAACAAACACAATACACATTCTATTTCAATACACAAATAGGGAAGTCTGCCAATGACAGTCTGTGTGTCTCTCTCACATACACGCACACAGAATACACATTATCTAGGAGGCAGACTTCATGGCAATGGTCTATAAATGGAGACTGCACGCTACCTGTAGCCTGATCATCCCTATCGGCGGTGCCTGTCCAGATCTATGGCAGTGCAAGGAGAGCTCCACCGCACAAATGTATATCAGCCAACCCGGGCCCCGGTATTCACTAACGGAGATATGTTTGTGATGTGGAACTCAAATCGTCTTGATATCATCTGCCCTTTATCAGGATTAATGGCTGGCACCTTTCTGTCATATTTGATCCATACGATTGAAATACTGCTATTGTCTTTTGAAGATTTAGTCTCATTCACTAGAACAATAGCATGGTCACTATCAAATATGTTTTTTTATGAACTATATTATATAGGATCCACTCTAACAGGTTATGATGGAAGTGCATGCACATGTATTAGCGGGGCAAAGTTCATGAGATACACGCTAGTTCCATTGCATAGTGTTCGGCGGGCATTTTGTCTTGCACGTGGGTTTCATTGTAGTAATAGTGCATGATCACTCCTGCACCCAACGGCGGGAAACAAGCACGTGACTCCGCTCCTTCATGAACATGCACTCCCTTTCAAATTGTATTTTTGAATGTATACATGTCTGTGATATTGGTGGTATCGACACCAATCCCCTGTAATCCCCTTTTGTTCTCTGGCTATAAATAAACCTGAGCTCTGCTCTAAAAAGCAGATATACTTCAGTTGGCATCAAATTGACACAGCGAGCATCTGTTTCTTTCCTTGTCGCCAAGCTCGCTGAGATTAACCTTATACAAAAGAGCTGTACAATGTACTTTTTAGTACAAGGGATTAATGGCGCTTGGCGCGTATTAATATCCACAAGTGTGCTTTTCAGCGAGGTGAAGTCTTCAGGGCACCTAGAGAATTTCTATGTTCCAAACCCCATTAATTTCCACAACATTGGTATTGATGGGTGGCTCCTGTTTTTTTTTTTTTTGATTCTTATCCCTTTTTGACCTTGATATTTTTGTATCCAATTAAAGTTTGTTATATTATTTTTGAGTTTGCACTTGGTTTATTTTTTTTGTAACCATTCCCTGGAGGCTCTTTAATTATGGCTCTTTAGGCTACTCTACTGGTTTTCCAATTTTTATATGCATTGTTTTTTGGCCATAGAGCCCCACTTTTAATTAGTGAGTGGGTAGGTTTACTAGAGGCTTCTTTTTCAAAACCTCATTATTTACAGGTTCCCTCCCTGTGTAGTTTTTCCATCCATATGCCCCATAGAGGGCTAGTAGATATCCTTTTTCTCCTTTTTTAGGGCACTGTGCCTTTTGAGCTCCCCTCAGGGAAGGCACTTGCTAAGCTTTGACTAAGGCTCTTGCATGTAGCCCCTGGCAATGCCTTATCATCCTCTCCCTCTGAGGTGTTTAGGCACTCTTCCGCTGAATTGCTTGCCCATACAGTAGTGATCTGGTGCCCCTTGAGCTCTCTCCTCGGTTGCCACGTGGGTCGGCATATCCTCCAGTGCTTCCCCCTCCTGGGGTCATGCTGCCACCCTCCGTTTTCCACTGACCTTACCAGAGACCGGTAATCCTGCTCGCCTGCATGTGGAGGGAGACAGAAGGAGACCGAGGGGCAGAGACTGCTGAGCGGTGTGTAGCAGCGGTGGTTCCCACTCCCCTGTGACTGGATCGCTGGCACACTTTCTGGGTGACCTGTGAGGACCGTCTGCTGGTTAGTTCAGCCCTCCCTGGCTTTCCTATGCCTGCTTCACAGGGTTAACATTCAGCCCTCCTCAGTCTTCTGCTTAGCAGAAAGCGAACCCTCCACCATATACATGTGGCGGGAAAGCGTTTCCACCCGTCTATCTGCCGGGTCGTTAAACACTGGGGAGTCTTCCACGGGCATCAGGGTGGATTTATTCAGTCTGGAAACAGTGTGGTCTACTTTAGGAACCACAGTCCAGCGATTATCAACCAAATTCGCAAAGGGATAACGGTACTTAAATCTCTTAGGTACTACCAGCGTCTGCTTAATGTGACGCCATTGGTCATTTACGGTTTCCTGAAACTCCTTGGGACAAGGAAAAACTTGACCCGACTTCAGGGTGTTCTGGGTCCCGAAGGAAACCCGCTTAACTGCCATGGAGGGCTCATCATCAAGATTTAAAGTCTCCTTGACGGAGCTAATAAGTGTGTCTACCGCAGCGCGTTCACGTGCTGTCCCAGAGGATAAATCCCCCTCCGCCACATCCGACTGAGAAGACGGGCACCCCACAAGGGGGACATCGCCTGTGGCAACCAATTCAGGCTCTGAGTCAGAAGACAGAGGGCATTAGCTGTTTCTTTGTATTTCGGTCAGACACCAGCAGATCAACTTTTGACGCTTAAGTCGCAAGTGCAGCAGATAAAGAGGCTAAGCAAGTGGGATCAGAAGTATCTGAACCACCAACTAGGTCTGTGGGTATGCTTCCTATTCAGTGTGATGGTGTAATTTTACCTTTGTAAGTGGATTTATTATAGGACTGAATATGTATGCACTATTCAATGATGATTATTAAGCCATTTAGTAATAGCCACATTATCTAAATTCACTTACATTTTTACATATAAACACAAACTGTAATTTTGGCCTGACAGATCAAATTACAAATAGAAAAACCAAAGTTATTCTTGAAGCTTGAATGTGTGGTCCAGCTAACTCAGGCAAGGCTACACACACAAAAAAAGTTGTTTATAATCTGCAACCCCATCTTTGCAGACATTGCCATTCTTAGGTCACATACAATGATGTCAGCGGGAGAAACAATGTGCCTTGGGAGTAGCATTTTCTCCTGGCAGAGATTGGCGATCTGTTAGAGAATAAACAAGCCAACACTCATCATGGCACATTATTTAAAGAAATTTAAGAAAGAGGAAGATCATAAAAATTCATTAGGCAATATAAAAGTGCCTTGTCACCTCTTGGCTGACAAGTGGGGAAAGGTAATGTCTAATAATTGGAATCTGCATGACTGCATCACAACAGAAAACATCACTCACGCACAACACAAAACCACACAAACACAATGAGTGTTAATACCCGTGGGGGTCACCCTTAAAGTGATTCGCCATGGGCTCTGGTATTCTGAGGAAAAGGCTGCCAAAGGTCTATTGTGACAAAACTTTAACTCCCCCATACCCTCCTCTACAAATTCTATTTTAAGGTTTTGAGAACTTCACCTCTCTAAATGGCATTTAGATGTTGTGTGGAAGGGCTGTGAGAAGCTGCTTTGAAACTGCAAGCTACACTTCCCAAAAGTGCTTTTGTGTTGCGTTTTCAAAGTCCCAGCAGGAGGCTTCCTCTTCCCTCAATATGTACAAACACATAAGAAACCACTGGCTGATAGGTCACTTAGTGCGGACAGCTTATCCTTGCTTTGTAACCCCTTCTACTACATCCAGCAAGCAATCTCCCTGCTTTGAAGTTAAGTTGAAGCACTCCTCATCCATCACTGACACAAAAATGTTCTATAAAGGCCTGGGAGTTGCTTCACCTCTTGATCAACTGTTGAGGGGCGCAGTTTGAAAGAAGAGAGTTTGTTCTTTGACAGGGTATTTAAACTAAAATGGCTTTACATCTTAATAACCAAATTATAGTCATTGACTGAGTATCATTCACTTCACGATGAAGCAAGCAATGAAATGTTTAAAATGCTAGAAGATTCTGAAATTCAACAGTCAAAATTTGTATGCGTTTAAAAACCCTATATGTTTTTATTTTTAATTTACAATATAACTGAATGTACCTTGGAGCTATTTTTGTAACGCCCTGCACAATCAAAAAAAAAAAAAGGCCAATTGAAACCTTGATTTTAGCATCATTATATACATTGTACCTTTGACTGCCTGAACTTGCTTTAACTGACAATTGCGCGGTCGTGCGACCCTGTACCCACATATAATTGACGTCCTTTTTACCCACAAACAGGGCCGTCTTTAAGGCAGAGCAAAAGGGGCAGCTGCCCTGGGCCCAGTCATTGTTGTGGGGCCTAAAGCAGCTGCCCTTTGAGCCTGCACTGCCTGAGAATAGTTGATAAGCGGATTTGGGAGGGCCCAAGAAAATGTTTGCCCAGGATCCAATCAATAAAAAGATTGCCCTGCCCACAAATGGAGCTTTCTTATGATGATCACCTCTGCGATTTAAATTTTTTGCTCTATAGACAAATAAAAAAAAAGACCAACAATTTTCGAAAAAAAAAATATACAACGATTTTTTACTTTCTGCTATAAAACATTCCTCAAATTTATTTATCAGTTAGACCAATTTGTATTCTGCTACATTTAATTGGCTTGCACAAAAGATATAGCGTTTACAAACTATGGGATAGATTTATGGACTTTTTATTTTTTTTTGGTTTTGTCTGAATAATGGCTGTGATCAGCGATTTTTAGCAGGACTGCGACATTACGGCAGACACATTGACACCAAGTGACAGTTTTTGGGGACCAGTGACACAAATACAGTGATCAGGGCTAAATAATATGCACTGTTACTGTATAAATGACACTGGCAGGGAAGGGGTTATCAGGGGTGATCAAAGGGTTATGTGTGCTCCTAAGGAATGTTTTCTAACTGGGGGGGGGGGGGGAGTGGACTGCCTGCAGTAAGAGAGAGATCGGTGTTCCTGATTACTAGGAACACATAATCTCTCCCTTCCTGTCTGACAGAACAGCCGCCTGCCTTGTTTACATAGGCAGATGGCTGTTTTGTCAGTCTCCTTGACAATTGCAGGAGGCCGACGGCAATCTTGGCCGCCGGTCCCGCAGACTGGCTCCCACTGTGCCTAAGCACAGGGGGAGCACGGCTCTGGCAGTGCACACCTGCCCCCTAGAGCATTAAAGCAAAATCACGTACATTTACGCGATTTTGCGCTTAAGGGCGGCCCTGACACAGTATATGTACGGTGGGCAGTCCTTAAGTGGTTAAAATATTCCAAATAGGGGCTGGTAAATTAGGTATTTAGGCAGTTGGAGAAAACTTATTAATGGACCAGGGAGTAGGGATGAGGAAAGGATATAGCACAGGACTCTGCAGAGCTGCAAACTAACCAGCAGTGGTGCAGGAATGGTACTACCGTGTACTGCCTCTGTGTGCTGCCTAACACAGGTAGCTAGTTTGCATGCAGTTAGTAATGGGATGGATTACCAAATTCCATAATAAATAGTTCCATCTTCTAAGCAGCAGACCAATGTGTCCTACCTCCTCTGCACTTTTATGTTACAGGCAGAGCAGTACGATTTGTTTTGTGTGGCTTGCATTGTTGGTCAAAAGTACCAACCATGAATCAGGTCACATTAGAAAAACTACACTTTCTTCCTTTCTGAAATGGTTAGTTTAATTCTATCTAACTCCACTATCTTACCTAGTCCAGGCATCTCATCCAGGTCTTCCTGGACAATTATAGGCCTCAAACATCTTCACCTAGCTGCCAAATAACCAGAGAGTCAACAGACAAGCACTACAACACAAAGGTGGTCTGTGCTTTGGCTCAATACCTGGGCTTAGAAGAGAAGTATGGATTTTTTTTTTTTCAGAATTACCTATCCCCTGCTGGGTCTAAGACTGAGAACCAAGCGATCAAACACTGCTGAGAAGAGAGCTGGTGATTGCCCCCCCTATCGCTCACTGAAGTGCTGGGCTGTGGAGGGGGCGGGAGCAGCTAGCACAGGCTCTCAGCGATTTGCTGAGAGGCTGAGCTGGTTGGCGGTCCAGGCATGTGGGCAGATCCCAACCATTGGGTGGTGATCTTTCTAGATCCAGGACTGGGCTTAAGCGGGCTTAAGCCTGCTGAAAATGGGTCACAGGAGTGCAGAATGGACTGCACTCCTGTGATCCATAGGAGAAGTATAGCCAAATAAGCTTTGTCAGCACTTCTCCTTTAAAGCAGCAAGCCCCAATTAACCTGTGTGAACCTACAATACGTTGGCGTGTACCAGAAGGTGCTGCATATTCCACAGCAATGCCAAATGGAAAAGTTGCCGATAGATAGTACAGTAGGCACTTCACTATGCTGATGTTAACATGACCATGATGTTAACATGACCAATCAAAGAGGACAGACACCACGTTTCCACTCTGGTCTATCTGTCTCTTAGTAAAGTCACTGTGGGGAATTAATGGGACCTGACACCGTAAGGGGGAAGGTTGGACAAGTCCAAATTTGCACCAGGCTGTTACATCAGCAACTATACTAGTACCAACCAGCGATGTCTCCCTTTAGCGACACAGCACAAGCATTGGTAAATCACAAGAGAAACTGAACAAAACCCCATATATTTGCTCAGGTTAAATTATTTAAAGATTCAATTACCTGTGCATTTAGCCACTCATATCACTAAGAGTTCAGAAAGTACAGGAACAGACCACCAAACTAGTCTAGAAAAGTTCCAGAAAAAGTCTGAACAGAAAAATTAAAATATTTGGCAGTAATCTGAATTCCAAAGTATAGGAGGCTGAAAAAGCTGCTATGAAATTTATATGCGGGGTGGGTCGATTGTACTAACACAGGGAGTGTGTGGCACATGTATAGCATTTGACAGAAAGAAGTTGTGTCGGCCTAAATGTTCATAAGCTGCAAACTATGACAAAACTGGGAAGAATGGCAAAGTAACAATGTGTTTATTTGAAGTGTTCATAACTGAGAAGTGCCAGATACCAACCAGAGCACACTGCGTTAATCTACCTACCTGGGAACTGCCTTTCCAGCAAGCTCAAGGAAGTTTAATGTAAACGCTCACGTTAAACACATTTCATCTTAATAATGACACAATCTGTGTGAAACCAACACCTTTTTCTTCTCCCTGCTTTAATCCATTATAGTTTAAGTTATGAAAAATAAAACCGTACTTTTTTCCTTTATCTGTCATAAGCACATACCTAGCATAGGAAAGATCACACATGTAAAATGAACATAGGTGGAATTACATCATTTAGAAATGATGGATCGTGCGTGCTATTAGAGTGCATTTCTATGTGCACCTGAAAGTCAGTTAGATAGGCTAACCGCAGATCTATTTTCAGGGTGAAAGGATTTTTCTATTTTTAAGAGTTCACTAGGATAGGAAGGTTCTTGAACATGCACAGTTACTACATGCTCTTCTGCACATGATTGAGGTTTGCTGTACATTTAAAAGACTACATAGCTTTTGCTGTTATGTACAGATATGTGGTATTATGTATTTACTGAGTAGATCGGTTCACCACCAAGGTAAAAGTATAAAGTCAACTGAGCAGGCTAAAGGTGGCTTTAGAGGGACCGGACAAATTTCGATCTCCGTGTTGCCACTGCTACTCAACAGAAGTTGATCGACTTTTTTTAAACTGTTCTGTTGAAAAAAAGTTTATCAGTGGTTGCAGCGCTGATGTCTGTATTTAAAAAGCAGAGGAGTCCCACTGCTGTCAGAATTCAATAGCGCAGTGGGGAGGATTCTCCCATTCACCTTAATTGTCTGGATGGCGGAATCAGTTGAGTTTTTTCATTCAGTCCGCTGGCAGAATGAAAAAAACTGAGCCATGTATAGCCAGCTTAAGATTTCAAGCTTTTCAAGTACTGTCCTAAGCTATCATGTGTGGGCATAGATTGGACACCCATTCAACACTTGACTATTGAACGCAAAGACGTGATTTCCTTTAAAATAATATCTTTTTATTCTAGTTAGTTAAAGCTGTATTTAACCCCAAACCAAAAATGTATTACTATATACTTCTGCTTACCAATCCTAAGATGTGGTGGATGCAGACACTTTGTCTAAAAGCCAGTATACACAATCAGAAAATAGGAAGTAAAATTTATTTCCCCTAACGATCTGCCAATTTTCAGGTTGTTAGTATAGTGCTTTCGACAGCCGATTACGAATTTTTCAGACGACAAAAACTGGATGTGCAGGCTATACAAATAATTTTCGTACGTTGACACAACGTCCGATTGTTGTTTAATTAGTACAGTTTTCGCCCAAAAAAAAATAGTAAGCGCAAGACTACGCATGCTCGGAAACTAAAGAATACATACAAAACACTTTAACACATGACATCATTTCCGAAGTTGTATTCTGTCATACAAGAATTTTCGTATTAAAGTAACCTCTTCACTTTCGATATGAGACTAGCAAGCAACAAAAAACGGACGCAAATGTGTCCGATAATTTGACCATGTGTACAAGGCTTTAGAGTGTCTGCATTCTGGATGAAGTAGTAAAGCAGATACCTTTGCACAGCAGCATTGTCCATCTGGGTGAAGGGTAATGTTAAGCAGATAAACAGGTACCAATAGCTCAGCAAGAACCAGACGAATTTCGGTACATAGCTTGCATTATTTAGTGAATAGGCCATTTTTTATTTTCATTGAACTTGCTGGCTGAACCAAAAAAAATTTGTTTATAGCAGCAGTTAAAAAATAAAAAGCTTACTGGATGGATCACTGGGTGAAAATAAAGGAAAACAAAACTAAAGAAAGCTATTGCAGCCTGCACATTTAAGATTTGGTAAGCTGCAATTTAATACATTTTTGGTTTTGGTTTTAACACTGCCTTAAATAAAGCACATCACTTAATGCATGTTGCTTCTTTTAGCCCGTTACTAATAACCAAAGGTGTGCTTATGTGTGGGTGGAAAAATCATGCAGATTAAAGGCTACATTCACTTTGGGAGCATGTTACACATTACACGCATATTGTAATGTGCTTCGGCACCTCCCCCACGCACCCCATAAACCACCCCCCCCCCACGGTAACATTTCAAAATTGACACGCCTACACAGCTGTGTCATTCATTCACAGCAATCTGTGAATTACTAAACTACAAGTCTTGCATTCCATCGTGGCAGAGGGCTTGTAGTCCTCAATTAACTAAGAGGGCATTGATGTGTGCCCTTGTAGTTCACAGATACTTCCTCTAGCTTTCTAACACAAAGCCCATACAGCAGTACAGGCAAGAAAGTTGGACTGAGTCTTCAGGAACCTGACACTGCACCTGCAGTCCACTTATCGTGGGTGCAATGCTTTGCCGACTTTTTGGGGGAAAAAATTATTTCACATTTCCTTCTGCAAAAAAATATGCGCATTATTTTTTTCCCAAAGGTGAACTTTAAAAAGTATTTCTACACCATGTGTTTCTATTCACACAGCATACTTGAACTTTTTTTTTTTATTTCTTGGGAGAAGGTGTCATGGCTGACTGCAAGCATTTCTTAAACTCAGTGTAATCTATTCCAATAAAAAAGCTTAAGGACAGGGTGAGCTCTCATCAACATGCCATAGAAAAGAGGAGCTTGTAAATATTTAACCTTTGTTAGGACAGTGTTAAAATCTAGTTTACAACTAATAAGACGAGATCTGCTAGCACAGTACAGATGGGATTAATTATGGCAAACACAGCTTCCGAGCCTCTCATAAAAATAACTAGTAGAGGTTTCAGTACTGGTGTTTCTAGAAGAAAGCAACCCAAAAAGTAGTAAGCTGCACTTTTTAAAAAATATATATATATTTTGAAGTTCTGCTATGTAAATGGTAACATGCAACAAATATAAAGTAGGTGTTACCCTAATTTGGCTGCAAAAGTGGCAATACACTTTAAGACAGCAGTTCGGAAACACTGGAGCAGATGCATTAGTGCTATTACAAATACAGAGGTCTTGCATTTATAATATACAAAAGAAGTTATTCTCATTTTCAAGATGTTTGAAAAATGACTTTTTTTTGGAGATTTGTTGGTATGATTGTTTTAACTTGGGCAAATTAGTACAATTATCCCAATTAGAAAATGACTGATTTGCACATGTAAAAAAAAAACTCAATATATAGTTTCCTATATAGGAGAATTACTTCTTTAAGCACAAGGCTAAAATCCACATGGTCACTGAAGTTCAGACAGAACTTCCATCTTCCTAGAATTCAGTCCCAAGAGTCAACTATTGGCCCAAGAAATTGGGCTAAGCAAAAAAGTAAAAAGACCTCACATTGATTGATTGTTGGGTTTTTTTTTTAGTTCACTATAAATAACAGAAGATGTAATTGAAAGATAATTGAAGATACAGCAGTCATAGCAACTAATTAGAAAACCTATATCAAATACAGGCATACCCTGCTTTACGTACACTCATTTTACGTACACTCACAAGTATGGACACATTGGCCTCAATGCAAAATCTTGGTCAGCTTGACATGGGATTGTTCCTGAATCATAAGTGACAGGGACACAACTTGGATCCCCTCTCGGTGCTCCACAAGACTACAATATATCCAATTTTGGGGCTGGCCAGCTTGCCTAGGTAATTTACCATGTCATAGTCCTGGGTCCCCTTAACGTGCTCCCCAAGTTTGGTGTCCCTGTCACTTATGGTTCGGGAGCAGTGCCATGTCAATTTGATCTACATTCCCTAAAGAGCTAGTGTATTTACATGCATTGAGAAGTGAAAAGATATTGCTTCACTTTATGCACATTTTCATTTTACATACATGCCCTGGTCCCATTGTGTACTTAAAAGTAGGGTATGCCTGTATTTGAATATGTTAAGCCAATACAGGGCACATCACTGTTCTCTGAATCACTTTATTAACAATACCCTTTAGGCATCTCTGTCATACATACAGAGAAAACTGTATATTCCTGCTTACTTAGACCAAATAGGATTCACAAAATATGGCAACTTTGTTCTATTATGTTGGCTTTCATTTAGAACTCTGATTTCAAGTCCATTACTGTATCTAAATCTCTTGTAATGGTAATTATGGACTAGGTATTCTATGGCTGAAAACTAGGGATAGACCAATCATCGGCAAGGCCAATATATCGGGGGCTGATATGCACTCTCCCCGATATATCGGTATCGGCCCCATAACTGGCCGATATTGCCGATTTTTGTGATGTCATTCTGCCTTCTTAGGCCACCTCCCTCGCCTTGGACAGCCTCGTCTGGAGTCGAGACTAGTCTCACGGGAGTGTATCACAGCCATACACCCACCCACAGTAGCCCAGTGCCAGCAAGCCACCCACATCCACAGGCCCTGTACCAGCGAGTCAGCCAGCCACCCACAGGCCCTGTACCAGCCAGACACCCACGGCCCTGTACCAAGGGTAAACAAGGGTGTCTATTGTCCCCACTCTTATTTGCACTGGCGGTGGAACCTTTGGCCATGTAGGAACCCTGCCATTGTAGGCTTCTGTAGAGGTCCAGTGGAAGATAAGATATCTCTTTACGTGGATGACGCATTGTTATATTTAGGAGACACTAATGACTCCTTGCAAACTTTTATGGGAACCATCACTATATTTGTGGAATTCTCTGGATTTACTATAAATTGGTCTAAATCGGTTCTAATGCACCTTGACCGGCTGGTATCACCCCTCCCCGTAGGTGCCTCTCAGATTGCTATTTGTTTGTTCTTTTAGATACTTGAGGGGGTGATATCCCCGGATCTGTCAGAATACCTGACACTTCGTTTAACTCCTTTACTAGACAGACAACGGATTAAATGTCAAGGTCGGGGCAAGTTACCATTGTCAGTAGTGGGGAGAGTAAATCTACTAAAGATGATCTGGGCCCCACAGCTCTTCTAGATCTTCAATAATTCACCTATGTGGATTTCTAATAAATGGTCTAAATGAAATGACTCAATTTCCTTATCTCATATGGAAGAAAGGAAGGTAGGCCCGTAATACCTTGAATACCTTACAATATGGCAAAGATAGGGGGGAAGGAGGGGGTGGGGGGGGTTGGCGGATCCACACTCTCAAATGTATTTTTTGGCATCCCAATTACAGCAGTTCGTGGGTTGGGGGATTGGGGACACTAATGACCCTATTGCCCAACTAGTTTCTTTACCTAATCCTGTGCTTAAAGCTGGCTCTCACCTTGAGATGGGTCTTCCAGGTGTCCCCTCTTCCCTCTTCTTCAACAGCGAATCTGCTTAGGAAGGTTTGGCAAGCAACCAGGGAGACACTGTCCATTACCAGCCCTATGAAGTTTACTCCATTGTGGAATAATCCTAATTATCCTGAATTATATAAATTACAGGGATTTTCCTTATGGAGACAACAGAGGATCTGGTTTTTCAATTATACTCTAGTGGCACTCTCAAGGCGTAAGATCAATTATGTGCGGAATTTCAATTAACACACAAACAATTCTATCAATATCTCCAACTCAGGCATACGATACAGATACAAAAACAAACGCTAAATCTGACTGTCTCTAGCTCCTTGATGCTACAGGAGGTTATGCAGGCCTCTGATCGCAAGGGGTTGATATTGCGAGCATACTGTGTCTTGTTATTATCCATTCAGGATCCTGCCTTAATTAAATGTAGAACCCATTGGACAGCTGATATTGGAGATATAGACGGGGATAAAATGGGACATGGCCCTGGAGTCTCTTCCAGTTGTGTCGGTATTGGCTTGCCATAAACTTTTGCAACTATTTATCCTGCACACAACATATCGTACACCTAATAAACGATTTTATTGGGGCTGGAGGGACTCTCCTCTATGCTCGAAATGTACAGTCCACAGAGGGGACTTTATACACGATATGGGGTTACTCTAAACTTACACGATATTGGGCAGAGGTTATGCAGACTATTTCTGATCTAGCCCAAACACCCATACCTCTCACCCTGCTGGTGTGTCTGTTGGGTGTAATCGATGCTGAAGTGTACCCAAAAGGTATTTACATCATGGTAACAAGATTATACCTTGCTAGGAGGTTGATTGCCCGATTTTGGCTGGCATCTACTGCGCCTTCTAGGGCCCAGTGGGTTGCCTATGAGAACAATTAGCCTATCGCCATCATAATGCGGTCAAGAAAATCAACCTGGTCTGGCAAAGCTGGCTAGATAACCCTAACCTTGCCCCTCCACAGCTAGTGATGGATAGATTGTTATAATTTTAAACCCACCAAAAGTTTTAGTGATGTTTGCCTGGGCTTGGGACTTTTCTTATGTACTATATATTGGCGTAACTAAGTTGACATTTTGAGGAGATATGCAACAACAAGCTCGGGTGGTTTGATTAGTTTTCCTTTTTTTTGGAATGTTATATATGTGCTATATACCAGGTGATCGCCTTTTATTTCCCTGACTATATATCTATTAGTATGTGCAATAATTATCTTCTAAATTATCTGTATGGTCACTTACAATTCTTGTCAATAAAACATTTTTGATTAAATCAAAAAAAAAAAAAAAAAAGAAGAAGCCAAGAAAGCATTTACTATGCTGTGGGAGTGTAAAACCCCATCTTAGACTGGAACGTCGACGACCAGCCACACCAGATCAGCTTACCAAGCCCAGCAAGGCCAGTCTGGAGCCACTAAGATAACCGGAATTCCTTCTGCCACGATCCTGCGTAGAAGGCTCGGCAGAAGCTTGAGAGGAGGGAAGGCTTAAAACAGAAGATACTGACCCCATGGGGCCACCAGCATGTCTGCGGCGTCCGCCCGAGGATCCCATGACCGAGCCACAAAACTTCTGCACCTTTCTGTTGAGCCGAGATGCCAACAGATCCACCTTCGGGATACTCCACTGGAGACAACTGATGAAACACCTTTCGGATGAAGGGAACACTCCCCTTGGTCCAACGCCTGCCGACCGGACAACGAAGCCACCATATCGAGGACTCCTTCGTTTCCCGACTCAGCCAGATCTAATTGTCCAGAGACTCTGGAGTCTTGTCCCATTTGGCCAGAATCTCCCTGGCAGGGACCTCGTAAAGAACTGTGCAAATGGAACCGCCTCCAAAGTCGGCACAATCAGGCCCAGCACCCACATGGAGGGATGACTACCTTCTGGACAGCAGGAGATGAATTGCAGCCTGAAATTCCTAGAGTTTTTCCAGAGGAAGGAGCACTCTGGCTAAGGCCAAGTCCAGAGTCAGACTCAGATAGACCAGCTTTGTGGATGGAACCAGAGCAGACTTGTGAAAATTCAGAATCCAGCTAAACTCACTCAGAGTTCGTATGGTGATCTCCAGGTTTTCCACCAGAGTAGTAGGAGACTCCGCTCGCAGAAGGAGGTCGTCCAAGTAGCCCAGTACCGCAATCCCACATTGGCTTAACAAAGCTAGCACCGGTGCCAACACTTTTGTAAAGATCCGAGGAGCAGAGGCGAGACCAAAGGGTAACGCCACAAACTGATAATACTCCTCTCCAAAAGCGGAGGAAACGTTGGTGACTGGCACATATCGGAATGTGAAGGTAAGCATCCTTGATGTTTATAAAGGCAAGAAAATCCCTCTGATGCAGGGATGCCACCACCGTGCGAATGGACAGATAGATCGTCCAGTCACCAGCAGCGCACTTCTCCAGCACCACCGTGCGAATGGACTCCATTCTCAACTTCTGAACCCGCCCAAAGCATTTCAGCTCTTTGAGGTCCAGGATTGGACGCACCTTGCCTTCCTTACAGGGAACTGTAAACCGGTTTGAGTAAAAACCTCAAAAACGTTCCGAAGTCAGAACCAGGACAATCACCCCTTGAATTAACAGGTCTTGTATTGCCCCAAACAGACCCTATAAGCGGTTCAGGGACAGGCAAAAGTTGGAAGAAAAGAACATTGCCAGGGACAAGAGCGAAACTCAATATTGTAGCCACACCAAATGACTTCGTGGACCCACTTGTCTTGTACCAGGGAAGTCCACGGGTCTGGAAACCAGCGAAGACGTCCCCCACCCCTGATATGGGTGAGGGTGCCCCTTCATGCTGAAGGAGCATTTTCTGCGGGTCTGGAGAAGCCTGCTATCAGCTTGCCAGACCAGGTTCATTTGGATCCACCAGAGGAGGCCCTGAAAGGCTTGGAGCCCGTCAGTCGACCCTGAGGGACGAAAAAACTTCTTATGAGCCGAGGAGGATACAATGAAGTTCCTTGCTCTTAGTAGCCTGTGAAATAAAGGTACTCTTCCCCACTGGAAGACCTTTAATTATGTCATTCATGGTAGCTCCAAACAGGCGATCTCCTAAAAGGGTAGATCAGTCAACCTCTTTTTAGAAATCTGGTTAGCAGACCAGCATTTGAGCCAAAAGACACGCCATAGGACCTCTGCCAAAACAGAGAGCTGAGCCACTAGGGGAGCCGCATCCAAACAGGCATCATAGATAAACCGCACAACCCATGGAACAGTCCACTTCCTAATAAGACACTCCACATAGGGGTAACGCCTAGCAAATCCCTTAGAGACCCCAAGGGGACATTTACAGACAATTTACAGACAATTTTGCCAAAATAGGCAGGGAAAGGAAACACCTTTGCCGCTCTGGATGGCTTGCGAGTGCCAAAGAGAACCTGCGCCTCCATCGCAGCTGCGCCCTCCATCTTTAAGGTCTCACGCACAGGTACAATCAGTGCGTCCACCAGTGTCTTTTCGTGCACGTTTGCAGATGTGGTGGAATCATCCTCACTATCAGAGGATTCTGGGCACGTGGTTGCAGACCCAGCAGGGTGACCCACGTCCACGGCAGCCGAATCAGATTTAGGATCAGATGAGGCAGGGGAAGACACTTTTTGCTAGCCCTTTGCCCGAAAACCACCTCCACCCAGGACATAAATGACTCCAGGACCGCCGCGCCAGTGCATTGATGGATGGTTGGGACCCGGGGGGGACCCGCAGCCCCAGAGAGGGGATAAATGGGGAGATGTGCCTCAAAGACATCATGAGTCATCAGGGGAACCTCACAAAAAAGGTGTAACACACTGTAAGGGACAATCCCCACCGTGCTGGCAGCACCACCCGGTCACCAGGCACAAGGCACCAAGCGATCCTCAGCAGAGAGGGAGCGAACCCCACCTGACTTCACCACCCAGCAGAAACTGGCACCTGCAGCCACCAGGATAATCTGCACTGCACACATGTCGATTAGGAATTAAAAAGATCCAGGAGTCAGCACCAGAGGATGGGGGGGGCGCTCCCACCACCAAAATTGTCGCCCACAGGGCTCCACAGTCATGGCCCCTGCTATTTTCAATAGTAAACCACTGCAAAATGGCTGCCAGACTACATAAACATGGCCACTGTGCATAGAAATACACTATCTACAAAAAAATGGTGGCCCCAGGAGGCTTCCAGGGACCCAGGAGGGATCCCTAGGTCTCAAGGACAGACCCAGGCTGGATGGGGGGCCCTAGCAGGAGCCCCCACCAGGTACAACCCCCCCTGCACAGCTGATCGTGCAGTCACCAGCGGCGCACTTCTCCAGCCCCCATTGCCAGTATAGCGCCCTGCCACCACCCCAGGAGGTTGACCAGACCACTCAAACAGCCCCAGCATAAGTGGAGGGGGGGTAGGATAGGGTACAGATGAAAGGGGGGTGCCTGACGGGAAGGAGGGGAACCGGTGGTTCTACCGTCCCAAGGAGTTGCCCACGTCCGCCCCAAAACCCTCCAGGAGGAGAGGGGGGGGGACAGCTACTCACCATACAAACAACTGGGTGGGCACCACTCCAGACAGAACCCCTCTCCATCGAAATGGGGGGCTATCGGCCAGGAGAAACGATGCGACTTGGGCTGAGACGTGGTCATATGCAACCTCGCAAGGCATTTAACTGGCAGGCCAGCCCTTGTCCAGTGGGGCTATGTCGCAGCCGACCTAGCGCCTGCACATGCTCACTGGCCTGACTGGGGTGACCACTGGATGTAGATTATCCAGTCCATCGCCCAGTCTGGCAGTTGACTGTGGATCTCTCAGAAAAAAATCCAGGAGAAAAAATTTCTATCTAAAAAGAAAAAAAATTGCCAGGACCAGAGATCCCAGTAGGAAACTAGGTCCTTACTCCTGACTAGGCAGAAAAAAAAAACTGAGTACCTATAGCAGGGGGAGAGGTTATACCCTCTGGGACTGCCCGTAGGCATAGCCAGATTCTTTTTCTGCTTAGTGTCCTACTCCTGTAGGGGGCAGGATAACCCAATGGTTATGAAGATCAGGAGCTGTGTTCGTCAATGACCGAAAGAGAAAAGACAAATTTGGAAACAAAAATAATTTTCCTTCTTTTGTTATAAAATTTTGCAAATATATCTTTCTTCATAGTCTTAGGCCAAGCTGTATTCTGCTTCATTTCTTTGGTGAAAATAACCCAAATCAGTGTTTATTATTTGGTCTGTAGGAAAGTTATAAAGTCCACAAACTATGAATATATATATATATATATATATATATATATATATATATATATATATATATATACACACACACACACACACATATACACACACACACATACATATACACACACACACACACACAGCTTCACTTTTTCCACGTTGTTACAGCTTTATTCCAAAATGGAATTCATTATTTTCCTCAAAATTCTACAAACAATACCCCATAATGACAATGTGAAAGAAGTTTGTTTGAAATCTTTGCAAATGTATTAGAAATAAAAAACAAAAAATCACATGTTCATAAGTATTCACAGCTTTTGTCCAATACTTTGGTGAAGCACCTTTGGCACCAAAAAGTCTTTTTGAGTATGATGCTACAAGCTTGGCACACCTATTTATGGGCAGTTTCTCCCATTCTTCTTTGCAAGACCTCTCAAGCTCCATCAGGTTGAATGGGGAGTGTCGGTGCACAGCCATTTTCAGATCTCTCCAGAGATATTCAATCCGGTTCAAGTGAAGGCTCTTGCTGGGACACGCAAGGACATTCACAGAGTTGTCCAGTAGCTACTCCTTTGTTATCTTGGCTGTGTGCTTAGGGTCGTTTTCCTGTTAGAAGATGAACCTTCGCCCCAGTCTGAGGTCCAGGCGGGCCTGGAGCAGGCTCTAGAGCAGGTTTTTCATCCAGGATGTGTCTGTACATTGCTGCATTCATCTTTCCCTCAATCCTGACTAGTCTCCCAGTTCTTGCCACTGAAACATCCCCACAGCATGATGCTGCCACCGCCATGCTTCACTGTAGGGATGGTATTGGCCAGATGATGAGCAGTGCCTGGTTTCCTCCAAACATGACGCTGCTTGCCATTCAGGCCAAAAAGTTCAATCTTTGTTTTATCAGACCAGAGAATTTTGTTTCTCGTGGTCTGAGAGTACTTCAGATGCCTTTTGACAATCTCCAAGAGGGCTGCCATGTGCCTTTTACTGAGGAGTGGCTTCCGTCTGGCCACTCTACCATACAGGCCTGATTGGTGGAGTGCTGCAGAGATGGTTGTTCTAGAACAGGGATCCTCAAACAATGGCCCTCCTGCTGTTGTGGAACTACACATCCCATGAGGCATTGTAAAACTCTGACATTCACAGCAAGACAAGGCATGATGGGATATGTAGTTCCTGAACAACTGAAGGGCCATAGTTTACAGACCCCTGTTCTAGAAGGTTCTCTTCTCTCAATAGAGAAAAGCTGGAGCTCTGTCACAGTGACCATTGGGTCCTTGGTCATCTCCTTGACTAAGGCCCTTCTATCCCAAATACTTAGTTTGGCAGGGCGGCCCACTCTATCAAGAGTCCTGGTGGTTCCAAACCTCTCCCATTAACGGATGATGGAAACCACTGTGCTCATTGGGACCTTCAATGCTGCAGAAATCTTTCTGTACCCTTCCCCAGATCTGTGCCTCCATTCAATCCGGTCTCAGAGGTCTACAGACAATATCTTAGACTTTATAGCTTGGTTTTAGCTCTGAAAAGCCCTGTAAACTGTGGGACCTTATATAGACAGGTGTGTGCCTTTCCAAATTATGTCCAATCAACTGAGATTACCACAGGGGGACTCCAATCAAGTTGTAGAAACATCTCAAAGATGATCAGTGGAATCAGGATGCGCCTAAGCTCAATTTTGAGTGTCGTGGCAAACACTGTGAATACTTATCTACGTGTGCTTTTTTTTATTTTTAATACATTTACAAAGATTTCAAACAAACTTCTTTCATGATGTCATTATGGGGTATTGTTTGAAGAATGTCGAGAAAAATAACGAATGTAATCGGTTTTGGAATAAGGCTATAACATAACAAAAATGTGTGGAAAAAGTGAAGCGCTGTGAATAATTTCTGGATTCACTGTTTGTGTGTATATATATATATATATATATATATATATATATATATATATATATATATATATATATATATATATATATATATATATATATATGTGAAGTATTATCAATCCTGACGTACTGACATCAGGACAGTACAAATATTCCCCGACTGATGACCAACCTTTGTGGAAAGTACACAGTACAAGGTATTTAGTAAGAGGCATGGTAAGTTTTTTGAAGCTGTAATTTTTTTGTCATGTTTTGGAAAATAGACCCATTTTAAAAAATTGTTTATATATATATTTTTTTATTTACATACGGTTACCAGTGCAATACAGCGTCAATATATAGCTGTCGTAGCAGTGATCAAGGATGCTGACTGGTGACCGTATGTAAAATTTTTTTTCATTTTATTACATTTTGTTTTCAACATACTGTGAGCAGAGCAATACATTGTCTTTTTACACGATTGCTTATACCAGTAAATTTAATTCAGTGTGTATTGTGATTAGCTGTGATTGGCCACAGTAAATCACATGGTACAGATGGACTGTGATTGGCCCTGTCTGTGCCATGTGATTACTGTTACAAATCACAGCTAGCAACACAATTGTACACAATAAATGGCACCGATCCATTGTGTACAATTGTCATGTGATCTGCTGTGATTGGTCACTGCGATCACATGGTACCGGCAGCGGCCCAGTACAGTGATGTCATTGGCTGTGTCTGGTGGACACAGCAGGTGTAGGCTTGCGTGGCAGCTTGACCCTTGGGGCACGTGCGGGGCGCATTGTGGGAGGATGTCATATGACATCCACCCGGAACGTTCAACCATCATTTGTCTATAGACCAGGCCTTAACACATTTGGTTAAAGAATGTGCAAAAACTTCACACAGAATGATCATCAAAGTAGGTAGAAATCTGGGGCAAACAATTGGGAGGCTCCATCTATAAAGGAAGTTAAAAAGGATGTTCGGGATTTATAAAAAAAAAAAAAAAAATATATACTTTCACTAGGTAGATGCAGTGCTGGTCTGATGCTGCATCTGTCCCCGCCAGCTCTAAGATCGAGAACAGAATGATCAAACGCCGCTAATCGCTGATTTCTTGGACTTCAAATCGCAGAGAGCCCATGGTTGTGAGTCAACAGCTCTCTGTTCTGCCCCTCCGGGGCTAACTGGAGAGTTGGGCTGTGGAGGGGGTGGAAGGCTGGCTCAGGCTCCCAGGAGCTTGTTGTGAGGCTGAGCCAGCTGCCGGTCCAGGCATCTGGGCAGATCCTGACCATATTTCAGAGCCTGAACCGGGTCTATGAGGTCACAGGAAAGTGGCGGTGATAACAGGGATCGTGCTCTGCCTGGTGCCATCACTCAAGGAGCATGCAGTCAATATTCACATTTCCTGATGCATCTACCTCTTCCTCAGATACACCTGGAAAGACTTTAATTGACTGTGCACGGTCCTCGAGTGTCGCTGGTACCAGGTGAGGGCGTTGTTCCTGGTCATCATAGCTGCTTTCCAATTGGACGGATAAGTCTTGGCTTCTATACAGCGCCCTTTGCCATCTTTCTGGCTGTCACCTGCTGGCTTCCTTCATTGTCAGTCACTGAGCCCTGGTGCTGCAAATCTTGTCACTTTGGCCTGTCTCCTACCTGCTCTTGTGAGTGCCACTTACAATCTTTTAATAAAGTGTTTTTTTTTATTTTTTTTTTAGATACTACACTATGGTGGCCTTTGCACCGGTTTCTCTTTCCTTTCCCCAATTCAATAGAGTGGGGATGGATTAAAACAACTTTCAGTTTTTAGAGAGATGTAGCCTTGCTTGCTTTTCTGCTGATAACTTTCTACCAAACCTGAAATGAAGTTATCCAAAACACGTGCAAAGTGAGCGCTAATGATCTGAAACAGCTGCTAGCACAAAAAAAGGTGATTATATAACCTCCTCGTGGATGTATACAAAATGTGTGCAGCGCTAATGCTAATATTATATACACAATAATAAAGTGATAAGCATAATGTGCTAAAACAGTGAACCAAAACAATAATCAATAAGTGTCAGGACACTCCGACTTCTAGAAAGAAAATGCAGTGACTAATGATATACCTCAAGTGAATAAGGCAGTTGCTTGCAGTGTGCTTCTCCCTTCACAAATTAGATGCACTAACCAGAAGCCATATAATAACGTTCCTTGTATCCAATACAACCAAGAGCTGGAAGGCAATTTTTCAATTACTGTGCGCTGGATGCACTGCATAAACCGCTCACCAAAACTGAGCCAAGAGTACTGGATAGGTGACGCCGGCTCTGCTCTCCTCTGACCGGCTGACCCTATTCTCCACAGAACAGATGATGTTCCAGGGCCCTGCTGGTTCCACAATGGCTGTAATGTTAATGGCGCAAGTGGAATAATTCCCCTGGGAACCTCCAATCATGGAAAGACGGATATTAGGCTTAGTCCCTACCTCCACCCTGCACGAGATCTCAGCGCTGCTATTTCGGGGACATGAGACATGGAGGACCAGAACCAATACTGGAACTCAGTAAGTGAACTACAGGCCAGGTAAGGGAGAAGCACACCGCAAGCAACTGCCTTATTCCCTTGAGGTGTACCATTAGTCACTGCATTTTCTTTCTCTTTCTCTAAGCCTGGTGAGTGTTCTCACACTCTGCACACGACGGAAGCTTTACCCCACGTTCTGGATTATGGACTATTTACATTTGGATTATTGTTTTGGTTCACTGTTTTAGCACATTATGCTTATCACTTTATTATTGTGTATATAATATTGGCATTAGCGCAGCACACATTTTGTATAATTAAATGAGGTTAGCTCTCCAAGAGCAACAGACAATAATGCTTTTCTATAGAGGTGAGGGGAGGGCTTCCACTTAAATTGTTGGAAGCCACAGCATGGAGAATTACTATAGAGGTGAGGGGAGGGCTAGAACCACAAGTTTTTTTTTTATCTGCATCCCCGTTGTAGATTTTTCCTGGTGTTCGATCCAGAAGAAATAGCTGCACACCAACGCTGATCCTATTACTCCATTTATTTAGGAATCTTCAAGAGCAAATATGAAAAAAAACAAAAAAAACAAACACAAAATAGCTGCTGTTTTGTGTCTTCTTAAAATGTATTTGCTATTGAAGATTTATTCTGGATTCTTTTCTGTGGCGAGCAGTGGAGAGCACCCATGTGTAGCGATCGATTAGCTGCTTAAATCTCACCTGGAGCAGTGTTTTTCTTCTGCACTTGTGTTAGATCCCACGGTGACTGCAATCCAATTGCAGATACCCAGACATCTTTTGCAAAGCTTTAACAAGGGAACACAGTCATGCAGGCAATGTAATTACACAGTATCTGGTAATAACACTTGTATTTAAAAAAAAATAACTAAAATACTGCTTCACTGGTGAATGTTGTCATAACTTGCTTTTGCATAAGGCTGTTCTGTTTAGTGCCTTGTTTTTGAGATGTTGAGGAAAAAGGGCTTGGCATTTGTTTTTATTACCATTTGGTCTCATTCTGCTGTATTTTTATAAGTCTTTAAAAGCTAAAATTAGGCATTTCAAAGTAATAGCTGTTTTTTTTGGGAGGTGGGTTTGGTCCTATGTCCTGCACTCTGGGAAATAGATTTTCTGATGTCCAAAAGCAGGCCGAGTGGTGGGCAACATATCATACAACATCTACATGACCACAGAAGTTCAAGAAGGACTAAAAAACTCTGAAGATTGTAGCACCTTATACCCAATTTTTTTTTAAAGAGGTTTGAACATTTACCTGGCCTGAAGAGAAATCTAGGTGCCAGCCTTTTAAATCTGAACAACATATGCCTGAAACTGAAATACCCACGAGGCACGAACAGATTTAGTAGAGTGTGCCTAACCAGGATGGAAGCAACCATACTTTTCAGACAGGCTTTGACAATTATTTGTCTAATCCACCAAGTTATGGTGAAACTAAATACAAGGAGACTCATGTGTTGGCCCTCAAGAAGATCAAAGCAAAAAAATGATTTTCTTAAAGAAACGGTAGCAGAGCGCTAAACTCTCGCAGCACGCACAACATCCAGATAGTGTAAAGATATCTTCTTCACATACTTTCGAAGAAGGAGGCGTGGACAATATTTTGGACAATTGTAGTGCTACCCCCGTAGGGACCACTTGATGATGCTTGCCCCTAGTTGTTGCCCTGACCTTGCAAGCCTCCTCACCCCTCTGATACTCAAGGTTCAGTCATATTTCAGTAATAGAGAAAAATTGGAGAGACAATTCTTTACTAACACTTCGGCACTAACTGGGTCACCGGTCCATCAAAGGGCATACACCAACATATTTTATATACTGAATATTTATTCAGGCCCCTTTTATGGGGATACTAGCCTCAAAGGGCAGAAGGTTTCCTTAACCAAAGAAATGCAGTTGGAAGTCCTGGATTACTGAGAAATCCTGGTACAGTGGTATCAGTTGTTTTCTGCCAATGAAGGTGGGGCCCATGGATAGCGATGAGTGCTTATAGGCTAACGAGGTTAAACAGATAGGAAATTGTACTAACTGCAATAGAGGGTTCTCCATAACAGAGGTTTAACAGCTTCTTCATGCAGTTTGTCTCTAGACTGTTGGACACAATGTTGGGTATCTGCCCGCTCAACAATCCTGAGGATAACACCACCTCCAAGGAAACCGTTTCCTGCACAGGCTCTCAAGTGTCAGTAGGGAGTTGGAGAGTAGCCACCCAGCAGGCTAACAGTGTGATGTAACAGCGGCAGATGCAATGAGATGGATAATGGAAGTCTCAAAATGAGGAAGCACAGATGCAGTGCCGAACCGGTGAGCTGTGTCGCAGCAATGCAGATCCGCTGAGCTGTCGCAGGAGTCGGCTAGGGTGCAGAAACCCCCCATGTCTGTTTGAAGAGACAGCCCCAATAGTCCTATTGAAAGTCTCGCGCTGAGAGAGAACGAGCCTGCCACTTGAAGTTAAATATATCCCCAGACTCCCCCTTGCTTTACCAGCATTGTTATGTGTAGTCCAGTCAGCACTCAGGAACACAGTACGTATTTACAGTGAGAGTACAGGTCCCAAGATCCTTTGCTATCCATGAGAATTTTCCCTGATTCTGCAAAAGCTTCATGCGGTTTCCCGCGACTCCAGTACAACTTTGTCGCACAGTTTGGGGTGCCATTTAGAATCAATGGCACCCAAACACGCGTTGCACATTTTGGACCGAACAAGAGTTAAGAGAAATTCTCAATTTTGGACCGATTGCCATGAGATTTGCAATTCCAAATTGCCAAGTGTGAATGGGGCCAAAGAAAGGCTTCTTAAGATATAAGACAGCGAATTCAAAAACTCTCCTTACAGTTGTGATGCCAATAGGAAAGGCCACCTTGCGTGAAAGGTTAGATAGGGGAATATCAATAATAGATTTTAGAGTGTTTTTTATAGATCTAGGAGAACCAGATTGAGGACCCAAAGGAGACTGAACAGGAGTAGAGATGTGATTAACACCCTAGACAAAGGGCTTGATAAAAAAAAAGAGTGAGGACAGAGATCCCTGGAAAAGATCTGTCAAGGTTGTGATTAGTCCCTTCATGGTACTCATTCAGATGTTGGTCCGGACCTGGTTCAGTACTTTCTAAGGTAAAAGTTCCTTGCCTGGCAACAAGCAAAATAGGGCTTTTAGGTGCGATAGTAGACTTTGTAAACCTTCAAGTGGCTGGGGATGACAGAATCTGAGAGGCCCCGGTTTCTCAGGACCATGGCTTCAGTAGCTATGTGGATAAATCCAGCAACTCAGAAACAGGATGGAGGACTGGTCCTTGGGAAAGGAGGTAAAGAAGATCGCGCAAAGCATCTGCCAGGAATCTGAGTATGTCGGAGTACCAGGTCCTACTGGATCAATCTGGTGTGATGAGGGTTACCATAATATAAAACAAGAAAAACAGGACAAAGTGGTCTACAGATAAACCACTAATTCTACCTCTGTGCCAAATGAAGATATTACAATATATATAATGGCCCTATATAAATGTAAAATGTCAACTATGACAGCTGCCACTTTAAATGGTTGATCCCACTACAAGAAAAAACTCCAAATCTCATGTCCTGACTTTAGGTGTTCCTACATCTACTAGACAAAAACTGGAAGCCTCTTTCCCTTATATGTGGTCACAATCGGGAATTCAATATTTAGCAATTATGCTCACACTCAACACACAAGACTTCGCAACTATACTCCCCTCCTAGACACCCTGAAATCAAAGTTTAAAAAAATGGCAGGCGTAGAGCTGACATGGTCAGGAAAATTGGCTTTATTCAAAACGATGCCACTTCCCCAACTGATATACCTATTTAGGACACTACCGATCCCTGACCCTAATTCTTTCTGAAGGCTCAATCTCTTTTAAAACACTAACTCTGGAAAGGTAAAAAGGCGAGATGCGCTTTTAGCAACCTAATTCTCAGCAGAAAAGCTGGAGGTGGGGGAGAGTGGGACATGTATTAAGGACTACTATAAAGCTGTATTTTTTATCCAACTGAGAGCTTGGTTCCGACCCGTAACCATAAATCTGTGGGCAGAACTGGAAACCTCTTAAATACCAGGCGATAACCTATACCACTACTTATTGGTGAGCGGATTTGTCACACGCCTGTAACCTTCATTATCTCCCAACTATCAAAGCTGCAGTACTAACTTGGCTGCAATTCTTGGAACTTCCACTAGACAATAACCCACATACTAATATACCTCTCCCCATCTTTAGCCTACCAGGTATTATACCCAACCTTACCACCAACACATGGGTATTCAATGGCATAGCAACTGTAGAGGACCTTCTAGTTGGCCCAGCCATGAAAACTTTTTGATCTTAACAAATTGAATTTGAGATCCCTGTCCGTGACCACTATAAATATTCGCAAATTCATCACTTCCTGCACAACAACAAAAATACAACATTAACCCTTGCCTGGCGTCTCGCCCAAATTCTTACAGTACCCATTAGCAAAACAAAAGGAATGTTCTATAACACTTTAAACAATAAAGACTTTTATTAAAACTACCCCCTACATACCATGGGAACAAGACTTTGGAAAGTCATACCATACATTGGAATGGCAAAGAGCCTTATCCATTACATACGCAGCAACTAGAAGCTCCAACCTTTGGGAGCGGACCCGAAAACTGAACCTACAGTGGTATTCAACGTCCCATCGTATATCCAAATTTTCACCACAGATGTCCTCTGCGTGCTGGAAAAAATGCGGGGGAAATAGGCACTCTACATCACATACTATGGGGCTGCACAGAACTATCCACATTCTGGTCTAGTATCTCTAAACTCACCTCCCAAATACTAGGGTCCCAAATTCAACTACCCCCAGGACTAGCATTTTGTTCCTTAGGAACTGAAAATGTTCCCTATCAACTGCGAACAGTATTGACGCTTATACTATTAGCAACTCGCCTAACAATTCGTAGACATTGAAAAAAAAAAACCCGAAGCTCCTAATGAAGGTGAAACTATCCAAACGATACAAACACACGCTACATATGAATACATGTTCGCCTCCTCTATTGACAAACTCCATGAAGCTTCTATAAACTGGGAACCATGGACAAATTGGTATTCTAAAGCTAAACCCACCTAGATACCATCCCTCGCTGACACATATGACCTCTTCCATGATATTCATTATCAAGACTGACATGTTTACTCCCTTTTATTGTTTTACTACAGATAGTTTCACAACGGTTCCCCCCCTCAGAAAGATGACCCATTACATGTTTGTTCTTTTGGTGCATCCTATAGTTTCCCCCCATACTATATCTTACACCCTGCATTGTACCTTGAAGCAGAAAAAGAGGATTGTTCTTTTCACAATACCCAAGGGCACAAGGTTTATTCTCTGTGACTAATTGTTTGCAAATCAATAAATTGGAAGGGTAATGGACGAGATGGGGGGGGGGGGGGGGATATACACTACTCATCTTGTCCGGGTCTATGGAAATAAACAAGGAGATTTGTCTGTCCTTAGACCTGTTTCTGCTAGCATAGGCCTCTCTGACCAGTTGAGAGAGATTATGAGGGGGCTTAACGTTTGGACCTCAGATGGGAATTGACATGTGCCCTCTTTGCAATTGATACTTTTTCAATTGTATGCTTTTGCAATTTACCATTACTGTCTAAAGAACATGTAATGTTTTGTTTTCTTTCATATGAAATATCCAATAAAAATTATTGAATGTAAATGGTTGATCCCAATCCTTTAAATGTACCCAAATCATGCAACAATGTTGGCAAATAGCTGTGCTAAACATCTTATTTAAAAAATAAAAATAGGTACATTAATGTCAAAACAATGTCTCTACTGATCCAGTGCATAACTGCATAATATAGATGGAGGCTGTTAACAACAGCATCTAAGATACACGTATGCAAGGGTGAAAAGACAGTTCAGTCCACTGGAGAATTCATATGGTACAAGCCTCTCAATCCATCTACCGTTGTAGTGGAAAAATCCCATCAAAATACACACTGGCATGCAATGTTCACCAAGTGAGAAACACGTTGTCACCGCTTTCCCATCAAATATGCACTCACCAGATGAGTCTGCCTTACATTCTCATGCTCAGCAATTGCACATAAATGGACTATACAGTAAATAAGGCATGTCCAAAATACGGCCTGCGGGCCGCTTTAATATGGCCCCATAGGTAATTTGGAAAAATACATTGGAATCATAACTATTGCCATCATTAATCATCATCGGTGGGTTCATATAGAGCTTATATGTGGTTAACCCTTGTGTGACATATTAGGGAGCATGCATGCTCCAAATTGAGATGAATACATTGCAAAATCTCAGAAAAGAATTGCAAAGGTGTTCCTCAACTGTACCAATCCCTAAGTTAGCCCCTCAAGGGGAGGTATACAGTGATAGGACCACCAAACATGGGACTTTGAAGGCAGTGATCTTTATGGCAAAAAATAGATAAATATAAACACAGCAGTTAAAAAGGTATAGTTTTATTATCAAAATGATCAGTCAAATTGACTGATGCTACCTTGGGCAGATATAGGGGATCTGGCCTGAGAATAATCCTATCTGGGAAGATAAACATAAATGGTTCTTTAATTGAAAGACCTTGTAAGTCCCCTACCCTTCTGGCTGACAGATAATAGAAGGGCTAGTTTTAGGGACAAAAACTTAAAGAGAACCTCTTCTATAGGTTCAAAAGGGCTTCTAGGTAACACCTCTAGAACCCTAGTCTGGTCTCAAGGAGGGAACCTGTCTCTAGTGACAGGGGTAGTTCTATCCCTGGCCACCAAAAATCTTTAAACTAAAGGTTATTTTTCAAATCTCAAATCTAGAACTGAGAAAGCTGCTATTTGCACCCAAGGAGTGTTAACCGCCACACCCTTTTCTACCCCATCTTGTAAGAAGTCCAAGATTATGGGGACAGAGGCGGAAGAAATTTGCTTCTGCCTACACCAGGTACAAAATGTTTTTCAAACTTTTAGGTATATTTTCCTTTGTACAGGTTTCCTGCCCAGGAGGAGTGTGTCTATCACTCTGTCTGAGCAGCCCTTTAATCTAAGGATCTGGCGCTCACTAGCCAGGCTGTCAACTGAAAGAACTCAAGCCTGGGGTGCCAAACTGGTCCCTGCAATAGCAGGTCTGGAAGGTTAGGAAGCTTCCAAGGAGGCATCACTAATAACGGTTTCAGGGTCACAAACCACGCCCTCCTTGGCCACCAAGGCACAATCAGGAGGAGGCAAAGGCCTGGGGAATGACTGAGCTTCTGTAAAACTCGAGGTATAAGAGTTAGAGGGGGAAAGACATAGGCTAACCCGAAATGCCATATCTGGGCCAGAGAATCCAGGCCGACCATCCTGCTTTCCCATGAAAGGAAAAATAATCTCTTTACCTTTCTGTTTTGTAGGCTGGCAAATAGGTCTATTTCTGGGCAGCCGAATTTCTGGAATAGTGTCTTAAATACTTTGGTATTTAGCTCCCATCCTCCTTGTCTTATTGGATGGCGACTGAGGAAATCTGCTTCCCAGTTGCTTTTCCCTTTTATGTAAATGGCCAACAGGGAGATCACTCTTCCTTCGGCCCAGCCTAGGATTTCCTGGGCTAGTACCAACAGGGGTCTGGACCTGGTACCCCCTTGGTGATTCAGGTAAGCTACTGTTGTAGCATTGTCAGAGCAGATCTGAATTTCCATGCCTGAAATGGAACTCTCGAAGGCTCTTAGGGATTTGCCCACTGCTCTGAGTTCTCTAAAGTTGGAGGAGGCCTGGCCTACTTCCTTGTCCCAGAAGCCCTGGGCTTGGGCTCCCTCTAGATGAGCCCCACACCCCCAGGTGCTTGTGTCTGTGGTGACCTTCAGAGGGCTCCACTGACCCCAAGGTCTGCCCTTTTCTAAATTGCTTGGTATTGACCCTCACTGCAGGGAGGTTTTTACCTGAGGGGTGAGAGGATTACCCTTTCATTCAGGGACTTTACCTTTTTTTCCCAGAAGGAAAGGTGGAAGAATTGAAGGTCTCGAGTGTAGCCTGTGCCCAAACTACTGCTGGGATGCTGGCTGACATGAGCCCCAGAACTCTCAGGATCTCTCTCCTGGAGCACGAGGGGGTGACCATCAACCCTTTTACTGAAGAGACAACCTTTTCAACCTTTTCCCTTGGAAGGAAAAGACTTTGTACCCGCGAGTCTATCCGGTACCCTAAATAGGTCTAAACCTTGGTTGACTTTTCCATGCGGATCAACCAGCCTAGCGTTTGCAGGATTGTTAACACCTTCTGGGTGCTTAACCTCACTTGGTCCGCGGACAGACCAAAAATCAGTAGATTGTCTAGGTAAGGAATCAAAGCTATTCCCTGGAGATGGAGAAAGGCCACCGCATCTGCCAGGATCTTGGTAAAAATCCTTGGACTGGCTGATAGACGAAAGGGCAGTGCCCTGATCTGCCAATGTCCAGTCCCTTCCTCAGTGACCACCGCAAATCTCAGAAAGGCCTGGTGTTCCAAATGAATTGGAACATGCAGATAGGTATCCCTGAGATCCACAGTAGTCAAACACATCTTTCAACAGGTTTTTGCAGACTGTAAAAAATACCTTCCATTGAAAACCTCTTGTACTCTAGGAACTTGTTTAAGTTTCTGAGGTTTATGATAAGGCGGTATTTTCCCGAGAGCTGGGGTACCGCAAACACATGTGAGTAAAAGCCTTGGTGAAGTTGATTTTCTGGCACAGGAACTATCACTAGTTGTTCTGCCAGTTCTTGAGTCCCATACAAAAGGGCTCGTCTTTTTAGTACATACTTTGGAGGATGAGTTAAAGTCACTTTTAGTGGGGGCACAGATGAAAATTCTAGGTGGTAGCCTTCTTGAATGAGGGAATGAGGTGATAAATGTATGGACTGACTGAAATTTCCTCCAATTGGGAAATTAAATGACAGTCTGCCCCCCACTTTGACTCTGGCATCACTTAGTATCTTTGGCGCTTGAGCCTGGGGAGGGGGAAGAGCAAATTACTTCTTTGCCTGCCTCTACCAAAACACCACTTCTTATTGGGCTCTTTTTTGGCTCTTTGTTGACTTTGCCCTGGGAGGCCATGAAAAAATTTCCTATATCTCTCCCTTTTGGGCTTACTAGGAAATGTCTTCCCCTTCTCAGAGGACCTGGACAACACTTCATCCAGGCCTGAACCAAACAGTAAGGACCCTTCAAAAGGTAGCCCACAGAGCTTCACCTTTAAAGTAAAGTTGCCTTCCCAAGCTTTAACCCAAATGGCTCCCCTAGCTGAATTAATGAGAGCTCTGGTCTTAGCTGAGGCTATTACTGACTCGACTGCTGCATTGGCCAAGTAGGCGACAGCTTTCCAAAAAACTGAAAGGGAATCCAGCAGGTCCTGGGACTTCTTTCCCTGTGAAAGGTGTTTTGTAAGCTTTTCTTTTCAGAAATCTGTGTTTCTAGAAACGCAGGTTGCAGCCAGTGCTGGAGCCGTAGTGGATGAGTTGGCATCCCAGGCTCTCTTTAACAGAGATTCTGACTTACGGTTCATGGCCTCTCTGATAATCCCTGTGTCCTTAAAAGAGAGGTCAGACTTCTTAGTTACTTAAGACAGGGAGGCGTCCAATTTTGGACTCTTTAGGAACTTTTGCACCTCTTCCTCAAAGGGAAATCTCCTTTTCCACGTCTTCGGTCTAACCAGACCTCTTTCAGGAAACTGCCATTCTTGAAGAATTAAATCTTTCAAGGATTGGTAAACAGGCAATATCTCGGATTGGTTTTTAACCAGCCCTTTATCCTGTGCCGAGTTCTTCTTGGGGGGTTCTGGGTTTTCTTCTGTAGCATAAACTGCTTGAAGGAGTCCCTTCAAATTTTCCAGACCAAACAAATTTCTGTTCAATTTGGTCTCCTCTGCCTCTATCTGGATCCGCATCAACCTCCTCCCCAGAGCTAAGCTGAGACTTAGCCTGACTTTCTGCGTTCCTTCGGTCTTCCTCTTCCCTTGCTTGAGCAGGGGGAAGACCCTGCAAACCAGGCAGAAATGCAGATGGGCCTGCCTTGGAAGGTAAACTCTCCTAAGAAGTAAGGCCCTCTTTAGGGGTTAGCTCACCCGGCTCTGTTACCTGGGGGGAAGCTACAGAGGTGCGGAAGGACTGGACAGTGGCTAGCATTTCCTCCTGCATAGACTTAAGGAAATCTTTTATCACCCCTGAGGCCTCTTTACCAGCTAGTTTGTTAATACAAAGTGTGTGTGTATCAGGTGCGCTAACCAATCAAACACGTGAAATGTTGGAACAAAATTGTATTAAATGTGTACAACGTGCACTGGTTGAGAAGGGGTCCTGAAATAAATCCAAGCAAATAACCCTATATAGTGTTCACTAAAGTGAAATTAAATGGAAGTTCTGCCTTTTACTATAACAAGCTAAATATCATTTAAAAAACTGAATTTTTGTAAAATCTTACCTGTAAAATTCCTTTCTCTGAGTCCTCCGATAGTCGCCGCCTCCTCTAAGTCATCACAATTGGTATTGTCCACCTATCCGTAGGAATAGCTAGGCATATAGACTTAGTCAAAAGACAAAAGGCATTAGAATGTACACACCCACGGGGGCTGTCCCATCTGGTCAATACCCCCCCTGCATCACCACTCCCAACTCAGTTTGGTAGCATAGCAGTAGGTAATAAGAACCCCAAAAAGAGGGGCGGGGGCGGCGACTGTCGGAGGACTCAGAGAAAGGAATTTTACAGGTAAGATTTTACAAAAATTCAGTTTTCTCTTACATCCTCCGACAGTCGCCGCCTCCTCTAAGTCATCACAATTGGGATGTCCCAAAGCAGTATAGACATGAGAAGTGGGAGATGCAACCGTAGAAAAGGCAACGCAGTACCCACATCAGAGAGAGGAATCTTACATGCACTGTAAGAACCAACTGGGCAACAGCAAAAAAAAACAAAGCTCAACAGGAGCAACAGCCCAGGAAAGCAAATGCCAACAGCCAGGGACCCAGAGAAAAAATCAAGGGTCCATCATGGCACAACCGCACTGAGAACTTTGCGGCCAAAAGAAGAATCAGCTGATGCCAGAACGTCTACTTTGTAGAACTTGGAAAAGGTGTGCACCGACGACCAAGTCGCCGCCTTGCACACCTGGGCCACCGAGGCCCGATGCCAATAGGCCCAGGAAGTACTCAAGGACCTGGTAGAGTGCACCTTAACAGGGAAGGGCGGAACCCGTTCCTTCAAGGCGTAAGCCTGTTCAATGGTCTGTCTGATCCATTTGGCAATGGTCGCTGCGGACGCAGCCATGCCCTTCCGAGGTCCCTCAGGAAGGACAAAGAGGGAATCCATCTTCCGAAAGGACTCCGTAGACGACAGGTAAACCCTGATCGCCCTGACAACATCCAAGGAATGCAAGGCAATCTCCTTTGGATGTTTAGGCTTCGTACAAAGCGAAGGCAGGACAATATCCTCATTAAGGTGATAATCAGAGATCACCTTGGGAAGGAAGGATGGGGGTGGTCGCAAAACCACCTTATCCCTGTGAATTATCAAGTAAGGGGAGCGGCAAGACAACGCCGCCAGCTCCGACACTCTGCGAGCCGAAGTGATCGCCACAAGAAAAGCAACCTTCTTCGACAGCAGAGGCAACGATATCTCCCTGATATTTTCAAAGGGAGCACGCTGCAATGCGGACAGAACCAAGTTGAAGTCCCATGGAGGTAAAGGCTCCTTCCTGGGAGGAGCCAAATGTCGCACACCTTGAATGAATGTGCGCACCAAGGAATGAGACGCCAAAGGGCATTGGAAAAGGACCGCCAGTGCTGACACCTGGCCCTTTATTGTGGCCAGCGCCAAGCGCTGATCCACTCCAGACTGGAGGAAAGCCAAGAATCTCACCGGCTTAAGAACCGGCTTACTTCACCGAGTAAGAACGCGGGGAAAACCCCCTGGACTCACACTAGGTGAAGTAGGCTTTCCAGGTACGGTAATAGATCTTAGCAGAGGAAGATTTCCTAGCCTAGATCTTAGCAGAGGAAGATTTCCTAGCCTTGATCAAGGTAGGGATAACCTCAGGAGGATAGACCCTTGTCCTTCAAGACCTGGGTCTCAACAGCCAGGCTAGTTAAAGCCAGTGACTGTAAAGCAGGATGGAAGATCGGACCTTGAGACAGAAGATCTTCCCGCAGAGGCAGGCGCCACGAAGATGCCACTGCCAGGTGAACAATGTCTGCGTACCAGGACCGGCGAGGCCAGTCCGGTGCCACCAGAATCACCATGTGCGGTTCCGAGGCCAATCTGCGAAGGAACCGGGATTGCAACTGAATCGGAGGAAAGGCGTACATCAGACGATACGGATGCCAAGGGGCCACCAACGCATCCTAGGCGTCCGCCAACGGATCGCGCGTTCTTGCCAAGAAGCTTTCCACCTTTCGGTCTAGCCGGGAATGCGAACAGATCCACATCCGGGGATCCCCATTTCGCACACAGCATCTAAAAAACCTCTGGGTGAAGGGACCATTCCCCCTGGTCCAGGGTCTGGCGGCTCAGATAGTCGGCCTGCCAATTTTCCACACCCGGAATGTGAACTGCCGAGATCGCCGGGACATGAGTCTCGGCCCAAGACAGAATATCGGTCACCTCCCGGGCCGCTCGAGCACTCCTGGTGCCCCCCTGGTGGTTGATGTAAGCCACCGCGGTAGCATTGTCCGTCTGTACGCGAACAGGCAGGCCCTGGAGGCGGTCCGACCACTGGAAGAGACAGTTTTATTGCGCTTAGTTCCAGCACATTTATCAGGAGGGAGGATTCCTCCTCCGACCAAGTGCCCTGGGCAGACAGGTTGCCCAGGACTCCACCCCAGCCCGACAGGCTGGCGTCCGTGGTAACCACTGTCCACACCACCGGGCGGAAGGACTTGCCTTCCGCCACCGCCGGGGACTGGATCCACCACAGAAGAGCCAATCTGGTCTGGCGACTCAAGGAGACAGTCAGATCCAAGGACTGAGGAAGTCTGTCCCACCTGGCCAGGATCTCCGTCTGGAGAGCCCGCGTGTGGAACTGGGCATCAACCTCAGGTCCCGCATGCAGGTCCTGAGTGACAAGGACGGATTGTCCCTGAGGGACCTGAGTTCGTCCCGCAAAGTCCGGAGCTTGTCCTCCGGCAAGAACACCTTTGCCTGAGCAGAGTCCAGAACCATTCCCAGGTAGGGAAGGCGAAGCGACGGCGACAACGCTGATTTCTGAACGTTGATGGTCCATCTAAACTCCTGGAGCGTCTGTACCGTGATGGACAGATCGTGCACAAGGTCCTGGCTGGCCCTCGATCTCAGAAGCAGATCGTCCAGGTACCCCAGGACCGCAATGCCCTGGGCCCGTAGCAGGCCCAGGACCGATGCCAAAACCTTGGTAAACACCCTTGGTGCCGAAGCGAGACCGAAAGGTAACGCCACAAACTGGTAGTGGTCCTCTGCGATAGCAAACCGAAGGTACCGCTGATGACCCTCGAAAATGGGGATGTGCAGGTACGCATCCTTCAGATCTATCGAAGCCAGGAATTCTCCCGGACTCAAGGAGGCCACAACCGAACGGAGAGACTCCATTTGAAACTTTCGAACAGGCACGAAGCGTTTCAGCGCTTTCAGGTCCAGAATAGGACTCACTTTGCCCTCCTTCCTGGGCACAGTGAACAGATTCGAATAAAACCCCCGAAACCTGTCCCGATGAGGCACCGGGACAATCACTCTCTGAGCAAGCAGGTCCTGCACCGCCCGATGCAAATCCTGCAGACGCCCCGGAAGCAGATGGAGATTGGAGGGAAAGAATCTGTCCGCCGGCCTGGAAAGGAATTCGATCTTGTATCCTGATCGAACGATTTCCTGGACCCACCTGTCCGATATCCGGAGCAGCCAAGGTTGGAGGAAACCGCGCAAACGTCCCCCCACCCCTGAAACGGGTGAGGGCGCCCCTTCAGGCAGAGGCGGATTGTCGCGCCTAGCAGGCATTGCCGGCCTTCTGCTTACCAGCCCAGGGCTTCTTCTGGTTGCTCTGGGCCTTGAAGGGCTTGCCCTTGGATTGGTTCCGAAGGGCACGAAAGGACCCCTGATTGGATCTAGGCGCAGAACCCCGCTTGCCTCGGAAAGACTTGTTCTTCGGGTTCTGGGGCAGCATAGTGCTCGACCCCCGTGACACCAGGGTATCCAACGCCTCGCCAAAAAGGCGAGAGCCAGCATAGGGAAAATCAGCAACTGTTTTCCGTGAGGACTGGTCGGCCGATCAGCTCTTCAGCCATATCAGTCGCCGGTTAAGCACCGCGACACTCGAGAGGCGAGCCACCAAGGGGGCCCCATTTAAGGCTGCATCACACAAATACATGACTCCTTGGTGGATCTGGTCCACCATTTCCAGTCGGGCAGGCGGCACGTCATCAGACACTAGGTTGCTTCGAAGCACCTTGATCCAATCAGCTACCGCCTGAGCCACCATAACGGACGCGAAAACGGGTTTGAGCAACGAACCCGCCACCGTATAGGAATGGCGGGCTAGAGACTCCAACCGCCGGTCCGTTGGATCCCGGAAAACCGGAGTATCCTCAGTAGGAACCAAGGTAGCCTTGTTCAGCACGGCCACAGTGTGATCTACCTGTGGAGGCACACACCATCGCGATTCCGTAGCCGGCGCAAAAGGATAAAGCAATTTGAACCGACTAGGCACCACGAATGGACGTTTTAACGTGCGCCACATTTCATTAACAGTGTAATGAAATTCAGCTGGGCAGGCAAAAACCTGCGCAGACTTGCGGGTCCTGTGCGTCCCAAAAGAGGACACAACGCCCAGAGGATTGGGCTCATCCTCTAAATGCAAGGTTTCCTTCACAGAAACAATCAACTCATCCATGGTCGCCCGTTCTTCAGGTGACCCTGGGGAGGATGTGTCAACACCCTCAATTTCAGCCTCCCCCTCAGACCCCGGGGGGTCCAAGGATGAGCGGGACCCTGAAAAGGGCACGCTTGCAGCAGCAGCCATATCCCCATCTGAATCAGAAGAGAGAGACAGCCTGGGCCGTTTTCTCGCAGCCCGTTCAGACATCAGCATTTCCATATTTGCCACTAAAGTCGCAACCACAGCAGCCAGATCAGGTCGCAGCGGAGCCACAGGAGAACTGGGGCCCCCCACTAAAGCTGGAGGAAACTTGCTTTCCTGAGAATCCATGGCTCAAGACAAGAAAAAATTACAGTGCAAAAAATAGTGTACTGTCCCCTTAAATAGCGCTGCGGAGTGCGCAGCCCACCGCTACTGTCACAGCTATGAAGACCCCCAAAAGGAGAAAGAAAACTGAGCCAGAAGCAGTATACAGAAGAAGACAGAGAGATAGACTGCAGAGCCCGCAGATCGTTGCTACCTGTGTCCTTGCTGCCTGAGAGGAAAAGGAAATGCTGCTGGAAGGGGCTGGCTATAAGCCAGACCTCAGGGAAAATGGCTGCCCATAGGAAATGCATTGGAGGCTACACCAAGATGGCCGCCGACATGCGGCCGAACCGATCGTTCTACAGCCCACAAAATGGCGGCGGAGGGCGCCAAAACGATCTGTATACTCGCCCCAGAGGGGCCATATCCATGTGCAGTAAAAAACATGGCGGACCGCGCGAACATACCCCCGCAGCGGTGGCCGCACAAGACTCAAGTCTGTACCCCCAAACATGCACCTAAGGTGACACAGGGACAGGGACCCCCAGCAAAAACATACAGATCTGCACAAAGCGAACCCCGCACAGACATGGGGACACACAGCAACACAGACTGCCACCCCAGACAGAGGCCCCACACAGAAAAGTACTTACCTGTACCCGATGGCGTGGGGGAGCCTCTATGCACGGATAAACCTCTGTCCTCTCCTGACAGGGAGTGCCGTGAGCCAGGGACATGACGCTGCAGCAGCGCAGACGAGTCCTGTGAGGTAGCCACCTCACGGCTGCATCCCTGCAGCGAACAGGGATGGGTCGTTCTTAATGCCAGGGCGAACCATAGCTGAACGCTCGATGGCGGGCTGGGGGTCCATCTGACCCTCTGTGCCCTGGAGAACCAGGGTGGCCAGTCCGTATCCCAGCACCGCATGATCCATCTTCATCCGAAGAATAAACTAACACTAAAGCTGACAAAATAAACAGCTAGTAAAGTGAGAGAAAAAACTGACATTTAAAAGAAAATCAAATAGAAGATTTAGGAAGGTTGAGACTGAAGCCCCAGCACAAGATAGCCTGAACTATTCCTGATGCTAGGCAAACTAAAACTGAGTTGGGAGTGGTGATGCAGGGGGGGTATTGACCAGATGTGACAGCCCCCGTGGGTGTGTACATGCTAATGCCTTTTGTCTTTTGACTAAGTCTATATGCCTAGCTATTCCTACGGATAGGTGGACAATACCAATTGTGATGACTTCGAGGAGGCGGCGACTGTCGGAGGACGTAAGAGAAAAATGTATTTACACACAAGTGATAGGGTGCAACCACAATAGTGTAGCAAAAATTATGTTGTAACAATGAAAAAAAAAAAACCATGACAGAAACAGTCCCAAATGACACACAAAATAACAAGTCCAAGTAAAAGTGTCCGTGATAGAAGTAGCTGAACTGGAATGTGGAAGCCGGGTGAACTGTGTTCAATATCCCACCACCTATAGAGCCAAGCTTCTTACCAGAAAGATGAATAATAAGGGCATATATGTGTTAGGATCCACAACAAAGATCACATGCCAAGGAAAGGAAAGAATGTTGGTCCGCCCCTACCTACCACTCAGGAGGGGTGGAAAGAGGCGAGCCTCTTACCAGATATACATATATGGAGGGCTATGAAACGGACGAACACCCCTTTCCTTTTCAGGACGTGATGATGGATCAATCCCTGGTGGGTAGTCACTGCTCTTGTCCTTATTTAAGCAACATTCACTGCAGACTTGCTGGTCCCCACTTTCCTCATACTGTCCCTCTGTGCTTTGATGGCTTTTGGCTGCTGCTGATTTCCCCTCAGCCTGAGCCTGCCTTCTCCTCAGCACTTTTTATCCTGTGTGTCATTTGGGACCGTTTGTCACTAAAAAATTTTTTATTTTTGTTGTTACAACATAATTTTTGCTACACTATTGTGGTTGCACCCTATCACTTGTGTGTAAATACACTTTTTTAAATGTTATCTAGCTTGTTATAGTAAAAGGCAGAACTTCCATTTAATTTCACTTTAGTGAACACTATATAGGGTTATTAGCTTGGATTTATTTCAAGACCCCTTCTCAACCAGTGCACGTTGTACACATTTAATACAATTTTGTTCCAATATTTCACGTATTTGATTGGTTAGCGCACCTGATACACACACACTCTTTATCAATGTCACCACATACTGGTTCTAAGGTTGCAGCTTTCCACAATCCAATCAGCGCACTTTCATATTTTACCCAGTTTGTTAACACCTGTAAGAAAAGGGCTTAGTGTGAGATGAGCTAGTGCTAGCGGATACAGGAGGGGCTTTATCGGCGGCCTCCTGGGTTCCACCTGGGGATTCAGGCTCCGATCTGCTCTTGCCTACAGCCACCTGCACCGACCTTCCCTCCTCCTCCTCCATGAGGTGGGTTGCGGCAGGTTTCATGTCTTTGGCAGCTTTCTAGCTTTTTTCGGCTGGAGAGTCTGCCTTACCCCCGCCATGTGGGTTCTAGGTCTCCTCCGTACTCGTTTCCCTATTCCGGGTCGCAATGCGCATGCTCCGCCTTTCCTGCACAAACCGGAAGTTTTGAGGCTTGGAGCGCACGGTTTCCTCCTCCAAGGTGCCGCTATGACCGGTGTTTTTTCTTTTTAAATTCCGGCAGAATGGCAGGGAGGACCGGAGGAGACCCCTGCTGAAAAGCAGCCACAGGCTCTGTAGGGACTATCACTGTGACCAACTGCCTGTATCCTGGGGCGACCTGTGAGAAGCCCAAAAGGGGTGCAGGTAGAGTGCGACCCTCACTGGCGTTGCTGAACCTGCCTCACAGGAGGACAATCCACAGTCTTCAGGTCAGAGACAAAAAAATAAATGTTTTGATGTTGGAGAAACACAATCAATACTGAGGGACAAGGGGAAGGGTGAGGCCTTTTAACAACTGTGAACTGATTGTGTTTCCTGTAGGGTGGAGCCTCTCGTCTCTCATGTGTTGCCATCCTGGAAGGTGAGGAGAAAGTTGACAGACAACCTTTATTACCAACAATATGTAATGTACTTTACAATGTTCCTGACATATATTTCAGCTTCCTGGATTTTTTTTCATCTTCCCTTCAGATATGAAAGGCAGAGTGATTTAACACCTGATTAGATTGGTCATCCATGTGATGAAATGAAAAGTATGACATTTGCAATAAACTTTGCATAAAGTAGTTAATTTGCATTTCATTTATTGGTCCAAAGATATCAGGCAAAATGGTCAGCCCTCACACATGTTCACTTCATCATATCTGGCCCTGTTTTGAAAAAAGTTTGGACACCCCTGCAGTAAATGATTCATCCATCTACGACCCCCTCCAAAGTAAATAGTCACTCCCAGATGGTCACTCATATATGGGGACATAAAGAAGAGCTTGGAGAGTGCAACTAAGTTTGAACACGCTTTATTAAATCCAAGCATATGTCACATTACACTCACATTTGGTTCAGTATAAAATCACTTTTGTATAAAGCCTTCCCCGTCCATGGGTCATAATACTCTAAGCGCCACTGTACAGTGGATCTCACCGATCGCTAGTTAGAGATGAAACATCACGGCCGGTTAAGCGTAAAATGTCACTTTCGTTGCCGTACAGACATGTCCCGACGCGTTCCCTCATCATGATTTCGTCCAGGGATTCAGTCGTGATAACGAAACACGTCAGGACGTGGCTGTATGGCAACTGGAAGTGAGGTTTCACGCTTAACTGGAACTGATGTTTCATCTCTAACGAGTGATCACTGAGATACACTGTACGGTGGTATGTAGAGTATCATGACCCATGGATGGGGAAGGTTTTATTCTAAAGCGATTTTATACTGAACAAAATGTGAGTGTAATGTGATGTATGCTTTGATTTAATGAAACGTGTTCAAACTTAGTTGCACTATCGGAGCTATCGTTTATCTCCCTATACCCGAGTGACAATCTGGGAGTGACTATTTACTTTGGAGGTGGCCGTGGATGGATATATAATTTACTGTATAGTCCAAATATGTACAATTGCTGAGCATGAGAATGTGAGGCAGACTCATCTGGTGAGTGCATATTTGATGGGGAAGTGGTGACACGGGTTTCTCACTTGGCGAAGATTGCATGCCAGTGTGTATTTGGATGGGATTTTTCCACTAGAACGGTAGATGGATTGAGAGTCTAGAGTCTAGAAGCTATGGTACCAATTACTGAAAATTGATCACACCAGATGTACTGACTGCCTATCTCCTTTGAGGCCCTGAAATGTCAGGACAGTACAAATACCACCCAAATGACCCCTTTTTGTAAAGTAGACAGTCCAAGGTATTTAGTAAGAGGCATGGTAGGTTTTTTGAAGTTGTAATTTTTTCCCACAATTCTTGGGAAAATGAAGAAAAATTTTTTTTTCTTTTTTTTCCCACAAAGTTGTCAATTTATAAGCTATTTCTAACACATAGCATGTGCACAGCAAAAATTACACCCAAAAATACATTCTGCTACTCCTTCCGAGTATGGCGATACCACATGTGTGAGACTTTTACACAGCCTAGCCACAAAAAGAGACTCCACGTCCAAGAAGCACCTTCAGGCGTTCTAGGAGCATAAATACACATAAAACTTTCTTACTACCTATCACACTTTTCAAGGCCCTAGAGCACCAATACAATGGAAAAGTCCACAAAATGACCCCATGTGAGACTTTTTCACAGCCTAGCCATATAGAGGGACCCAACATCCAAGGAGCACCATCATGCATCCTAGCCACTTGCCTAGGCCTATTTTTGACATTTGGTGTTTACAAGCTAAAATCAGTTGTTTTTACTAGAAAACTACTTAGAACCCCCAAACATTATATATTTTTTTTAGCAGAGACCCTAGAGAATAAAATAGAGATTATTGCAATATTTTTTATCACACCGTATTTGCACAGCGGTCTTCCAAACGCAATTTTTAAAAAAAAAAATCACTTTTTTTAATTAAAAAAAAAGAAACCAGTAAAGTTAGCCCAATTTTTTTCCATAATGTGAAAGATAATGTTATGCCGAGTAAATAGATACCCAACATGTCATGCTTCAAAATTGCGCACGCTCACGGAATGGCGACAAACTTCGGTACTTAAAAATCCCCATAGGCGACATTTTAAAAATTTCTACAGGTTGCCATCTTAGAGTTACAGAGGAGGTCTAGGGCTCAAATTATTGCTCTTGCTCTAACGATCGCGGCGATACCTCACATGTGTGGTTTGAACACCGTTTACATATGTGGGCGGGGTTTCCGTATGCGTCCGCTTCTGCGCGCGAGCTAACGGGGACAGGGTGCTTTAATTTTTTTTTTTTACTATTTTATTTTTTATTTTTACACCGTTTAAAAAAAAAAAATTGATCATTTTTATTTCTATTACAAGGAATGTAAACATTTCTTGTAATAGAAATAGGCATGACAGGACCTCTTTTTTGTAAGATCTGGGGTCAAAAAGTCCTCAGATCTCACAAGTACACTAAAAGATAGAAAAAAAAATAAATAAATAAAATGAAAAAAAAAAAAAGGGACCTTTAAACTGGTTGCTAGGCAACAACGTTTGCCGTAGCTCCGGTCCTCCAAGACCATAGAGTCGAGTGAGGGCAAGCTTGCCCTCACTCAACATCCTGTCCATGAAAATCCGGGACCGGATCGTTTTCCCCGCTGCCAGCGGGTCCGGTAAGCGGGGAAAAGGACCAGGACGCGGCGGGAGGTGGGGGGGTCACCTCTTCCGCCATCCCGGAAGGGTGATCCCGCGGCGAATCCGCCGCTGGGACCACCCTTATCGGAAAGCCAACTGTCCACCGTTTAAAAAAATACCAGGGTTATGGCAGCTATCTGCTGCCATAACACCGGTTTTTAGGTTTAAACGGAAAACGTATATATACATTGGCCGGTTGGCAAGTGGCTAGGGACATAAATCACACACATAAATTCCTGACAACCTATCACATTGTTGAAGACCCCTAACACATAGCATAATACATACCAAAATACATTCTGCTGAGCAAAGGATAAACAAAAAAATACCTGTGGTTTTAGCAGTGCAGTGGTTCAGGCAGCAGGCAGGAACGTAGACAGCGACAGTGAAAGGATTGTCCAGGCAGCAGGCAGGAATACTGTCCATAGTCAGTACAGGCAGCAGGCACAGATATTGTCAGCACAGCCAAAGCATTGGTCCAGGTAGCAGGCAGGTCAGCAGCAGAAAAAGGATTGTCCATGCAGCAGGCAGGAATACTGTCCATAATTAGTACAGGCAGCAGGCAGAGATATGGTCAGTACAGCCCAAGTATTGGTCCAGGCAACAGGCACATGTTCCATAAAAAGTCCTAGGTCAGTGCAGGCAGGGATATGATCAGCACAGTCAAAGTATTGGTCCAGGCAGCAGGCAGGACCATCAAGCTTAGGGCCTCGGTCGGGAAAGAATGGGGACAGGGGTAGAGGCTTCTCCCACCCAAATCGCTTTGAAGCCTCCGGACTCCAGACCCTGTTCTGAGTTTACAAACCCAGAGAAATCCAAAAACTGGTTTTCTCATATCAGAACACTATATTCTGAAGCCCCTCACAAAAGTGAGACCCCTGTGTCATTTTGAATCCCACTACTACAGTAGCAGGGCGAAGGATCAGTCTAAGTGGCAGGCAAATAACATGGTCGTAACAGGCCGAGGTCAGTGCAGGTAAAAAGGCAGAAATAGACGGTAGGCTAAGGCAAAATCGATAAACAGTCCAGGGTCAGTTCACTTGAAAGGCAGAAACATGGCGGATAAACAATGCAGATGGCAGGCAGAGACATAGTCGATATACAGGCCAGGGTCGGTTCACAAGGAAGGCAGTGATATGGTTGGTTGAGGCAGCAGGAAAATATTCAGCAGTGAAATATGGGCTAAAAGTTTAGGGCAGTGTGATATATTTTGAAGCATTCTCCAATGCAAAGGCCAGGTTGGGAGGGACAATCGGTACAATGGAAACTGGTGTCTTTCCTAATTCTTCTTTTGCCACACACCCGACACCTTTTTTGGCGTCTTCTTCCGGTTTCTGATGGTGGGATATGGAAAGGGAAATGGCGCTCATGAAGACTGCTGACACAATCAGAACGAATGATTTCTGGGGGGGATCCTTGCTGGTAAATCAGGGCAGTGGCAATATCCTCAATAAACTGGAGGAAGGGGATTGGTGTTGTTGTGGACTTTTTATAGGTGACAAAGGCATTGTACATGGCCAAATGGAAAAAGTACACTGCAACCTTTTTGTACCAAAAGAGGGTCTTTCGTGTCGGGAGATAGGGCTGCAGCATTTGATCGTTTAAATCCACCCCCCCCCCCCCATGTACTTATTGTACTCGTGGATACAAGCAGGCTTTCGAACGGAACTTCGAACGGGACCGCGTCGTCTTTGAATTTCCACTGAGGTGTCATCGTGGATGGTGGACATGATGTAAACGTCCTTACTATCCCTCCACTTCAAAGCCATTACCTCCTCGTTCTTAAGGCTTGCGGATTCCCCAATTCGTAATTGAGTGGTGACAAGACTCTGCGGGAAGCCCTTCCGGTTTTTTTCTTACTGTACCGCAGGCCAAGGTTTTCTTCAGGTACAGGTGGCGGAAAAGGGGCAAACTGGTATAATAGTTGTCCATATAAATATGGTACCCCTTTTGCAGCAATGGGAAGGCTAGGTCCCAGACAATCTTCCCACTTACTCCCATGTACGTTGGGCTCTCAGGGGGCTGGAGCTCGGAGTCTCTGCCTTCGTACACGCGAAAGGCGTACACATATCCCGTTTTGCTTTCCCAGAGCTTGTTAAGTTTTAAGCCGTACTTCGCCCTCTTGCTGGGAATATACTGCTTAAATGCCAGCCGGCCTGTGAAGTGGACCAGTGATTCGTCCACAGCGATCTTTTGGTCAGGGACATAGACTTCGGGGAACCGTCCAGAAAAGTAATCAATTAGGGGGCGAATTTTGTAGAGTTTATCATAATTGGGATCATCTCGAGGAGGGCACTGGAAATTATCGTTGAAATGCAGGAAGCGCATTATAGCATCATAGCGGGACCTGGTCATGACTGATGAATAAAGTGGCATATGGTGGATGGGTTTGGTGGACCAATAAGAATGCAGCTCATTTTTTTTTTTTGTAACCCCCATATTGATTGTAAGGCCCAAAAACACTTTGAACTCTTCTACTGTTAGGGGTCTCCATTCAAAAGGACAGGAATGATATGAGGTGGGGTTGTTCTCTATAAACTGTTGGGCAAAAAGATTTGTTTGGTCCACAATGTTTTGAAGGAACTCCATAGGGAAAAATAAATTAAAAAAATCAATTCGAATAAAATTTTCGGTGTTGACCTGCAAACCTGGCTGTGCTGTGAAGGGGGGGATTGTAGCTGACCCAGAGCTAGAAGGCAGCCACAATGGGTTTGCCAAGGCATCCGGAAGCTGCATTTGGGCTCTTCTTCTTTGGGGCTGGTGTGAAATCCCAGTGCTTGTACTGGGCATTTCCTCCTGGGGTCCAGCGCCGTTGGCGTTTGCCGATTGGCCATTGGCGCTGCTGGTGTCTGCCTGATTTTCAGTGCGGCGTCTTTTAGGCCGAACTTCTTCCTCCTCCAATTCAGTGCCGGATGTAAAGCCTTCAAAGGGCTCAAATTCTGAACCGGATTCAGAAATTGTTTCAGCGTCAGAAGGTGAGAGCTCCCCGCTGCTCTCACTCATCATGGATATTATTCGACAGGCCTCTTCGGCAGTGAAAACCCTTTTGGACTTTGACATGGTGGCTGCATGAAGGTTGACAGGTAATCGAGTACTTTGCTGGGCAGGTGACAGGCAGGTGACAGGTACTGATGAGCAGGTGGCAGGTACTCGGGTACTCCAATAGGCAGGCGACAGGTACTCGGGTACTCTGATGGGCAGGTGACAGGCAGGTGATAGGTACTGATGATCAGTACTGATTCTGATAGGTGTTACTGATGGGTACTGATGATCAGTACTGATACTGATAGGTACTGATGGGTACTGATGAGCAGGCGGCAAGTACTCGGGTACTTCAGGCGTCAGGTACTCTGATGAGCAGTTGGAAGATACTCGGGTATGCTGATGGGTAGGTGACAGGTACTCGGGTACCCTGATGGGCAGGGAAAAGGTACTCGGGTACGCTGATGGGCAGGCGACAGGTACTCAGATGGGCAGGTGACAGGTACTCAGATGGGCAGGTCCTCTTTATTTGATGGGGGCAATCAGGGCACAGTAATAGTGACAATACTCTCACTGGTAACTCACTGTTTGCTGATCTCCTCACACTGGATCGGTGTTTGAGGAGAAGAGCCTGGTAACAGTGAGTTACCCTCATCTTTGTTGACATTTGTGACCGGCTGTGATTGGACACAGCCGGTCACGTGGTAAAGAGCCAATTTCATTGGCTCTTTACCAAGATCGGGGATTGGCTCTGTCCGAGGGACGAGCCTCGTCCCCGATCGCTGCTCTGCGCGCCCCCGGGGGCGCGCATTGCAGAGAGAACGAGCGGCTCGCGCTTGAGCGCTCATGTGATCGGCTGTGATTGACACAGCCGATCACGTGGTAAACAGCCAATTTCTATTGGCTGTTTACCTTGATCAGGTATGGGCTATGTCCGAGGGACGAGCCTCATCCCTGATCGAGCCGCTGCGTGCCGCCGGGGGCGCGCACTGGCAGCTAGAACGGGCCGACGTCATATGACGGCGGCCCGGATCGGTAAAGGAATGATGCCGACGTAATTTTACAATGACTCGGTATTGAAGGGGTTAAACCTGCCATGGCTCCTAAAGCATCAATGATGATTGATGTAGGCCACATGAGAGGTTCCTCCGGGTACTACGGTTTCCTCCCACACTCCAAAGACATGCTGGTAGGTTCATGAGATGGATCCTGTCTAAATTAGCCCTTGTATGTATGAATGTGAGTTACGGACCATAGATTGTAAACTCCTTTAGAGCGGGGACTGATGTGAATGTACAATATATATGTAAAGCGATGTGTAAATTGACAGCGTTATATAAGTACCTGTAATAAATAAACATTTTGAAGGCTTTATCAATGCCTAGAAGCACAGTGAAATCTATTAAGTTAAAGGTATTTGGTACAACCCAGACCCTCCCTGGATCAGGACATTGCTCCAAACTGGATGAAAAAACAGGATGAAACTGGTCAGAGAGGCTACCAGAATGCCTAAAGCAACTCTAAAGCTGTAGCAGGAATTTATGACAAAGAGTGGTCATTGTGTGCATGTGACAACAATATCACAAATTATCCACAAATGTGGCTTGTATGGGAGGGTTGCAAGAAAAAAGCCACTCCTCAAGAAAGGCCACATGAAGATTCTGGACCTACATGAAAAAAGGTGTTATAGTCAGATGAGACAAATTTAATGTTTTGGTCTCAACACAAAGCGATGTGTCTGGCGAAAATCCAACACAGCTCACCATCCAAATAACACCATTCCTAATGCATGGAGGTGGTATTATCTTGATATGGGGGTGTTTCTCTGCAGCAGGGACTGGATCACTTGTCAGGATAGAAGGAAAAATTGATGGGGAAAAATACTGTCAAATTCTTGAGGAAAGTCTGCTGTCCTCTGCCAGAAAGTGGTAACTGGGAAGGAGGTTTACCTTCCAACATGACAGACCCAAAGAACACAGCAAAAATGACATATGCAGTGGTTGAAGGAGAAAAAGGTGAATAGCCTTTCATGACTTAGTCAGAGACCAGACTTAAACCTCATTGAAAATCTGTGGAATGACATTAAGACTACAGTCCACAAACGGTCAACATCAAATTTAACTGAACTTGAGTGGGGTGATCCTTTTTCCAACTCAGTAATTCTGTTTTTGATTTTTTTTCTAACATATCTTTCACTTGTATGTTATAAGTTGCACAGAGTAAATACAGCTGGATTAATCAAAAACTGTCCAAGAAGAAGGGGTTGTAACGACGATGCAGGTTTAAATTTTTTTGTTGGACACGTTGATATCAGACCCTTATCTACAGTATTGACTTCCTGATTTTCGCTCCCTATCTTACATGTTATTAGAAGGGAGTATTTATATCATGTGTATCCCCGGGGTCATACTGCGGAGGGTGATGGTGGGCTTGGGGGAGTCCTGCAGGGAGAATAGCTCTCATGCGGAAAAAGGTGAAGCGGGTGGATTTATTAGGATGTTCTTTGTGGTCTGTGTTATATTTTGTACCTTTTTCTTTTGTCTTTTTTTTAAGGTTTTATTCTTTCAGCTTCTATCAGCCTGAGCCTATCTACCTGCTTTTTCAATTCGAGACTGAGGAGGAGTGAATATGGTATTGCCCGCTTCTTGTATTTATCTCTCCCACGGTCATGGCTTCTTTGACTAACAGGAATCACCTGAAAATCGTATCGTGGAACGTTAAGGGTCTTCGGTCTCCAAGTAAGCGAATGCAGGGACTCAGACACCTTAAAACGTCTGCGGACAGATGTAGCTCTCCTTCAGGAGACCCATCTCTCCTCAGACGATCTCGACCGCCTACGCAAATTATGGGTGGGTACAGTATATGGCTCCTCTGCTATAGGACGGAAAGCTGGAGTGGCCATTTTGGTACATAAAGATTTACAATTTAATCTTAAACTAATTCGGGCAGATACTGAGGGTCGTAAACTTACTATTGAACTCACTCTTAAGTCGGGTGATTTGGCAATTACAAATATTTATGAACCTAATTCCCCCAAAATCACACTTTTTTTAGGATATGACATCATGGATACTACAAATATCGAATACTTTACATCTAGTTGGTGGGGACTTCAATTCAGTCATGCATTCATTGGAAGACCGTACAATTCCCGACTAAGATTTCCCACACTATCACGATCCATCCTGGATTCAACGCCATTAGCTCGACATATTTCATCGGCTAGTCTTACAGATATGTGGCGTATTACGCATCCTATTGACCTTGAATTTACTTTTTTTTCATCTCCACATCAGTCCTTTTCACGTATCGATTATTTCTTTGCGTCACTAGCTCTTACTTCATTACTCCGAGACCCGGTTATTCATGACATGGCTATTTCGGACCATTGTCCAATAGAAATAGCTCTCCCTTTCACCGAAATCCCTACATCAACGCCCATATGGCATTTTCCACCTTTCCTAAAAGATAACGAGGATTTTCTACATACGATGCGGTCGTCGTGGGAGGAGTATTCCTCGCACAATGTTTCGTATCTCACCTCCGATCCCAACTTATTTTGGGAAGCAGGTAAAGCATTCTTAAGGGACAAAAATTGTATCCTATACCTCTCAATATAAAAAAATTTGCACGACAACTGTGCCTAAAGACAAGCCAAGATTTGCGACACGCCCAAGAGACGATGACATTAAATCACACTCCTACCATTAAAAACTGGCAGAGAGCGAAAAACTCCTTTGATTTGTGGGCTGCACAGCAGGAAGCGTTTAGGTCGTCATACTATTCTCTACGCTATCATAAATTTGGAAATAAAGCTGGCAAACTCCTTGCTAAAATGTATTCGGATACTCGTTGTCCGACACGTATAACAGCCTTCAAATCAAAAGATGGCACTCTTGTTTCATCACCGACAGAGATCAGTAGGATGCTGGTAGAGTATTATACTGCATTGTACTCTACTGACCCTACTGATCTCGATACTGCGCAGACTCTACTAGCAAAAATACGCCTGCCGATATAAAAAGCTTAAATTCTCCCATTTTATTGGAAGAGATTCGACTTACTATCAAAGCTCTTCAATCAGCTAAAGCCCCTGGTCCAGATGAATATTCAGCTGATTTCTACAAGCTTACTAACGATTTTATATCGTCGACTCTCCTCTCCGTTTTCCAATTAATGTGGTCGGGGGGTCCTTATCTCCCTACGGATTACTCGCTTACATTAAACTCATCCCCAAGAAAGGGAAAGACCCACTTCTGCCCGGATTATATCGTCCGATATCTCTTATAAACATGGACGCAAAAATTCTTACAAAGAGTTGCTTCACGTCTTGCTGGTCTTCTTCCATCACTTTTGCTTCCTGCTCAGTCAGGATTTGTCACGGGTCGCTCAGCGACGCTTAATATCCGCAGGGTCCTTTTGGCACTTGAACATGCTAGAAGAAAACCTCAAATAGATGCAGCCATTATAACGATAGACGCTGAAAAGGCCCTTGACAACATTAGTTTCAACTGGCTATTTAAAGTTATGGAAATATTCGGCTTTTCGGGCTCTATTCTCCTGTTTCTTCGACAAATGTATAAATCACCGACTGCTAAGCTCTCTACGCTAGATTTCACTTCGGATACTATCCACTTAACGAAAGTGACACGCCAAGGCTGCCCTCTTTCCCCTATTCTTTTTAATTTGGCCCTTGAGCCTTTATCTAGACTTCTTAATTCTCCAGAGGGTATTAGCGGAATTCCTGTCGGGAACCAAACCTTAAAATGCGCTTTATTTGCGGACGATATTTTGATCTTTTCGTTTAATCCTCTTAATGATTTCTTAATTCTTAAAGAAATGTTTGCGACCTTCCCTCTCTGCTCGGGTTTTCGGATAAATTTTGATAAAAGCAAGGTATTAGATCTACATCCTCAACTGTCCGCTCACTGGCATAGACAATCCCCTTCGCTATGGCGTCGCAATATACAACGTGCCTCGGCATGCGCATAGGAAGGGACCACTCATCTCTATACACCCTTAACTTTCCACCACTCATTTGTAAAATTGTCTCTGAGTTGCAGACCTGGGCGACCCTCCCTCTCTCACTCTTCGGGAGATGTCATTTATTTAAGATGGTATCTTTTCTCTAGTTACCTTACTATTCAAGGCAATCCCATGTTCATTCCCTCTACTACACAAGCAGCCTTCAGACAGTGGGCAATTTTGGGACTAACTAAAGTCTCCTCGCTTTATGACAATATTACCAACCACTTTAAATCTTTTCAAGTGCTGAGACAGGAATTTAATATGCCCTCTTCTCATTACTTTTTCTATTTACAAATGACTTCCTTTTTGCGGACTTGCTGTAGATATGGAACAAATCCATTTAAACCTTCCTTTATCGATGTAGTGCTTCACCAAAAATAATATTCTATTTCTATTCTATATAAGCATTTAGTGTCTCATTCGTTGGGTAGGATTCAACAGGTATTATTCCAGAAATGGTCTCACATTCTGGGGGATGAAACATTACCGGAAAAGCTTCTTAAGAGCTATAAAAGCATACACTCTTATTATTTCTGAAAATTGGCGGGAAACTCATTTTAGAATAATGCATCTGGCTTACTATCCTTTTTCGACATTGCCCAGATGATCCTACCCAAGCGCAATGTCCGTGGTGTAAAATCACACGGCCTACACTTTTACATCGACTCTGGGAATGCCCTCATATCAGCAATTTCTGAGACAGCGTGCTGGGTTATATTTTTCTTATTTCGGGTATGGGTTTACCTAAGACTCCTACCACCTGCCTTTTTAATTGCATATCCTTTTCTTCACAATGGACCCACCTCTGCCTCTTGGCAGCACGCAGAACGATTATGGCTAACTGGATTAACTCCACCCCACCAAATCTTTCACAGGTCCAACAATCTTTGCTGTCCCTATGCCAACTGGAAAGACTTGACATTATGCTTTCCAACTCACATACTACCCCGAGATTTTTTACCAGATGGAGATCATTTCTGGAATATACATTTTCAGAAGAGAGCTTGACAGATATGATATGCCCTTTTAGATTCACTGAATGGTATTCCTCTAGGGACATGGCTGATTCTCTTGGCAACATAAGGGTTGCAACCTAGATAGGCTCAGGCTGAATCTTAATTCTTCAATCCCCCCCCCCCCCTTTCTTCTCGTTTTTTTTTTTTGGGTTGTTTGCTTTTTGTGTTTTTTTTTTCTTTTTTTTTTTCTTTTTTTTTGTTGTCTATTTATGCAAAGCCTTGGGGTGTTTTACCCAAGTAATTGGCTGCATTAACACGGTTTTATATTTTTTTTGTCTGATTTTGTATGTAAAAAGGAAAATAAAATTTATGGTAATGGAAACAAAAAAAAAAAAAAAGGAAAAAAAAACCCCAAAAAACAAAAAAAAAAAAACTCTTCATTTCAGGCTGCAAAGCAACAAAATGTGATTATAATAAAAGGGATGCGATTCTGTTCTATACCCACTATATATCATGTTTGTTATTAAAACAGTGCAGTGTAGAATTAATCTAATCCCGCCTCCAACAACAGATTGGTGCGAAAGTGATCTATTACACGAGGAGAACAGTCCGCAATGGACCATGATTATCTGTTACTGCAGAGAAGCATCCCCAGCCTGATCCTGCTGTTCATAAAAAAAAAGGGGATACAAAAATACATGCAAAGCAAAAGCAGAATTGCAAAAGCTCTGCTGTTAAATTACTTTCTGCCCATACAAGCCTAACTCAAATTTTCGTTAAACTAGCAATTTATGCACTTTCCATTTTTCTGTTCATATCACGTGGGCTTAGGATTTTGATACTAACAAATTGCATTTATGAGGTATTCTTTAGTATAAGGCTTTGTCAAGCAAAATATCTGGGGCTAAGCTATTCATATAAACTCTGGGAGAAAAAAAACACAGTGGAAAATAATGGGATTTTTGACTTACCGTAAAAAACATTTCTCTGCATTCATTGACGGACACAGCTCCTTGGGATTCTTGACCATTGGTTATATTGCCCCCTACAGGAGTAGGACACTAGGCAGAAAAAGTAACTTGACTTTGCCTAATGGGCAGTCCCAGGAGGTATACTACCCCTCTGCTATAAGTACTCAGTTTTGTTACAAGCAGTGTCAAAAGTATTACGACTCCATAGAGGGGTGGTTGCGGTGTCCGTCAATGAATGCAGAGAAATAGATTTTATGGTAAGTCAAATATCCCATTTTCTCTTTTGTTCATTGACGGACCATTGGGATGTCCCAAAGCAGTGCCAAACATGAGGGGTGGGATAACAGAAAAATCCCAAGGCAAAACAGTAGCCAACCAGGTAACAGGAGCTCAACAAAATACAACAGGAGCCCACCTGAACAATACACCCCCAAAGAGGGAACAGAACCTCTAAACAGCAGGCGGGCAGTTTTGCATAACAGAGCAAAAGGACAGGTTACAGCAGGCGGGTGAATGGGCTTACATAACACACATAGCAACACATAGAAAAAGCCGCGGTCAAAAGTGAAGCTGGTTCTAGAAATCAGCAGACACAGACAGGAAGTTACTTCTCTGTTATTTGTAGGATGTCAGGCCATCTATCATATCACTTAATCCTGTCCACCTGCCAGCCTGCTATGTGTGATGTAATCCACAGACAGGTGACTTCTCCACAGATTGTATAATTTAGGCAGGCCATAGACGGTTCCACTTTCATTTTTGCAAATACGCCGGGGGGCCGGAGAAGACCGTGAATATTGCTAGCAGCTAAAGCACTTGCAAAGTAAATCCAGCAGGCTGGTTGCACCCAAGTTGATTGATCGTTCAACTTGGTACATTGAGCCTGCCTATACATGGTTCAAATCTTGGCCAGTTCCTGCTGACCCGGCCGAGATTCAAACCATCAATGGCCAGTCTAAGCCCCTTATAAACAGACACCCTCCCGCTATAGTTATGCAGGACTGAAGAAACAGACATTACATTCCAGCCATATAAAAGACTTAAAGTTAAAATAAAGGTGTATTGAAACCTGTAATTCTATATCCTGCATTACAATGGCCTTTTGAAGCAGTGTGTTCAGAAATGATGATCAGGGAAAATTGGTCACAAGTGACAAGGAAAAGGCATCTGTATTAAATTTATTCTTGACAGTTTAGAAACGAAAAGGAGAGATATAGACAAGACAGAAGTGCTAACGTTACACTGAATGTACCCTTGTGGGTGACTGAATCAAGTATTTAAAAAAGACTAGAAAAACATAATGTGAATAAATCACTACAAGCAAATTGCTTATACCCAAAAGAACTTTGCCATGTCAAAGCCTGACCATTGTTCTTAATGAAGGGCAACTTACAGACTGGAATAGTGATTAGCGAAAAGCTAACAAGGTACCGCTATTCAAAAATGGGCCAAATATATATACCTGAAAACTGCAGACCAGTCAGCCTAGCATCCACAGTATATAAACAATTGAAGGAATGATAAGGGGTCATTATCCAAAAACGTGATAATATTTTAGTAGTAACCGATATAAAGATCATTCTTGCCAGACCAATCTTTTAAATTGTTTCTAAAATCAGATGGACTTTTATTTAATGCATCTTCTGTATTAAGGTTAAAAAAAAAAAAAAACTTCTGCATGCAGGTCCCCCCTCCAGCACCCCCTATACCTACTTGAGTTTGATCTCAGTCTAGCGATGTGCACGTATCGCAGCTCTCAGGTCTCTCTCCTCATTGGACAGAGGCAGCAGTGGGAGCCATTGGCTCCTGCTACTGTCAATCACAGCCAGTGGAGAGAGAGAGAGAGGGGGAGGAGCCGAGTCAGTTCTGTATGTAAATGGGCAAAAAGAGCACGCATGAGTGACCCAAGAGCAAGTGGCTTTCTGTGGGGGCAAGAGGGTTGGGACCCCAGAATAGGATGATTGGGGCTGTGCTGTGCAAAACCATTGCACAGCAGGTAAGTACGCTATGTTCGTTATTTTAAAAGAACAAAGAAACACTCAAACTTTTAAAATCACTTTAACATTTTATGAGGAAGTAAGCTGTTTTTCGATCAAGGAAGGCCTGTGGATGTAGAATATTTAGATTTTGCTAAAGTATTTTATAGTACCGCAAAAATCCTTACATTTAGAAATAAAAGTATTTTGCCAATGATATTTATGTACCTGGAAGGAGCAAGTCCAGAGGTGATTACTGACACAATTTCTGTATGGTCTACACTTGTGAGCAGGGTGCCCCAGGGGGTCTGTCCTGGGGGCAATTCTGTTTAACTTATTCATAAATGATAAAGAGAGGTTGGAATAAATCGTTCAATTCCACTGTTTCCTCATGATACAAAGTTAAGCAGGGCAATAACCTCACAACAGAATGCAACAACGTCACAAAAAGAGGGGTGGGTAGCTATATAGCAGAAGCTGGTTGGCCATAGAGTGGCCCAGATCACTTATACCGAACAGCCAATCACCAGCTTAAAAAACAAAAGCACAGGATACGAAGCTCATTTTATTACCACTTGTATCTAGGATGTTTTTATAGGTTTGGCTGACAGAAAGTGGTTAAAATAAATAAGGACTATTTAGTCATCAGCAACATTTGATCGCTGCTTAGCCTTTTCGACTTAAACCCTTAGGGGTGTCCCTTTTGCCAAGCTAGGATGTAAAAAGCAGGTATATATCAATTCAAGCCTTTTGGTCCTGGGGGTAACCTCTGCTCGGCCTTGTAGAATCATCAATAAAAATTCAGCTGGTTGCTGCTACTGGGTTAGAGGCTTAGCCCGCACAAGGAAATGAGACTGCCATCTACCCTAGCCCTCTCTTTAGGTCACTGCCTTTAGGGAGTAGATTTGCAAGGGCCTTTTTAAAGGCTATAGAAAAAAAAAAAAAAAAAAAAGTAAAGACCCAGAAGGGAAAATCAAGAATGCTGCTTCTGCCTCTTCCACAAAGTCTTTATACCAAGGCGCCTCCACCCCCAATGCCCCTCTGCCTGTTGCTGGCCCATTGGAGTCAAGCAAGCCCTGGTAATCCGCAGAGGGGATTACCTATCCTGAAGCCTTGTGCGAAGTGGACAGCTGAGTCCTTGACATGACCCAGAAAGTCCAAGAAGAAAATGATCCTCCACCATTGATTTAGTAAGGTGGAGATGCTGTTGGTGACCATTCAATGGGGGAGGGGGGAGGCAAGTGACTGTATCCATGCAAATCCACACACTTCCAGAAAAGTAATCATTACCTATCTCCAGAGATTCTGCACTGCGGTGAAAGACTTGACTGGATCCTTGATGTAAATGGTTTCTGGACGGGTAAGTGGACTATGTACAAGTTGGGTAAAGCCTTTTCCATGGGGGGCTTCTAACATCTGCAGCCCTGCTTTTCTGTGGAGTTCTGAATGGGAACCTTGCACTACGCTGACCAGCCATAGACCTGCTGGAGGTGTGGCAAGCACAGTCACGTAGGGAAGGACTGCAGTGAACTTGCTTGCAGGTCACAAAATAAAGGACTGGCCGAGGTCCAAGACCTGCAACCTCTGCGGATTGGCAGACCACATCTACAAGGCCTGCCCCCAGAGAGCTCAGACCAATGCTGGAGCCCTGATTCAGTGTAAAGCACTACCTGTCAGTGCTGAAAAACAGCTGAAAGATCCCCAGAAGGCTACTGGCAGAAAGAAGACCCCTCCCACACCCCAGTCCCCACCATCAGCCCATCCTCTATCACCCTGGTGCCAGAGGGTCCCCAGCCCACCCAGTCACCCTCTCCCTAACCCTCCAGTCTCCCAGCTTCCCCTGGACAAGTCCTCCCTCTCTACCCCTAATAACAAAGGATATCACCACCAAGCAGCTTGCCGTGATCCAGCAAGACCACGCTGGAATAGAAATGTTAGGAGGAAGACCTTAGTCTGTGGGTTAGGAGGTCAAGCTCCAGCCGATGCTCAACTTCAAACACTGATTTCACCAAGCCCTTCTAGGACTGCCTCCAGCTGTAGGGCTTGGCCAAGCAACAGAGATGGTAGAAGAATCCTCCCCCTCCACCAGGAGAGGTAACTTGAGCCCCAGACTGGCCCTTCATCTCTTTTGCATGATGGCTAAGCTCTCTTAATAATGTAAGAAGCTTAAGGACACTTCTAGGAGGAAGGCTGGGCTGACCTTTCTTCTACCCAGCAGAGTGATGTCTGCATGCTACAGGAGGGCACCCTGTCCTTCTCTAGAAGGTATACTCAATTGTCCTTCCAGTGGCCCTCCTACTGCTCTGGAGGTGGTGACTGCAAGGGTAGCTATTCCTTTCAGGGGTGGCTGTTTAATGGTTGAATCGATCCAGAAACTCATCTGTGGCTGACTTTGTCATAGTTGGCTGATGGGCAGGAGAGCCGACTGAGCTCATCAACATGTACACCTCTCCAGAAAAATGTGCATGGCTGAAGCTTTTCCAGACCCTGTTGACTTATTTTCTTACCTCTAGAGCAGTAGGTGTTTGGCAGTGATTTCAACTGTCCGATAGAGGATGATGGGAGCAGTTCCAGCAAGTATGCCAACCTCGATGCTATATCTAGGCTGCTCAGAAAGATGATCACAGAGGCCTCCTTGCAGTACATTGTGGGTTACACATGGAACAGTGTCCTGAACTACTCTTGGTGCTGCCCTGACAGATCGATCTGTGCATTCCAAGAGTGACTTTGTGTTCCTCTTTAGGGCAGTCAGGCATTGCAGCCACTCCATTGCCCCTACTTTTTCTCTGACCACAGAGCCATTCACTTTCAGGGTGATCTAGACAAAGGGTTTACTTCTGGCTCAGGCCCCTGGAGGCTGAACTTTACCCTGCTGGAAAATGAGGAACTGCTGGGGAACTCAGAGAGGCCTATATCACATGGCAGGAGAAGAGATTGGAAAGGTAAGCAACTGGAGGAAGTTTGAGTTTGCAAAAGTTAAGCTTTAGAACTTCTTTAAGCCAAGGGGACACCAGCAGGTGTGTGCTAGGAGGAGGGAACTCAGGAGACTGTAGGCTGGGATGTGAAGCAGGACCTGGAGGACACAAAGGGAACACAACTGGGTTGACCATCCCTAGGCCACCCTTCCACCTAGATAGGCAAATCACATTCCGCTTCACAATATACAGCCTGCTCCCCCATAACAATTGGAACAAAACTATAAATCCTGGTATTTTCTTTGTTGTTACATAGTTAGGTTGAAAAAAAAGACACAAGTCCATCTGGCTCAACCAATATAAAAAAAGAAAAAAAACTGTAAAGAAAACCAAACCATACAATCCTATACCCGCAGTTGATCCAGAGGAAGGCGAAAAAACCCCAGCAAAGCTAGATCTAATTTGCTACAGCAGGGGAAACAAAAACCCTTCCTGATCCCCCGAGAGGCAATCGGATATTTCCTGGATCAACTTTACCTATAAATATTAGTACCCACTTATATTAAGTACACTTAGGAAAGAATCCAAGCCTTTTTAAAAGCAATCTAGTAAGCTAGCCAGAACTACCTCAGAAGGGAGTCTATTCCACATTTTCACAGCTCTTACGGTGAAGAAACCTTTCCGTATTTGGAGACGAAATCTGTTTTCCTCTCGACATAAAGAGTGCCCCCTTGTCCTCTGTGTTGACCTTAAAGTGAATAACTCAACACCAAGTTCACTATATGGACCCTTTATGTATTTATACATGTTGATCATATCCCCCCTTAATCTCCTCTTCTCAAGAGAGAATAAATTCAGTTCCACTAATCTTTTCTCATAGCTGAGCTCCTCCATGCCTCTTATCAGTTTGGTTGCCCTTCTCTGCACTTTCTCCAGTTCCCCGATATCCTTTTTAAGCACTGGTGCCCACAACTGAACTGCATATTCCAGATGAGGTCTTAATAATGATTTGTACAGGGGCAAAATGATATCTCTCTCTGGAGTCCTTGCCTCTGTTAATACAAGAAAGGACTTTGCTTGGTTTGGAAACCTCAGCTTGGCATTGCATGCCATTATTAAGCTTAGGATCTACCAGAACACAGAGATCCTTCTCCGCTATGGATTTCCCTAGTTCTACTTCCCCTAGTATGTATGCTGCATGCATATTCTTAGCCCCCAAGTGCATAACTTTACATTTATCAATATTAAACCTAATTTGCCACATAGTTGCCCAATGAAACAGTGCATTGAGGTCAGCTTGTAAGTTGGAGACATCCTGTAAAGAAGTTATTCCATTGCAAAGCTTGGTGTCATCTGCAAAGACTGAAATGGTACTTTTAATCCCAGACCCTATATCATTTATAAAGATATTAAAAATGAAGGGTCCCAACACTGAACCTTGGGTTACACCACTGATAACCTTAGACCATTCAGAGTAAGAATCATTAACCACTACTCTCTGAATTCTATCTTTTAGCCAATTTTATATCCATTTACAAACTGATCTTTCCAAGCCTGTAGACTTTACATTACACATTAGCTGTGTGTGGGGAATTGTGTCAAAAGCTTTTGCAAATCCAAGTATACTACGTCCACAGCCACCCCTCTGTCCAAGGTTTTACTTACCTCCTCATAAAATCAATCAGGTTTGACAACTTCTGTCTTTCATGAATCCATGCTGTTACTTAAAATATTTTTTCCCAGGAAGAACACATCTATGTGGTCTTTTATTAAACTCTCCAGTATCTTCCCGACTAAACTAACAGGTCTATAGTTACTTGGCAAAGACTTTGATCTATTTTTAAATTTAAGCACCACATTAGCCCTACGCCAATCCAGTGGTGCTATTCTAGTAGCCCTTAACAAGTCCCTAAAAATTTGAAACAAAGGCTTTGAAATTATAGCGCTCAATTCTTTTAGGATGCGTAGGTGGATGCCATCTGGTCCAGGCGCTTTATCCACCTTTATCCTCTCTAAATATTTCTGGATATTTCTGGATCATATCACTTTTGAGCTATTGTGGATCATTTGGGGCTGTGTCAATACCATACTCATTATGGTCATGAGCCCCCCCCCCCCCCATGCTCCTTTGTATACACAGAGCTGAAGAAAATATTTAATACATTTCCCTTCTCTTTGTCCCCAGTCTACCACTCCTGATTATTTTTTAAAGGGCCTACATGCTCAGACATAACCTTTTTACTATTAATATATTTGAAGAATTTTTTGGGGTTTGTCCTACTATCTTTTGCAATCTGTCATTCATTTTGAATTTATGCGTTCTTGATTTCCTTTTTACATATTCTGATATATTCTTTGTAACAATTAAACAAAGATAGTGTTCCTTCATTTTTATATTTTTTAAAAGCTCTTTTCTTATTATTTATAACATTTTTAACTTTGGCTGTGAGCCACATAGGTTTTGATTTTTAGCCTTTAAAACGTATTACCCATGGGAATATACTTTGCAGCGAGTTTGCATAAAGTCTTTTTGAAAATTTCCCAGTTCTGTTCTGTGCTCACCCTCATCCTTGGAAAATTTGCTCTCCTAAAGTTAAGTGTTTGTGTATTTCCTGTATGCGTTTTCGGCTTACAGATAACATTAAATGAAATCATATTATGGTCACTGCTACCCAGATGTTCTTTTATATAATCATTAGTAATAGGCTCTGCATAGTTTGAGATTACTAGGTCCAACAGAGCATCATTTCTAGTGGAGGCCTCAATAAACTGTACCAAAAAATTGTCTTGTAATAGGTTTATACATTTTTGTCCTTTAAACGTTCCAGCAGTGCCATTACTCCAGTCAATGTCTGGGTAGTTAGAATCCCCATTATCACTGTTCCTGCCCTTGCAGACCTTTCTATCTGTGCCAGGAGCTGAGTCTCCACCTCCTCATTAATACTGGGATGTCTATAACAAACTCCAATAATAATCTTTGTATTACGCACACCCATGTACATTTCCACCCATACTGCTTCAGACTCATCACACTTTCCATCAACTAGGTCCTCTTTCACACTCACTGAGATCACTTCTCACAAAACACCACCACCCCTCCATTTTACCCCATCTATCCGAAAGAGAGCATAGCAATGAATATTAATAGCCCAGTCATGTGAAGAATGAAGCCATGATTCAGCAATACCAATTAAGTCATAGTTCTCCTCGTGCACCAGAGCTTCCAACTCCCCTATTTTGGTTGGCAGACTTCTGGAATTGGTTAACAAACACTTTAATCCATTGTTACATTTTGCACACTTTTGGTACAAATAGTACTATTTCCAATGGTTGTTTGTAACATGGGAACCTGCTTATCCTCTGCCATAACTCTCCCCCCATCTTTCCCCATTCCACCCACCTATAGGGGCTGACCCCTGTCTGACCTGTCTGCCCCATTATAATCCAATTCACCCTCCCCCCCCCCCTCAATCCTAGTTTAAAAACTCCTCCAGCCTTCCTATAAGCCTCTCCCCTAGCACAAATAACGCCCTTCCACTTAGGTGCAAACCATCTTTAGCATATAGGTTGCACCCCAATGAAAAGTGAACCCAGTGCTCTAAAAACCCCAAATCCTTCCTTCTTACACCAGGTCTTTAGCCATTAATTTAGCTCTCTAATCTCCCCCTGTCTTTCCTGTGTTGCGCATGGCACAGGCAAGATTTCAGAGAATATCACCTTGGAGATCCTGCCCTTCAACTTGCAGCCTAGTTCATTAAATTGGTTCTTAAGAGCCTCCACCTTCCATATAGTCTGTCATTGGTTCCAATGCGGACCAAGACAGCTGGGTTGTTGTAAAGAGTTCTTCGCTAATGTGTTGCTTTAAGGACACTTTGTGGTGCACCAGAAAGTGCCTTGTCCACCAGAGGGAGATCATGTCCACTGAGGACTGCTGCAGACTGGTCCACAGTCTGTTTAGAGACTAAAACCTCAAAGACGGAGGAGGAAGAAGACGACATCTTTAGACTTTCCCCGCTCTCTTATCTGGCTTTGTTTTTTCAATAAAGATTCTGGCCCCGTGAACTTTTTTCCCCTCTCCTATCCCCTTTTCCTTTCCTCTATCAGACCATTACTTGCTGAAATGTTTCAAAACTGTTTGCTTGTGTTGCGTTGCCATGTAGGATGTGCGGGGCAGCACAAAGTATGGTGGGGGTTGAGGACAGGGTATGGTGGGGGTTGGGATGTAGCTTCTGATGCAGGTTGATCCTCTAGAGCTGGAAGCCTGGGAACAGCTGAGCACTGCTGATATATCAGGACCTGCCCCTTCCTCCTGGGCAACTGGGGCTAAAGGAGGACTCAGTGGGGGGGCCGGAGGTAGAGCAGGTGGGGACTAAAAAATGATGTGCATAATGAGCTAATCCCCTGCTGGACAGCTGTTTTTTAAATAAAAAAACTTCACCAGGTCCCCTATGTTCAGTGGGTGCAGGGGGACAGAAAGCGGACTATTTAACCAATTTTGGGTTTAGGTGGATTAATCTGCAGCAAGGTACTGATATAGAAGAGGCCGGCCCTCAATGTAATTGTGTGGAGCGCTGCTAAACACTAAACCCAAAAGTGGTTAAATAATGATGATGCTTCACTTGCCCTCAATTGGGCAATAAGTAGGAGAGATGAAGTCCCCCATGAACAAAAAGTTTTTATACGTAAAGCACTGGATTTTTGTCTTGGCCACAATTATTTTTGGTTTCAAAATAGATTTTATAGCCAAAAAACAGGAGTTGACATGGGTGCCAAGTTTGCACCCAGTTTAGCAAACTTGTTCATGGCAGAATGGGGAGGACAAATTTGTTTTTAACACGGCCAGACCCCAACTAAGATTTTATCGAAGATTTATTGATGATATTATATGTATATGGGAGTGGTCTGAATTATCTTTATGTGATTTTATGCACCATCTTAATGACAATTATAACAATATTAAACTTGATTTTACATGGAGTGACAAAGAGGTTCACTTTTTAGATGTGTGGATATGTAGAGAAGGTTTTAACTTCACCGCTAAAGTGTATTTTAAAGATACCGATAGGAACAGCTACTTGTCAATCCAGAGTGGACACCATCCCACATGGTTGAAAAATATTCGGAGGGGACAGCTAATGCGTCTGAAACAGAATTGTACATATGACAATGATTATTTATTGCAAGCTGATGTCACACATGGTCTACAGGGAGGATTTTCTGGACAAGAAGATCCAGAATGTCCTAACTACTTCAAGGAATACCCTGTTAGATAGAGAAAATGTGAGGATCAAGAGATCTAATGATAATACACATGAATGGAGCTTTTGTCCAATTTCTCTAATGATTATCGCCATGTAGAGACCATCCTTAAAAACATTGGCATGTTTTGACAATGGACAAAACTTTGGGCAAAGTGTTGCCAAAGGAACCTTCATTTATATACAGGAAGGCGCCTAATTTTGGGAGCCAGGTGGTAAAGAGGATTCTGGACCCACCAAATGTCTCTTTTTTTCCTGGTAGGACAGGATTCTTTGCATGTGGGAGGTGCAGAGCCTGTCATACTGCTCGCACAAATCCCAGGAAAAGGAATAACTTTGGAGTTCCAGCCATCAATAAGGAATTTAAGATCAAGAGTTTAATTACTTGTGACACTACCCATGGAGTCTACGCATTAATGTGACCATGTAATATGGTATATATCGGACGCACTAAACGCACTTTAAAAAAACGTGTAGGTGAACATAAAACAAATATCTTAAAAGGGAAAAGGGAAGAGAGGGTGACCCCATCCTGGAGAGGTGCTAACTGGATAAGAGAGCTTTCAAAATGTGAAACTAAATGGATTTTTTTAACACAAGCTCTCGATCCTAAGGGGTTAAACATTGAGTTGGATCTCAATTGTTTTATTAGTGATTCTTAATTTGAGATCCCCTCCCTTCTGGTTTTATGGTTTTACAGTCTTACTCAGTTTTATGTACATGGTTTTATGTCTTTGATAGAGTATGACATTAAACGACAGCTCATTTTATGAGGTCATTTATTATATGTTGTTATTGATTGTATATGATATTATTGTTATCTGGCGCTTGAACTTATTTATTGTTTTAACAAATTTTAAAAATTTTAACATTTTAAGAGTTATGATAACTGATGCTATTTATTTATACTCCAGCTTCATTGATTTTAGTATTTTGTGCTCATATGTATATTGTCTGCGGCCCTGTAACCATATATATGGTGTCATAGAAGTTTTTATGAGTGCCTTTATTTTGATTATTTATGGTAATTTATGGCAAAATAGCTATGTTTGCTTTTAATACACACTGACCCAGCCACCTTAATTTAGGGATATGGTTGGTTGTTAATGCTGCCATTTGTTTCAGCAGATTGTGTGAATATATTTGATTTTTCATTATGAATCGTATGTCTAATGATTAATGGATTCGACCACTAGAGGGAGTAGTAAATCCTACACGATCCGTGTATGTTGCCATATCGGTATTGTAGTTTAAAGGATTGAGTTTATACACAGGAAGAGTGTAAGGGGTGAGGCAGTTCTCTGCTGACAGTTAACATGACCCAGTAGGCTGGCAGCCGATATACACATCCTGTTCCGCACCGCTTCCGGTTCACAGAGGCGGGCGGGTCATGAGCTCCCTATTTAGTTGGATGGCCGTGCTGTATAGCCATGCCCCCGTGACGAAGTCGGAAATGACAAAACGCGTCAGGGCGTGGCTATACGGCATCCACTAAGAAGTGTTTGATGACGGGGAAGGTGTTCTGGCGTCCGGTGTTAGCAGCGGGAACTGCGGACATCACATTGGGGATACCAGATCTTGAACCAATCTATGAACCCATGCTTTATTATCATTTTAAACGAGTGTGAGGTGTATGACTATCTACGTCGGCGGTCAGCCCCTCACAGGCAAACTAACGTAGGGCTACGTTGCTTGCTTGTGAGGGTCTAGGGAGCGAGCGCGCGCCCCCGGAGGCACGCTCCTGCTCCCGCGTGGTCACGGACCCCCCCGCGTGTGTGACCAGCGGACCCGATGTCCGCCGGTCACTCAGCGATCGGCGGGGGAGAGGGAGAATGTCAGGCAGCTTGTGTAAACAAGCTGCCTGTCATTCTCCTCGCTGCAAAGACACTGATCACATGGATCTACTATGTAGATCCGTTGATCAGTGTCCTTACAGCTGAAGCCACAGCCAATCACAGTAGAAAGCATGCCCCTAGGGACACACACAGCCCCTCCCTCCCAAATAAAGTTAACCCCTTCACTACCAGTGTATTTTTACAGTAACAGTGCATATATATAGCACTGATTACTGTAGAAATGTCACTGGTAACCCCAAAAGTGTCAAAAATGTCAGTCAAGGGTCCGATCTGTCCGCCGCAATGTCGCAGTACCGCAAAAAAAAAAATCGCAGATCGCCGCCATTACGTGTTAAAAAAAAAAACAACAAAAATGACAAAAATCTTTCCCTTTGTTAGTAAACGCGATAACTTTTGCGCAAACCAATCAAAATACGCTTTTTGCGATTTTTTTTACCAAACATAGGTAGCATAAAACAAATTGGCCGAAAATGTTAAAAAATTTTGATTTTTACATTTTTTTTGGGGGAATTTCATATAAAAAAATGTGAAAAATATTGTTATTTTTGCAAAATTGACGCTCTTTTTTTGTTTATAGCGCGTGATCAAAAAAATCGCACAGGTGATCAAATACCACCAAAAGAAAGCTCTGTTTGTGGGAAAAAAAGAACGCCAAATTCGTTTAGGTACAGCGTCGCACGACCGCGCAATTGTCCGTTAAAGTCACGCAGTGCCGAATCGCAAAATACCCCCTGGTCGGAATGGGGGTAAAATCTTCCGGGGCTTAAGTGGTTAAGGGAATCTCTCGGAAACCCCCAAGTCACCAGAACAAGTGTCCTAATTGAAAGATTTTCTATTACTTTTCTGGGGACAATCCAAATTATGGGATTTTCTTTTACTTTCACTTTAAATGATGATAAACAGGAGAAATGGAAAGGGTAGGCAGACCGCAAAAAAAAAAAAAAAAAAAAAAAACCTGACAGGTGTCAGTCCAATCCATCTCCCCCATGTCCAAAACTTAGGAGTATTTACCTTTAGATTATAATTTTAGGGGTCATGCATGATGTAATGGCTCTGGGAACTACCCTCTGCACAACGGATTAGGCATCAAAGTGTATTAAGATGTAGTGGTTTTATGCGGAATGTACCAATTAAGTATTTGTTTATATATATTTTATATATAAAGCGTATTTTTTCCACAAAAAATCTTTTGAAACATAATTGTGTAGTTTACAGCCCAGATTATAGAGCATTGTTGGTCAGGGGTGTATCTGGAGTATGCACTGTGCTTAGTACTGGTTAAGACATTGGTGTCCGAAAGCTCATTACGTTGGTGATGTACTGTTCCCATCAGGATGGTGTATTGCTAATTTGAGCAACAAGTTTTGAAAGATACTTTGTAGAACACAATGGGCTCTCTTGTAGATAAGTAAATCAATAATAGCCTTACAAAAAATATTTAACGAGTAGTACTGAACAACACGTGAACTTGGACCTTAAATGTACACACAGCCAGATTAAAACTGAGGTAGACACCTGAAAAAAAAAAAAAAGCAAGCGCTAAAATGGACTGTTTTTGCATCCAAACAATTTTAGTTGCACTTAAGGGGGGGGGGGATCAAGGTACAGGAAATAAAGTGGTTAATAATGCATGGTTAAATTCCAACAGCCTATTTTTAATATTTTCCCCAAAATGATGCATTTCAGTGCTCCAAACCCTTCGTAACACTAACATTAAAAAAAACTGTGTCCCCAAAATTCAACAGCCACTCATGAAAGTGCAGACAATTCCAAGCACCTTTGCATCAACATTGATATCGGCCGGTTTCATTTACAGAATAACCTAGGCTTGGAATGTCTCCAGGAATTTTGAACATTATAAAAGCTAACCCGCAGTTACCTTTGAAGTTTACTTTAAAGTCGAGCTCCGAGGAAAAAAAATTAGGTTTGGTCCAGCGCAGGAACGAGCAGAGAGAAACAGCAGCTTGAGGTCTGTTTTTTTTCCTCTCTCTCTCCCCATCTCCCCCCGTCTCTCTCTCTCCCCACCCCTCTCTCCCCACGTCTCCCTCCCCCCGTCTCGCTCTCTCTCTCCCCTCCCCCGTCTCGCTCTCTCTCCCCCCCTCCCTCCCTCGTCTCGCTCTCTCTCTCCCCTCCCTCCCCCGTCTCTCTCCCCTCCCTCCCCGTCTCTCTCCCCTCCCTCCCCCGTCTCTCTCCCCTCCCTCCCCCGTCTCTCTCTCCCTCTCCCCCGTCTCCCTCTCCCTCGTCTCTCTCTCCCTCTCCCCCGTCTCTCTCTCTCCCCCTCCCTGTACCAAGTGTAAACAATAAAGGGAAATCTCCTTTGGATGTATGGAGAATGACAGAGGGGTAGAAGTAAAATGTCCTGGTTAGGGTGGCCTTAGGAAGGGGCCTTAGGCCCTAAGACAACCTTGCCTCTGCAAAGCGCAAGAAAAGATTCCTTAAAGGACAAGGCTACCAACCCATAAGTTCTTGCCGAGCTGATGACAATGGGAAACACCTACTTGTAAGTGAGGGCAGACAGAGGGATAGTTGATAGATTTAAAATAAATGTTCTATAGAACGGACAGAACCAGACTCAGGTGCTCATATAAAGGCATCTGAGTAATTCCCCCGTATGCAGGCCTTTACCAAAGAATGAGGTGTAAGCAGTCTTTGAAAAATAAACACTATATGGCTGCTAAACAGACCATAGTGAAGGTGTGGAAAACACCTCTCCCCTCCTTTTGAGGGGATAAAAACAGGGGTGCACGGGACTTTGGTAAACAAAAAGCTCACAGTGATACTCTCAGACACTCAGGACAAATTTTCATGCATCTAGTAACTGCTTAGATCAGTTTCCATTAATGTGCCCGTCCTCCCATTTTTTAGACTCAGCTACAGTTGCCTGGACATTCCGGGGGGCTCCCCTACCTTTTATCTTTTCTTGCTTCCATTCCGTCTTCCTTCCCTTCTTCCTTTTCTTAGATTCAAATTTTTTATCACTGAGTCGCCTACATGGTGGGCCAACCTATCGCCTCTTGGTTTTCCAGGGAAGCTTAATTTTGTTTGTGCCATTTTCTCTACCCCCCGGCTGCCTTAACGTTGAGAACAAAGGAGGGTTCTCGTGATAGCTCCCTTGAACCTTGAAATGGCCCTATGACTCATATTATATACACTGGTCAACCTCAGGTACTGATTTGATTACTAGATTAGTTGACTTCTATGAATCTTTGGAATACCGTATTGCCACCTTAGGGGAATGTACTATTATATTGGCACCCCAACGTTATTTTTATTTTTTAGTTATGGTATATAATGGGCCAATTTGATTGTGGCATGGGTGACCTGGTCTTATGATATCTACCACTAAAGCTGTGTAAAGACCCTCAAAATTTCTGATGGCTGCCCTGATCACACAATTGAGTGTGTGTCTATAATTAACAGCCAGGCTGAATGAGTGTTCCTTCTTGCCCACTGCCACTCATGTATAGCTATCAATGTTCTATACACTGCTCAAAAAAATTAAAGGAACACTTTTTAATCAGAGTGTATAGCATCAAGTCAATTAAACTCCTGGGATATTGATCTGGTCAGTTAAGTAGCAGAGAGGGTTGTTAATCAGTTTCAGATGCTTTGGTGTTAATGAAATTACCAACAGGTGTGCTAGACGGGCAACCTCCAAAACAGGAATGCTTTTACAGGTGGAGGCCACTGAATTTTTTTCCCTACTCATCTTTTCTCACTGTTTGTCACTAGTTTTGCATTTGGCTAGGGTCAGTGTCACTACTGATAGCATGAGGCAATACCTGGACCCTATAGAGGTTGCACAGGCAGTCCAACTCCTCCAGGATGGCACATCAATACATGCCATTGCCAGAAGCTTTGCCTCCTAGCACAGTCAAGAGCATGGTGGAGATTCCAGGAGACAGGCAATTACTCTAGGAGGGCTGGACAGGACTGTAGAATGTCCTTAATCCATCAGCAGGACTGGTATCTGCTCCTTTGTGCAAGGAGGAACAGGATGAACACTGCCAGAGTCCTTCAAAATGACCTCCAGCAGGCCACTGGTGTGAATGTCTCTGAACAAACAATTAGAAACAGACTTCATGTGAGTGGCCTGAAGGCTTGGCATCCTCTAGTGGGCCCTGTGCCCACTGTCTGCCACTGTGGAGCTTGATTGGCATTTGCCATTGAACACCAGAATTGGCAGGTCCACCCACTGGTGCCCTGTGCTTTTCACAGATGAGAGCAGGTTCACCCTGAGCACATGTGACAGACGTAGAAGGGTCTGGAGAAGCCGTGGAGAACGTTATGTTGCTTGTAACATCGTTCAGCTTGACCGGTTTGGTGGTGGGTCAGTGATGGTCTGGGGAGGCAAATACATTGAGAGAAGCACAAACCTCTACAGGCTAGACAATGCCACCCTGACTGCCATTAGATATCAGGATGAAATCCTTGGACCAATTGCCAGACCCTAAGCTGGTGCAGTGGGTCCTGGGTTCCTCCTGGTGCACGACAATGCCCGGCCTCATGTGGCGAGAGTATGCAACGAGTTCCTGGAGGATGAAGAAAGTTATACCATTCAATGGCCCCCATGCTCTCCTGACCTAAATCCAATAGAACACCTCTGGGACATTATGTTTCGGTCCATTCGACGCTGCCAGGTTGCACCTCTGTCTGTTCAGGAGCTCAGTGATGTCCTGGTCCAGATCTGGGAGGAAATACCCCAGGACACCATCCGTTGTCTCATTAGGAGCATGGTTGTCAGGCATGCATACAAGCATGTGGGGGCCATACAAACTACTGAGTACCATTCTTAGTTTCTGCAATTACATTTCAGCAAAATGGACTAGCCTGCTGCATCATTTTTTCACTTTGATTTTCGGGGTCTCTTTGAATTCAGCCCTGTGTAGGGTGATAATTTTCATTTCCATTAAACGATATGGCATCCTTTCGTTCCTAAAATATTACCCAGTTCATACCAGTATAGATCCTAACACATTACCCAGTCCAAACCAGTATAGATCCTAACACATTACCCAGTCCAAACCAGTATAGATCCTAACATTACCCAGTCCAAACTAGTATAGATCCTAACACATTACCCAGTCCATACCAGTATAGATATCCAGCATGATATTTCTGAGATCTGTTGTGTTTTCAGTGTTCCTTTAATTTTTTTGAGCAGTGTATAAGGAATAGAACTCATTGTAGTACAGACATCAGTGTTATAGGTACTAGCACTCAGTTTACAGAGATCAGTGTTATATATAGGGAATAGAACTTAGTGCTATTCCCTATATATAACACTTATATCTGTACACTGAGTGCTTTTCCCATAATACTGACATCTGTACACTTTGGCGGCAAGACTACTCCTTACATTGGTGGTCAGTGGGAAGAAAGCACCTTACATTGGTGGTCAGTGGGAAGGATGCTCCTTACATTGGTGGTCAGTGGGAAGAATGCTCCTTACATTGGTGGTCAGTGGGAAGAATGCTCCTTACATTGGTGGTCAGTGGGAAGAATGCTCCTTACATTGGTGGTCAGTGGGAAGAATGCTCCTTACATTGGTGATCAGTGGGAAGAAAGCTCCTTACATTGGTGGTCAGTGGGAAGAAAGCTCCTTACATTGGTGGTCAGTGGGAAGAAAGCTCCTTACATTGGTGGTCAGTGGGAAGAAAGCTCCTTACATTGGTGGTCAGTGGGAATAATGCTCCTTACATTGGTGGTCAGTGGGAATAATGCTCCTTACATTGTTGGTCAGTGGGAAGAATGCTCCTTACATTGGTGGTCAGTGGGAGAATGATCCTTACATTGGTGATCAGTGGAAAGAATGCTCCTCACATTGGTGATCAGTGGAAAGAATGTCCCTTACATTGGTCGTCAGTGATCAGAATGGTCGTCAGTGGGAAGAATGCTTCTTACATTGGTGGTCAGTTGGAAGAATGCTCCTTACATTGGTGGATAGTGGGAAGAATGCTCCTTACATTGGTGGATAGTGGGAAGAATGCTCCTTACATTGGTGGTCAGTGAGCTTTTTATATTTTGTATCTTTTTTTTAAACTGTTCAGCTAAGAAGACATTTGTTGCACCTGTTATATTGTGTTATTTCATGAAAACCTTGATTTTGGAAATGTACCATTGTTACACTTTATTATTTAATGGAAGTTTATTTTTCTATAATAAATATTTCTTTTGAACATAGTGTAGAGAAATTCTGTGACAAACAAATGTAATGTGGGCAGTGCAAGATGTAGGCGGGGCTCTGTGTGGGTGTGGCTTGAGTGTGGGCAGGGACACGGGGGGCCCATGATCTCTTATTGCCCGTGGGCCCCATGAGTTGTCAATCCGCCCCTGGGTCAAGCTAAAGTAAGAAGCTGTAAAGTTGTATATACCACCTCAAGAGGGCTGCAAAGGATGCTAAAAATCCTTGTCAACCCCATGAAAGATTTACTATCAGCATTGATCTTCCAGATTCTGCTGCTGTGACTTGCCATCTTGTATTGCATAAGTGGAGGTCAAATTCTCTCCCCTTCACCCAATGTTAAAACGCCTTATTTACATTTCTATCACTGGACAAAGGCGGAAGAAACATGACTGGCCCATGCCCAATCATAGCATGCCTTGTTTTCTGTTAACGGTATACCAGACATTTTTATCAATAAGTGTTGGAGAAGAATGGGGGAGACATGCACCCTTTGCTCTTGCACCATACAAGGCAAGTCACAGCAGCACAGAAAGAAAAATCAAAGCTGACAATAAATCTGTCATTAAGACAACTAATGCTTTTAGCAATCCTAGCAGCACTCTGGATGATGCATATGCATCTTTAGAGACAAATAAGCTAGCCCAATCTTAAGTAACAAAAAAAAGAAAAAAAAAATTCCTCAAAGAGTTGGCTTAAAGACCACAAGTTCAGGACGCCCTTAGTGTTCAAAAATGACAATACACCTTGTCAACTTTTTATTAGCTAAGCCTATCGACTTAGCACAGCAGTTTTGGGGGGGGGGGGGGATCTGGAAAGTTGCATATTTAAAAGACATGAAGGCGAGTCTCTTAACAGTTACAAAAACTAAAAACATACATGCAATATCATGCTTTCTAGGAAAATAATGCCTTCGATAGACATATAGAAGATTCAGAACAATACCCATCAAAGAGTTATTGTTTCCTTCTTCAGATAACAGGCGTGGTTCTAGATCTTTAAAGGCCAAATACTACACAAACTTCCAGGAATGTCAGCTTAATACAGATGATTTCACAGTAATAATGCCATCAACCCCCCTTCTGCCAGTCACTGAGACAGTTACATTAGCCCCACCTTTAAGGATTTTATCAAACTGCTGTTCCTAGGACAACACACTTTCAATCACTATGCACGTACTCTGCACGCACACCAGTATAATTTTTTAAATAACTAACATTTTTATACTAGTCTATATTACAGGGTTTGTATGTGTGTATGAAAAAATTATAAAATCCAGAATAGCTCAGAAATTAACAATTTTAAGAGCGCACACTTCTACCTGGTTCAAACGGATGTGATCTGAATCACATGACAATGGAAATAACAATACTTCCAATGGTGCTTGCTCATATCAATGCAAAGGAGCTGCAACGCAACTTTGTGCTACTTTGATGCAAATTACAGTACAATTTGGCCCCTCAAAATATGCAAACCACATCCAAAATGCAACCAAAGTTGCATCAAAGTCGCATTGCAAATAGAGTCAAAATTGCATCACACTAGTGTGAACCAAGCCTTAGAAGATACCAACACAGTAGACATGCAGTATACCTCATCTAGTTACCTGGCTGTTCTCTGGTCATGCACCAACTACTGTATATATAATTATATACTGTATATAACCATGCATCATAAAACAATGCTTCTTTATCAGGTCTGATTGGTTAACAACCTTGTTTTTATCAACTGGGATTGGTTAAAGTGATATTAAAGGCAGATTTTTTTTTTTTTTAAAAACAAACATGTTGTACTTGCCTACTCTGTGCAGTGGTTTTGCACTAAGCAGCCCCGATCCTCCTCTTCCCAGGTCCCCCACCAGCACTCCTGGTCCCTTACTCCTGCCTTCATAGTAAGCAGCTTGCTATGGGGGCTCCCAAGCCAATGGTTCCTGCTGCTGTAACAGCCAATGAGGAGGAAGAGACCTGGGAGAGCTGCTGTTCTCGTGCACAAAGCTGGATCGAGAGCGAGCTCAGGTATTAGTTGAGGCTGGGGGGCTCTGCTGCACACAGGTGGGTTTTGTTGTAGAACGTATGAAAGTAAAAAAAAATAAAAAAACTTGAGCCTTTAAGAATGAATAGTAGTTTGCAATGCGTGTAATAGAAGCAACACACATCACCTTTGACTGTTTCAGAAATACTGTAAATAGTGCATGTTATTATCATTGCTGCTTGTTTAGGGTGGTGAGACATCTAAGCTTATTGGGATAGCGCTTCTATCTACAGTTAAATGTATTTGTTCCAGTTTACTGATTTGAATTCTGATTGTTGGTTTGGTTATTGCCCATATTTCTGATTTAATTTCGGTTTCTCATTTCTGTTTGATTAGTGATCTAAGTGCTGTATGATGTCTATTCTGTTACTATTGTCTGAAATGTATCATTTCAAAATCTTCTTGTCACAAAAAAAATTTTGAACATGTTTAGACAGGAGGGCATAAACGCGTAAAGGTGGGAGGAGCCCTTTTCCAGGACGTCTTTGCTTGTGTATCAGCGTGTTGAGCCGATTATATGCAGGTTATTCACATATCTATGTGAGTGTTTTTAATCCCTTTGTTCAGTTTTTAAATAATTTGAAGCAGAGAGCACTATAGTTTTTTCTATTTTTATTCAATGGTCACATAAGGTTGAGACTTCAGAAGTGGAATAGCGTGGTTCAGGGATGTTTCTTGCAGGAGTGTTTCAGCAACTGCTCCGGATTCTTCTTAACCATTGGCTTATACTGCCCCCTACAGGAGTAGGACACTAGGCAGGAGAAAGCTTGACTAAGCCTATGGGCAGTCCCAGGGGGTATATGCCGACTCTCAGCAATAGGCACTTGTGTTACAAGCAGTGTCAGAAGTAATACAACTCCATAGAGGGGTGGGTGCTGTGTCGGTCAATGAACATCAGAGAAATGGATTTTACGGCAAGTCAAAAATCCAATTTTTTTCTTTCGTGCATTGACGGACACAGCTCTGGATTCTTCTTAACCATTGGGATGTCCCAAAGCAGTGTTAAACATGAGGGGATGGGAAAAAAGAAGAAAAAAAATCCAAAAGGCTAACCATAGCCAACTAGGTAACATGGAGCTCACCCATAAACAACTGGAGCTCATCTGAAATCAAACAATACACCCTCAAAGAGGACCAGGTCCTCTAAAGAGCAGCCAGCAAAACTTTGCAGTCAACAGAAGCATCCGCAGATGCCAACACATCCACTTTATAAAAATGTTGCAAGAGTTTGCACCGATGAGACACTAAGCGCCCTAGTAGAGTGCTCCTTGACAGGGAAAGGAGGAATCCGACCCTTGATGCAAGAGGCCTGAACCACCGTCTGTCTGATCCATCTGCAAATGGTCGCAGAAGAAGTGCACAACCCTTTGTGAGGTTCCTCCTAGCATTCCACAAAGTAGGAATCACTGACTCAGGACAAACCTCTATCCTTCAGCATCTGGCATTCAACATCAAAGCAGTCAAAGACAGTGACTAAAGCAGGATGCAAGATTGGTCCTTGGGACAGCAGATTCTCCCTGAGAGGAAGTCCCCAAGGAGCACCAGTGACCAGCCGTACCAGATCAGCATACTAAGACCAGCGAAGCCCGTCTGGAACCACTAGAATGACCAGAATCCTTTCTGCCTTGATCCTGCACAGACTTGTGGCAGGTGTTAGAGAGGACTGGAACGAATCTACAGCCTACTTTCGAATGCCGGCTACTTACCGAGCCACAAGGACACTTTTTGTGCCCCCTTGGTGATTGACATAGACCACCGCCATGGCCTTGTCTGATTGAATTTGAACCGGACACCCCTGAAGACTAATTGTCCAATGAGCCAGACAAGTCTAAATCACTAGAGTTCCAGTACATTAATGGCCAGTCTGAACTCAAGAGTCCAGACCCCTGAGCACATCTGTGCTGAGAATGCCTCCCCACCCAGACAGGCTGGCATCCGTGCCCACAAACGTCTAGTACAGGGGGAGAAGAATTTTCCCTGTCGAAGTGCCAGAGAACAAAGCCACCTCTAGAGACCGTGGATCCTTGTCCCATTGCAACTTTTGCAGAGATCCTGTGTGGAACTGTGAAAACAGACCGCCTCAAAAGGTGGACACCGTCAGGCCCAGCACCCACATGCAAACCTGGAGGGATGACCGTCTGCTGAACAACAGAAGCTGAATTGTCTCCTGCAATGTCTGGAGATCTTCCAGAGAAAGAAACACTCTGGCTAAAGCAGAGTTCAGGGTCAGACCCAGATAGTCCAGTTTCTGAGGACAGAACCAAAGCAGACTTCTGAAGGTTCAGAATCCAACCGAACCCCCGCAGAGTTCACAGAGTAATCTCCAGATGTCCATCAGAGCAGTCAGAGACTCCACTTGCAGAAGATGATCATCAAGGTACCCGAGTACTGGGATCCCCCATTGACTCAAACAATGCCAGCACCACTTAACAACACTTTTGTTAACCACATAACGACCGCCCCAGCTCATTAGCTGGAGAGCCAGTGCATATGACCGGCGGCCACTCGCAATCTCCTGCAGGTGTGAGAGAAGGAAAGACGGCTGATGTAAACACAGCCATCTGTCATTCTCCCTGAAGTGATCACAGAGGCTATGCGATCCTGCTATATAGGATTGCATGTCTCTGTGATTACTTCACAAGCCACGCCCCCCTGACAGTTAGAATAACGCCCCTAGGTACACATTTAACTCACTGATAACCAGTAATGTTAACCCCTTCCCTGCCAGTGTCATTTTTACAGTAACAGTGCATATTTTTAGCACTGATTACTGTAGTAATGTCACTGGAACCCCCAAAAGTGTCAAAAATGTCAGTTAGGGGTCCGATCTGTCCGCCGCAATGTAGCAGTCCCGCAAAAAAAAAAAAAAAATCGCATATAGTAAAAAAAAAAAAAAATAATAAAAATGACAAATCTTTCCTGTAGTTGGTAAACGCAATAACTTTTGTGCAAACCAATCAAAATACACTTATTGCGATTTTTTTTTACCAAAAATAGGGATATATATACACATACATATATCTATATACACACACTCTGTTCCAAAGTATAATGCAAATTATATTTTTCTCATTTACCTAAATAATTGATGTAAATAACAGTCAGCATAACTTACATGTTAACTATTAAGAGTACAATTCAAATTTTACTGAACAAACCTCATAATAACAGTATTTTTTTTTTAAACATAAAAAAACGTACAATGCACTGTTCCAAATTATTAGGCACAGTAAGTTTCAAAACACTTTATAGGTTGTAAAGAACTGAAAATTGTCATTTGTTGTGTTTGCAGCATATTTACTGAAATCTCAAGCTATTTCAATCAAACTTTTAACATTTTAACTTTTTAAACATTTTAACAGGTCACGTTACATTTTAACATAGGACCCCTTATTTGATCGCAGCTTCACAAGTCTCGCATACATTGAACTTGTGAGTATTTGGACAGCTTCTGCTTGAATTTGTTTGCAAGATGTAAGAATAGCCTCCCAGAGCTGCTGTTTGGATGTAAACTGCCTCCCACCCTCATAGATCTTTTGCTTGAGGATGCTCCAAAGGTTCCCAATAGGATTGAGGTCAGGGGAGGATGGAGGCCACACCATGGACTCGCTCTCCTTTTATCCCCATAGCAGCCATTGATGCAGAGGTATTCTTTGCAGCAGTCACTCATGAAGATGATTTTATTATGGAAAGCATAGTTCTTCCTTCTGTACCAAGGAAGAAAGTGGTCAGTCAGAAACTCCACATATTTTGCAGAAGTCATCTTTACACCTTCGGGGACCCTAAAGGGGGCCGACCATCTCTCTTCCCATGATTCCGGCCCAAAACATGACTCCACCATCGCCTTGCTGACATCGCAGCCTTGTTGGAACAGGGTGGCAGTCCACCAATCATCCACTACTCCATCCATCTGGACCATCCAGGGTTGCACGGCACTCAGTGAACAGGACTGTTTGAAAATTAGTCTTCATGTATTTTTCTGCCCAATGCAGCAGTTTCTGCTTGTGAGCATTGGTTAGTGGTGGCCGAATAGAAGGTTTATGCACAGTTGCAAGACTCTGGAGGACTCTACACCTTGATGTCCGTGGGACTCCAGAGGTATCAGCAGCTTCAAATATCTGTTTGCTGCTAAGTAATGGCATTTTAGCAGCTGCTCTCTTGATCCAATGATGCATGGATCTGGAAGAAATCTTCCTCAATGTGCCTTTATCTGCACAAACCCATCTGTGCTCTGAATCAGCCACAAATCTAATAGTGCGATGATCAAGCTTATGTTTTCGTGAAATATCTAATGTTTTCATATCTCGTCCAAGGCATTGAACTATTTCACTCTTTTAGGCAGCAGAGAGATCCTTTTTCTTACTCATATTGCAGGAAAATGGCGCTCTGATTAATAATATAGAACACCCTCCTTTAGTAGTTTTTCCTTACGTAAATTGGGCTCACCTGGCATTTAATTATCACAGGTGTCTGACATTGTTTTCAGTGATCAAAAAAGCCCTGAGACAATGCCATCCATGAGTTAAACTGAAAAACAAAATATTTAATCTTTGCGACACTTAAATAGAATTTGCATAATAATATAATGTGCATTTTCGCACATTATAACATTGCCTTGGGAAAAGTACTTTTTTTTTTTTAATACAATGTTACAGTTTACTACCGTTTTGACAAAAAAAAAAGCTAATGCAGTCACCTTATCTAAGGACTAGTAAGCTGCACATTTTTTTAGAAATACATTTTTATTAAAGGAGATGAAACATACATAGAACATATTTCACACATTGAATAGCTATAGAACAAAAACAGTTTTAGGTGTCTGTTATGGAACATGCGAATTCCGAATATAACCAAGACCAAGTTCAAGTCCCAAGGGCACAAGGGTGGCCTGACAGATGGGACTGTCTGCGTTACACCCTGCATGAGGTATGAATCAAGAGTGAAAAATAATGGCATCTGAAAAAAAAAAAAATGGATAGAGATGAAATCTAAGGCAATTTTATTTCCCCCTCCCGATTGGAGAAGGGAAAAATCTCCCACTAACATAGTTCTGCGGGCGCCACTTTCTGGCTTTACACCAGGCATAGATTTCCAAATTGCGCAATGGAAACTACCTGAAGCCGGTTTCCTGGCGCTTAACAGTGCAGAGATAACAGGGCCCAAGACCATAGATCTGACCGCACTAGTAGTGTCCAAGGAGTGTCCACTGCCAGATTCACTATGTCGGTGTAGCAAGCCATTCTGGGCTAGGCCAGCTACCACTTTTATCAGTGTTACAATCCTTTGCCAAAAACATGGCAGTAGTTAACTCAGAGGGAAGGCAAAGATTAGGGAGAACAGGTCCCTAAGGTGTTACCAGTGTAACTCTCAACCTGAACGCAATCTGTCCAACTTGCTGTAGAATCTTGAATCTAGTAGATCCACCTCCAGAGTTCCACAAAGCTGGCACATTGCTGGGAACGTCTCAGAATGCAGGGACCATTGTCCTGGTATTGGTGGCGGACAACTGGGAAAAAACCCCTGCCAGTTTTTTCTACCTGGAATATTTACTGCCAACAGAGACGGCACATGCTTTTCTGCCCCAGACAGAATGTGGTTCACCGTTTCCTCAGCCGCATGACTGCTGGTGCCACTCTGGCAGTTGATATACACCACTGCAGTGTCATTGTCAGACTGAACCCTGAACCACAATCTGTGCAACTGGTTATTCCAATAATCCAGAGAAAGGCATACTGCACAAAGTCCCAAGATATTGATGGGCAGTATTCTCTCCTGAGGAGACCAAGTCCCCTGAACTGTAGCCACCTCCAAACCAGCACCCATAAACCTAGCATCAGTGGTTACTATTTTCTATATCACCGGCAGGAAAGTTTCTCCATATTCCAAACAGTCAAATACCAATTAGAAAAACCAATACCCTGGGGACAGAGCCTCCCAGCAAACCCACGCTTGGACCTTCATGTTCAAGACAAAGATAATGTTCCTGTACAAAAGCCCTGAATTGGAATTGCATGTAGGGAACCGCTTCAACGTAGATACCCTTTCCTCATGCAGAGACGTATCAAAGGATACCTTTTGCTTCTATTTTGCTTTAAGCCTGGAACCAACTGCTCCCAGAGCAGAGCTCCTTGAAGTATCCCAAGATTGACACCCCCTGCGCCCTCAGCAAGTCCAGCACTGGGGCTAGTAGTTCTGTGAACCCTTGGGGGGCTGTGGCCAGCCCCAAGGGCAGTGCAAGCAAATGAAAATGGCAATTTTCTACTGCAAATTGCAGAAACCTCTGATGAGCCTCTGAAAAACTGGCACATGAAGATATGTGTCATTGATGAGTATGTACACCTGAAATCTACCACTAGCATAGATCACTGATCGGATCAACCCCATCTGAAAGAGGACGATGTTTAGAAATGTATCTAGTACCTTGAGCGCCAAGATAGACCTCATGTCCCCAGTGGGGTATTCAGTCAACGCACCCATTTTACCCTCTCCAGGTAGCTATCCCTGCTTTTCTGGCTTTCCAGCTACCCTCACTGGCAAGATCTGTGTGTGAGTCTCTGTCGCACAGTATGGCAGAGATGCAGGGAAGCAGTATTCCCTGTTCACTTGGTACGCTGCCCTACAAGTCATGACCCAGAAACAACATCTGGCATTACTTCTAGGTAGTGCAGGCAATGAATAGGATGACAGTTTCCTCAACGTCGCTGCAATGAAAAGCAAATGTATCAGACCAGTGTTTCTCAACCGTTTTCAGTCATAGCAACCTTTAAATGTTCATACAATCATGATATTTCCTAGTCCCAAACTATATTTATTGGGCTGAAGGACACTGCACTGGATAACGAGGTCAGCTTTACCTTGGCACCATAAGGGGGGGCATTGTCTTCGCAACAGCAGCCCCCTTTCACATCTAGGTCCCACCATCATGAGTCCCTCCTTCAAATCAGAGTTCCCCTTTTCCTCCTTTTTATTCCCCCCCCCATTACATAAGAGAATGCCCCCTTAACATCAGAATTCCCCCACCAAACAAGTGCCCACCCTTTAACATTAAAGTCACCCCATTATATGAGAATCCCTTTATTACATTATAGTCCTCGCATTAGATCAGAGTCTCTCCCATCTCCTCAAAGTTCCCTTTTCACATTAGATTTCCCTTTTTTACAATAGCGCCCCCCTTATGTCAGAGTTCACCAATCACAACAGAGCCAGCCCCCTTAACAGAGTCTGCAGGCCTCCCCTCAGAAATAAAGTCCTACCTTCAAAATCTCCTCTACAACTGCAGCATACTGGCAAGGGATACATATATATATATATAAGAGCTGCACAATTCTGGAAAAAATGAGAATCTCAATTTTTTTGCTTAGAATAAAGATCACGATTCTCGGCGTAACATCATCTTTTAAATTATACAATATTATTAAAAAATTGGGGTAACTTTACTGTTTATTTTTAGTTAAATTCATTAAAGTGAAAAGGTTATGTGCGCAAATACAGTGCGACATAAGAGACCCGAGTCTCAATGTTAATAAACATTTCCTGGAGGCTTTTTGACAGCTGTGAGTGAGCAGAGAACAGCTATTTAAGAATCAAAGACATGCTGTTTGAAGATCATGGGGGGGGATCGAGATCGCGATTTTCTTCACAATTAATCGTGACGCTCTACCACATATGTAGTTATACATGTTGATCGTATGTCCCCTATTCTCACGAGAGAATAAATTCAGTTCACCTAATCTTTCCCCATAGCTGAGGTCCTCCATGCCTGTTATCAGTTTGGTTGCCCTTCTTTGTACTTTCTCCAGCTCCCGGATATCCTTTTTGTGAGCTGGTGCCCAAAACTGAACTGCATATCCTACATGAGGTCATACCATCGATTTGTACAGGGGCAAAATGAGGTCTCCCTCTGGAGTCTATGCCTCTTAATACAAGAAAGTATTTTGCATGCTTTAGAAATTGCAGGTGGGTATTGCATGCTAATATCTAGCCTATGATCTGCCAGAACACCCCCTTTTCTAGCTATTGTTGATTCCCCCTGTCACAATCATACCAATGATGAATGCATATTTCTAGCTCCCACATTTATAACTTTGCATTTATCAACAAACATTATTTGCCCCATAGTTGCCCAGTTAAACAGTGCATTAGATATTAACTCTTGTGGACTGGACTCTCTCCTCTGCACGAACAGACCAGGTTTGCAATTCATCTATCCTCCGCTTACTCACAGATCCGGGTATGACTCCAATATATGTGGCAATATGTGGAGGATAAAGGAAAACAGCGTACTCCCGTATGGTAAAAAGATACAGCTTTATTCAAAGTTCTACTTACACAGTAGTTGATATATACAGGCGACTGAGTATAAAAAGCGGCGTCCCGCTGTAATAAGCATAAAGCCAGCGTCCTGGGGGCGTGACCAGCACGATGTCCGGAACCTCCCGACCGGTTTCGTCAGAGTGACGTCGTCAGGGGCGTGGTTACCGGACATCGCGGTCACGCCTAACATATACCCCATATGGAGATCATATCCGGTACTTAGTCCTATCACGGACGAGTAAGGGCGGAACTGACGCACACGGTGTCTGGCCGTTGAGGGCGGAAGTGTGCAAAAACACAGCGGCGGACGAGGAGGACATTAAACTCAGAGTAGACGGCTAATCCGTCATCCTCAATATACCAATCGTATCAAAAGACTAAAACCACTTAACCAGTGATAAAAATAATAAGCATAACAAACATATATAGATAAAAAAAAGGGACTATGTGGATATACTAGCTACCGATATTGAAGGAGCGCCATCTAGTGGCCAAACAGTATATTGTCCCAGGGGAAATATTAAAAGAAAAAAAACAAGGCCAGAAAACGAATTGCAGCACTTCTCCCTTTAACATATGACCCCTAAACATGTTATAACAATAATCTCTAACGGGTCAGCAGAAGGACCATACAAATTATAATAAAATACCACATATTAATAGATGGAGACCATAAACAGAAGGACCATAAAGATTATAAAAAAATACCACATATTGATAGATGGAGACCATAAACAATAAATCAATAAGTAAAAAAATTCATAATGGTGCACAAATGATAATAATTGGGATAAACCATAACTGTGCCTTTCCTGTCCCAGCAACACTGTTATTGATGAAACAGTTAATGTCCCATTCAACATTAAAGCCATGAGGGACATAAGTTTTCAAAATATAAATCCATCGCGTCTCGGCGCGAGAAAGTTCCCTTTTTGCGTTCGCCCCTCGCCAATTCGGAGTGAACTTATCAAAAGCTACAAACAACGTATTGCGAGGGTCTTTGTGTCGACAGTAGTCAAAATGTTTTGACACACTGTGGCCAGGAAACCCTTTGCGGATATTCGCCACGTGTTCTCCCATGCGAATTTGCATATTCCTCAGGGTTCGTCCGATATACTGCTTCCCACATTTACATTGAAGTAAATAAACAACATTTTGTGTTGAGCAGGTGATGAATGAATTAATCGGGTATTCTCTCCCAGTGGTATGGGATCTGATTTTCTCAATCTTCCTACCTTTGAACACATTTAGAGCGCAGATATTGCATCTCTTACAGGGATAAAACCCTTTTAACTCAGGGAGAAACGTGGGCCTCTCTGGTTTTTCTATGACATTGTGGGCCACCTGGTGTCGTAGTGATGGGGCACCTCTAAAGATTACATTAGGTCGGTCTGGAAGGGCCGGACCTAATACCCTATCGTTCTTAATAACAGACCAATGTTTTTGCATAATCTTCTTAACCTCATAATGTTGTGTACTAAAAGAGGTAACAAAACAATTTTTAAATGGTTGACTATCATTGGTTCTGGTGCGTGGGGCTAATAAGTCAGATCTATTCATATCGGCTACCTCCCTGATGGTCTTATCTAGGGAGTCAGCATGATAGCCTTTATCCAAAAATTTACTTTTGAGTTGTGAGGCCTGTGTGAGAAAGATGTCGAGATGGGTACAATTCCGCCGTAGCCTCATAAATTGTCCCTTTGGGACAGCTTGTAACCATGATTTATGGTGACAGCTGTGAACTGGAATGAAGCTATTACGGTCGGTTTGTTTGAAGAAGGTGGAAGTGACCAACTTGTCCTCTTCAACTACCAGATTTAAATCCAGAAAGTTAATACTGGTTGTGCTGCTGGTACAATCAAGTTTGATGCCTCTATTGTTCACGTTCAGAGTGGACATGAACTGATCGAGGGAACATTGATCACCATCCCATAGGAGGAGGACGTCGTCTATGTACCTGCGCCACAGCACCAGCTGGGGCGGTCGGTCCCTATAGACGACATCCTCCTCCCACCTGGCCATAAATAAATTGGCCAGGCTGGGGGCGAATTTTGCCCCCATAGCCACACCACGGCACTGTAAAAAATAAGTGTTGTTGAACCAAAAAAAATTGTGGGTCATTGCAAAATTCAAGATCTCTAGAATGAACTCGATATGTACTCTATCCAGACCACTGAGGGTATTCAAATAGTAATGTACTGCCTCATATCCCAATTGGTGCGGTATGATCGTGTACAGGGACATGACGTCCGCTGTAGCCACGATCATGCCTTCCTTCCATGTGAGGTCTTTAATGATATTGAGAACATGTGTTGTATCTTTAAGGTAGGAGGGCATCTGCGATACCAATGGTTGGAGGAAGGAATCCACGTATCTTCCGATACGGGAACAGAGGGAGTCTATCCCACTGATAATGGGGCGGCCGGGAGGTTTGGTGGGATTTTTATGTACTTTTGGAAGGAAGTACATAACCGGCAGGCGTGGAGCCAGGGGAACCAAAAATAATTTCTCCTTCTCCTTCAAGATGCCTTTATCAAAGGCCTGGTCTACGAGAACCTGAAGCTCTTTTTTATATTTGACTGTTGGATTCCTTTTAAGGATTTGGTAGGTCTCTCTATCACTCAAAATGTTGTTCATCTCAAGGACATAGTCATCCCTGTCGAGCACGACGGGTGGATGACTATGTCCTTGTGTTTACACAGTGACTGCAACCCAATTTGTAAAGAGTTGTTAGTCGGTGGCTTCTTTATTTTAATCCTTTCAGGTCTCCTAGTACCAATTCCTTGAAAACTTGTACAGAGGAGGAGACCTTACCGGATGGATTAAATAGGGAGGCGTTGGCCAGGGTGGTATGAGTATACCTACTAATATTGTTAGATGTTGTTCTGGGGTTAGACAATAAATATCTTTGTATATTCAACTTTCTGATGTATTTTTGGACATCAATAAAGGTGTCAAACTTATTGAGTGTCCTAGGAGGTGCAAACTTTAACCCGCGGTTTAGCACGGATTGTTCCTCTTTCGTGAAAGAGGCTTTAGAAAGATTGAATATACCCCCATCATTTAGAGTCGCCTTCTTTTTTGCCCTCGCCTTCCGCCCCCCCTCTGGTCCCTCTCTTAGTTCGGTATCCCTTTGGGTGTTTAGATTGCCCCTGGGAAAATCCCTCTGAATATTTTGGTTGCCCCTGGGAAAATCCCCCTGGTATGTGTTCGTATTGAACGGTGGAGATGGGCGAAAATTAAGTGGTGATTCAAATTGTTCATATTCAGAACCAAAACGATCACCAAAACGGTCGCCATTTTCATTCCACCCTCTAGGGTCGTTCCTAGGATGTCGGGTGATGACCCTGTTATTAGGGGAATCCCATCCACCATTATCCTAAGGGGTGAACCGATTGGCCTTGATGTTGAATGGGACATTAACTGTTTCATCAATAACAGTTAGTGTTGCTGGGACAGGAAAGGCACAGTTATGTTTATCCCATTCATTATCATTTGTGCACCATTATGAATTTTTTTATTTATTGATTTATTGTTTATGGTCTCCATCTATTAATATGTGGTATTTTATTATAATTTGTATGGTCCTTCTGCTGACCCGTTCGAGATTATTGTTATAACATGTTTAGGGGTCATATGTTAAAGGGAGAAGTGCTGCAATTCGTTTTCTGGCCTTGTTTTTTTTTCTTTTTTTTTTTCTTTTAATATTTCCCCTGGGACAATATACTGTTTGGCCACTAGATGGCGCTCCTTCAATATCGGTAGCTAGTATATCCACATAGTCCCGTTTTTTATCTATATATGTTTATTATGCTTATTATTTTTATCACTGGTTAAGTGGTTTTAGTCTTTTGATACGATTGGTATATTGAGGACGACGGATTAACCGTCTACTCCGAGTTTAATGTCCTCCTCGTCCGCCGCTGTGTTTTTGCACACTTCCGCCCTCAACGGCCAGACACCGTGTGCGTCACTTCCGCCCTTACTCGTCCGTGATAGGACTAAGTACCGGATATGATCTCTATATGGGGTATATATTAGGCGTGACCGCGATGTCCGGTAACCACGCCCCTGATGTCACTCTGACGAAACCGGTCGGGAGGTTCCGGACATCGCGCTGGTCACGCCCCCAGGACACCGGCTTTATGCTTATTACAGCGGGACGCCGCTTTTTATACTCAGTCGCCTGTATATATCAAC